>NC_079318.1:8124495-8434110 GCF_029931775.1 Euleptes europaea
GACTGTGTGGCCGTGGCCATTGCTCCGCGTGCCCTGCCAATCAGGGCAGTTGTGCCTGTGACTGTCCCCTGCATTCTGAGAAGGAAGGGCCGGATACGAATGGGACCTTCTGGAGTAAGGGATGCTGTCACTCACAGAGGCTCACGTTGAGACAAAAGTGACTCTTTAAAGTGCCACTCTTTTTTCTTTCCTTTTGCTGAACAGACTGACTTGGCTACCCCTTTGAAACCAGTTCACAGCGGGGTCGCCGTCTTAGTCTGTTTGCAGTAGTCAAAAAGGGCCAGAGTCCAGTAGCACCTGAAAGACTAACAAAAATATTTTCTGGTAGGGTAGGAGCTTTGAGGGTGTGAGCTCACTGGTAGGGTATGAGCTCACTGAAGAAGGGAGCTGTGGCTCACGAAAGCTCCTACCCTACCAGAAAATATTTTTGTTAGTCTTTAAGGTGCTCCTGGACTCTGGCCCTTTTTGACTCCTTTGAAACCAGTGTGCTTTCCCCCATCTAGGGAGAGATCCTGACGAGCCCTGGCTCAGACGTTAAGGCTGGGCAGCAGTCTTCATTCACTTTCTGTTGGTGGTGAAGCCTTCGTTTTTTGAGAGTTCCTGTTTTCCTGTTCACTGCATGACTGGCAGAAATTCAAGAGTTGAAAACTCTTCCTCATTTGGTGTAGTGATTGATGGGTCTGGAGGTTGGGGATGGCTTTCTTATTGAACTTCTACATGCCATATATCTACTAAATGCTCAGTAGAGGGGAAAAATCACAACAGCCTCTCCATAGATCCTGAATTCTTTAGCATGGCAAAACAGCATGTGGCATATCTCCCAGCAAATCTTTTCACAAAACTCCAGAGTTGTTGTCGTCTGGATGTCTAAAATAAAGGCTATGCTTTATGATCTATGGTACTTACACTTTTCAATGAGAAGTAGCGTTTTTGTCTAAATCCATGGCAACTATAAGCAGCAGAGCTTTTGACGTGGCATTTCTTCAGTTACATCACTGTCATGGGGAAGTACGGCTTTCTGAAAGGGAAGTGGACTTAAACATTTTAAAAAATGAATTTAAGTCTTCTTTCTCTACGCTGTTATATTGCTGTGCCGTGGGAATCATAAATAATTTGTTAAGGTTGACTAAAACAGGAATTCTTTTCTCTTGCTAAATTGCCCACTGCTCAGTTATGAGTTTGGTATTCCCTCTCCCCCTCCCACCTGGGCAAAACTGTCTTGGGACTGAAGAGGTAGATCTTGCAGAGAGGAGGCTGAAAAGTCATTTGTAACCTGATGCTGCAAAGCCATCACTATTCTCACTTTTTAAATTATTGCAATGTCAAAAAACTAAGTGTGTGTCAAGTTAGATGCTGCATAGGTAGATACTCATCTGTAGGCTCTCCAGGGACTCATTGCAAGCCAGACCAGTCACTCAGTCCCCCCGCCCTTAAATTTGGCTTCCCTGTACATAAGTTAAGAATGCTCTACTGGACAGCATGCTCTAACGTGGGTGACCTTGTCACTCTTTCGTTTCAAATTTTAGCATGTAAAATGAGATCAGTAATGATTGGCTTAACAAGGTTGCTAGGCTTGTAAAACAGTCTGTATATAAACATTGATTGTTCTCTGGTAAGTGATTTAAAACAAAGGGTATTAACTTCCCATGTTTTTCATACCTTGGTCAAATTCTCAAAGCAGTTGTTAGTATAGGAGCATTTTTATTTGCCAAAGTACTTCCGTTCTTCAAGTGGAATTGGTGGTGGACTTCAAGAAGCATCATGGTTTAATACAGGCTATCTTCTGGTTCTCGTAGGTTATCCGGGCTGTGTAACCGTGGTCTTGGTATTTTCTTTCCTGACGTTTCGCCAGCAGCTGTGGCCGGCATCTTCAGAGGAGTAACACTGAAGGACAGTGTCTCTCAGTGTCAAGAGTGTAGGAAGAGTAATATGTAGTCAGAAAGGGGTTGGGTTTGAGCGGAATCATTGTCCTGCAAAAAGTAACAAAGGTAATGTGCTAACCATTGTCCTGTAAGTATCAAGATAATGTGCTAAGGAGGGTGTGGTATGTTAATATGGAACCATTGTATCCTGAAGTGATCTGTTAATGTGTGAAACGAAACAAAAATCAGAAAACTCAGGAAAAACAGTCTCCCATAGGAAAGGTATTCTTGCCATTTATTAAAGGAGTCACTGATAGGATGGAGAAACTTTTGAAAAAAACATAACCTACAAACAGTGTTTAAACCCACCAAGAAAATACAACAAATGCTAGGATCAGCAAAAGACAAAGAGACCCTCTCACCTCTGCAGGAGTATATCGTATACCTTGCAGCTGTGGAAAAGTTTACATTGGGACAACAAAACGCAGCATACAAACAAGGATAAAAGAACATGAAAGATACTGCAGACTGGGCCAACCTGAGAAATCAGCAGTGGCTGAATATGGACTGACACAAACAGGACACAGGGTCTTATTCCAAGACACTGAAAGACTGGACAATTCTACCAACTATTTTGTCAGATTGCACAGAGAATTCATAAACATCAGCACAACTTTAACAGAAAAGAAGAGAGTTTAAGAATGAATAAGGCTTGGCTTCCTGTCTTGAAAACCTCCAGACTAACAAAGACTACAGTCCACAATAGCCATGCAGATTAGCTTTGGATTTCACACATTAACAGATCACTTCAGGATACAATGGTTCCATATTAACATACCACACCCTCCTTAGCACATTATCTTGATACTTACGGGACAATGGTTAGCACATTACCTTTGTTACTTTTTGCAGGACAATGATTCAGCTCAAACCCAACCCCTTTCTGACTACATATTACTCTTCCTACACACTTGACACTGAGAGACACTGTCCTTCAGTGTTACTCCTCTGAAGATGCCGGCCACAGCTGCTGGCGAAACATCAGGAAAGAAAATACCAAGACCACGGTTACACAGCCCGGATAACCTACGAGAACCAATGAACTCTGAGCGTGAAAGCCTTCGACAATATTTAGGCTATCTTCTGTTAGCCATGTAACAATTCCTTCATTTCTCTTATTGTCTAACTGAAGAAGAAAATGTGCAACAGTGCCTAGTCACATAAATATAGAAATGTAGGGATTCTTTCATGACAGTTATTTGGGTTCCCGAGTCTCTTAAAGTTTCAGAGAAGCAGCTATGGAACACTACACATAGTAGATTTTGATTGTTTTTAGCTTGAACACTTTTTTAACTAATGACGATTCAGAAATTTTTTGAATGAGTGCTTGCTGTCTTCTTTGATAGAGAAACAGAAACTGACAGCAACACTGGCAAGAATGATTGTTGTATTTTGGTCATTCAAAGAATCTGACCTCCTACAAGTCAGCCTCTCTATTCGTTCTGAAGTACTAAGCAACATATAGTGTGAAGTACCAATTATTTTTCTCTGTATCTGAATACTACAGAATTGTCGGATGTTTCTAATCATGCACTTGTTCTCCTTCAAACGCTAGAAATGTCAAGAAGTGTGTTTTGTAGCTCAGTTACTGTACTCCCAACATATGTCGATGAAGCTCTAGCGGCGTATGCAGCTTAACCAGCAAGGAGCGTCACTGTGAAGAGCTGCCTGTTCTGATGTGTGAATTCTAGTACAAGTTTGGCTGCTTTTGTTGGGCACTCTGTGCACCTGAGGAAGTGAGCTCTGACTCATGAAAGCTTATGCTGGAATGGATAGTATTCAGGCTTTAAGGGGCTACTGTTTACTTTTGCTGTTAATTTTACTACAGCAGGCCAAAATACCTACCCCTCTGGAATTACAGATTCTTGACATTCTTTTAAAGCAAATTCATATAATACTGCATTTTTTCTAGCAATCATCTTAATAAAACAATATAAAAAATACTGAAACTGCATGTACTAGGGATGCAAATACCATTTAATAGAGCAAATGTTTTAAATCCAGTGGCAGGTAAGGAGAACAAACTGGGCTGGGGGGCAGGTAGCAGCATTTTCTCTACGGATTCCAACTAATTTTGCTGCCCGGCAACAGCCTGCAGGCAAAGCTTGGCCAGGTGAGTGATTGCTTCTACTCTCCATGGAGACAAGTGGGGTGAAAAAGGGGATAGAAGGCTAAGATGGAAGCCTGCTGATCTGCCAGAAATCAATCCTAATAGTTTACATCTCTAGTATATTACCAGAGAAACTCTCAAAGTTTACACTTATACTGTGGTAATAGTACATTTGTCTGTTTTTTCAATGGAATGCACACCATTTGCATAGCAGCTGTTTGTTAATCTATAGGAATACTCAAAAGAGAAGTACTGTAGGTGACACTCAAAAGCCCAGAGTATATAGGCATTACTTATGTGACCTAATGTGCAAAGCCCGCTTGTGGCCTTTCGAATTCAGAACTCCTTGGTGCCCAAGGTTACCACAACATACATGCTGCTCTGACTAAAGAGCAGGTAAGAAGTCAATAGAGAAAGTAGGAGGTGGAGATTCCAAGAGTGTTCACCTGTGAGTACTGAACTTTTCTGCATGCAATCCCATATTCTGAGGCATTAGTAATTTTATTGCACTTTAATTTTAGTGCATTTGTATATATAAGATAACAAGTGGGGACCCATGAGAAACTTGCGGGAGCAGCTGTCCCATCCCCACCCTTGCTTTCTCCACACTCCCCATACTTCTCTCAGTCTCTCACTGTTTCTCCCTCCTGCCACTTCTTTTCTTACTCCTCCATGCCTGTCACTTTCTCTTTCTGCCCCCACCTCATCACTCTTTCACTCTCTTTCTGCCCCCCCCATCACCCTCCTGGCCTCCCACCTGCTTCCTCTCCCCCTCCCACAGCAGCAATGGTGGTGTCACTCCCAGTCACCCATCTACTCCCCCCCACACACACAGCAGCAGCAATTCTGGAATCACAACAGGTCTTCCAGCTACAGAGATCAGTCCCTCTTAGGGTTGCCAGCTCCAGGTTGGGAAATGCTTGGACATTTGGGGTGCAGTTTGGGAAGATGAGGTTTGGGGAGGTAAGCAACCTCAGCAGAGCATAACGCCATTGTGTACACCATCCAAAGCAGCCATTTTCTCCAGGGGAACTGATCTTTGTCATCTGGAGATCACTTGTAATTCTGGGTGATCTCCAGTACTCACCTGGAGGTTGGCAACACCAGTTTTCCTGGAGGAAATGGTTGCTTTGGAGGGTGAAGTCTATGCCATTACCGTATACTCTTCTGAGGTCCTTCCCCTCCTCAAAACCCAGCCTCCCACCCCTTAAATCTCCAGGAATTTCCCAACCTTAGGTTGGCAATTGTATCACCTTCCCGCCCAGTAGCTAACCTACCTTTATCTGCCCTTCTCTCTTAAGCTTTCCGTCTCTCTCCCTTCCCCACCCCCCCGCCCAGCCTCTAACTTAGAAAAGTGCAGTCTTTCTCCGTAGCGGGGGCCAAAGCAGCTTACTTTAGTCTCCTCTCCTTTTTCTCCACACCACAACCCTGTGAGGTAGGTTAGGCTGAAAGTATGTGACTGGTCCATAATCATCCAGTGGGCTTCCACAGTAAGATGGGGATTTGAACCTGGGTCTCCCAGACCCTGCTCTGAAGCTCTAACTGCTACACCACACTGTATTAGGGTAGCTGCTGTTGAACAGTAGCAAGCAGCCAGGCCTAGTTGAGTCATGCAAGTCGGGTGGTATCGAGTCACCCAGAAGTTGCTGCCAGGTTTAGAGTTGCCAACCTCCAGGTGGGATCCACCTTGCCCATTCACAGCTCCAGTCATTGGATTTAAGTATCCAAAGATTTGCTGACTTCGCTAATAGAATATAAATAGATTTTGAAGTTCATAAGAGATTCCAGAGTTCCTGCTAGTGCAGCTTTATTTGGGGGGGGGGAGGTGTAACTTACTATTGTTCCCAGTATGAATATGTGTTAATGGTTCTGATCAACTTAAAGGCTCCTACTGACTTCAGAACTAGGGATTGGGTTTTATATAAGTTCTGGGTACAGTGTTCTGTTACATTTAAACTATTTTGATTTTCTCTTTCCATGAACACTTGATGTTGGAAATCTGTAAGGCTTCGGTCAGGAAATGTAAAATGCTGGATGAGGGGAAAATGTAAAGTTTGTGTATAACATGGTAAGCTTAAAATACTCTTAATTCCCAGATCTTGAAGACTGCTTTAGAAGTTGATTTAAGGGATTAATTACAAGTAAATGTGTAAAATAAGGTTGGAATATGAATGATTTCTACAGCAGAAATATGCTAGAAAAAATTGCAAGCTTTTCAACATTGGAGTTGGGTCGCAGGGAATTCTGATCCAGTTCATAGAAGGCTACAACATAATAGGTCAATGTGAGTTTAAGTATAAACCCTAGAATGGATTTCTGTTATTGGGTACTTCTGTACTGTATTGAAAGTCTTAACAGAATAAATCATGTGTTGCTACTTGCTTATATGGATTTACGCCTCCCTTGGTTTGACTCCTGTATAACAATCAGAACGTTGTAGAACAAATGCCCTTACAAGTATGCTGGAGTCTAAAACCACTTTTGGGAATGGTTAGCTGTGCTAGGTCAGATCTGTATAACAGAGTGTCCTCCATTAGTCAGTGGTCGCCCAGATGTTGCTAGAAGGGCTTATTAGTGGAGAGTCTCCTGCCTTTGGTAGTTGGAGGGTATAATCAGAGGTACAGTTTAGGAAGTGAATGAAGGTTTACAAGTAGTTTGCACCCTGCACTATTCTCTCCCCCGTCCCTACTCTTCAGGATACTTAAAGCAGCATTGAGCTAACCAGGCTGCCTGTTAAATTTTTATACTGTGGGGGTTGTTTTGTAGGGGCAGATCCTTCCATTCTTTACAAGAAAGGGACAGCGCAGTGCTGCAGGAGCAGTAACTTGAGGGGAGTAGAAGAGGAAAGCAAAGCCTGTAAATTAGGGGTGTAGCTACTGCTCATCTGGAAGTGATGAGCCAATATCTTACAGGGAAAAGTGTAAATCTTGAACAGAGATAGCCCGAATCCTATTCCATTTTAAAATACCTTTCTTAAGTAGGACTATATTTGTAAATTCTCAAACTGAAAATGCCTTTTTATTTACTTTTTCTGCTCTAGGCTTTAAAGGCCACAATGGCTCTCATCATATCTTGAACATCTTTAGTATTATGAACTGATTTTTTTTGGTATTAAAATATGCTGAAAGAGACCTGTGAAACACCCGTCTTGCTGCATTAAATCTCTTCTTATGCGGTGCTTATTGGGGCACATGTTATCTATCAGTAAAAGGTTCAAAATACTCTTAGTTTCAGTAACAACTGTACAAATAGTTTTGAGTTTGTCCTTTCATGAAAGGATGTGATGCTCTAACTTACACATGTGATAGTCATTCCTTTTCATCTTTCAAACGGCTATCTTTATAGCTCAGTGTAACTAAATGGGCGTACAGAGAAAGAAAAGAGAATTTGGGGCATGGAAATACAGATCTTTGAACTGAATTAGAGAATGATTCTTAATACATAAAACTAAGGGTGAATTTTGTTGGGAGAAAAGTTCCAAACTTACATTTTAGTTTGTTTTTAAAAACATCAAAACCATTTTTATGTATCAGTTTGAAACATTTAAGACACTGCTTCATGGAGGATTTAGTTAATAATGTCTCTGTTTCTGGTAGGCATGGCATGTAACTGACTTTGGCTTTAAATACACCAAAATGGTTTCTCCATAAATTTTAGTGTCACTCTTCTGGATGTAGAAGCAAATGGATGATAGAAACATAAAGCAGTTAGTACTTATCCTGCAACATGCTATTATGGAAAACTTTTCTTATGTACTAAAATTAAGAGATTTATTTTGAAGCCACCTCTAGTAAACTACTTAATCTAACGGAAATATTGTTCTATGTAAATATCCTGCTTCACTCTTCTGCTTTGAAGTAGAAACTTAATTCCTTTGAAGATAAGAGATTTGAAAGGGCAATATAGAAGTCAGTTTTAAAAAATACATAATTTTAAATTATGTATCTTTTAAAAACATTATTGTCCTTCCTGCCTTGGGCTTGTCGGTGCCAGTTCTGAAAGGCTGCAGGTGGCACAGTATTCTGTAGGTGATGCTGTTTCCCTTTTTTTCTCCCAAGCAGGCAACATATATTCCAAATGTGAACATGTTTTACTGATTGCTGTGTTATCTTTGTTCTTTTTTTTAAATTTCAGATGGCTGTTAACTCTAGACAAACAGTAATTACAGAAAATGTATGCTGCAGAGAGTAGTGATTGAAAGCTCTTATATCTGACCACCCATATTTTTCCAGTTGCCTTAGACATAAGGGTCACATACAAATGCATTGCATCAAAGCACAGGATATGCTTACAGTGCCTGTCTGATTAACAGTGCCATCCTAAGCAGATCTGTTCAAAATCAGGCTCAGAGCTATTCACCTGGACACAAGAAGCTGTCTTACACCGAATTACACCCTTGGCCCACTAAGGTCAGTATTGTCTACTCAGACTGGCAGCAGCTGTCCAAAGTCTCAGGCAGAGGTCTTACACATCACGTACTACTTGATTGTTTTAACTGGAGATACTGGGGGTTGAATTTGAAACCTTCTGCATGCCAAGATGCTCTACTATTGAACCACAACCCCTCCCAAGTGGGGATAGTTTCCAGGAAAGTGTTCCTGGGATTGCATTGTAAACATGGGATTATTTCTTGGGCCTTTCCTATATACTGGGCGCTGATCTTGTGAGAAAGTCCACGTGGCCTGTGTCTTTCAGATACAGTCATGCAGGTGGGGTTGCTAAGCTCCACTGTTCTCCAATTAGACATCAGTTGCCCTGGAGAAAATGGCTGCTTTGGAGGCTGGCGTCTATGGCATTTTACCCTGCTGAGGCATTATACCCCTCCCCAAACTCCACCTTTTCCTGGCTGCAAACCTAAATCTCCAGGAATTTGGCAACCATACATGTAGGATTTCTTCATGGAAAAGCAGCCCTCACCCAGCTATGTCTTCATCTAAAGGGCAGCCCTTTTTGCTAGTGTCTGGAAGAAGCAAAAATACACAATTCTATTGGATCCGCTGGTACTGTTGTCTTCTCATTGCGGCACCATATATCTGTAGTTTCTGACACATCTGGAATCTGCAGAAATTCTTACTTCAAGATTAATAGGGCTGGATAGAAAGGGTTGGCCATGTCAAATGCTGGGTTCTCTGAAAATGGCTTGACCTCCCCTAGAGTAAAAAATTCTGTTATTTCAGAACTATGAAATTTAGAAATTGTGAATGACCTTGAATTCTATAATCCAAATGTAAGAGATGAGTTTATTTTGAAGCAGGTTGGTTTATATGTCCAGTTATTGCCATATTTTTCTTTCGGTTGAACTCACTTGTTGTTTAATACTGCATCATACATTTCTCTTCAATCATTGCTTTGGTAAAAGGAGCCCAACGTGTTCTGCTTTTTGTGGTTTTGAGTGCATCGTTACAATGTTTTGTGCAGTGATAAAATTTGCTTGTTGCAGAGCAGATAGCACTCAAAGACTGAAAGAATCTCTAGTATACCTTGTCGCTCCAGACTTCTGTTTGCTGCACCTTCTCCTCTTCTTTTATGGAATGGAACTGCCCAGTTCAGAGCACAGAATTGAGAGTTATCATACTAGGTTTTAGACTTGATAACCTTTTGGTGCCGTTTCTCTGTATTGCAGTAGAGACATAACTTTGTGTTGATCCATGTTCAAGTGATTGAGACAAAGGTGGGAAGGGTCCCACAATAATAAACCATCACTAAACTATTGGAGAGGAAGATGGGTTTGCACCATGGTACATCTTAAATCTGCAAAATTATCTACTTCTCTGCTTATTTGCCTTCCAAAACTGTAGCAACTAAACCTAGAAGGTAGCACATCTTTCTTGCCAAAACCAAAGTGTTTCAGAATCATATAACTATTGTAATGAGGAAATTCTGTTGGGTTCTGAAACCCCAAAGTATTATTTGTGAAATTTTGGAGTGTTTATGTACGTCCTGGTTGGTCATTTGCTTAAAGTAGCCCCCCCCCCTGCTTCTGCCAGAGCCTGTATTGTTTCTATAATGGCTCCTACCCTATGCAACAGGCTTCTTGGGGGACAGCTTTAGATATTTTTAGGACGCCGTTTTACTTGCTAGGGCTTTTAATGGGGTGTGGTCAGGTTCCTTCAGGTTGTATAGTGTTTTATTTTTAAATTTAGAATTATAAATGGTCTTGTCACAAATAAAAGGCAGGTTATAAATGTTTTAATTAATAAATAAAATGTTCTTATTAAATTGAATACGAACTTGTATTAGACTTCATCTAACAAGGCAGTGATAGCACTGATGGTAGAAGAATTTGGTATAATTCTTGTCTTTAAATGTGTTAGAAATAGAAAATGCCAAATACCTAGTATACTGTAGTACCATATTAAACATCATTAAACATAACAGTCAAAAATTATCACTAGATATTGCAATATTTAGGTATAAATTGGGTCCTTTTTGAACACCATTTTCTCTGGTTCTAGGAGATACCCCAAAATGTAGGTGACAGATTCATTTTTCTGATTTTAGTTTATTGTACTTTAATGGCCACTCTTTCTAATTGCTGCCACCAAATCTAATGCTAAGCTCTTCATCTTCTTGTAATTTTATTCAAACTATGCCAAAAATATTGTACTATATAAATAAATTTTATGATATTTCTTTTTGTGTAAGCTGGTCATTGACCGTAATAAATAAATTATGATGATGAAGTATAAGTAAATACATGGATAACCCTGGTTGTCATCACAACAAAATATTAGCCACTAGCCCTAACTTAATTTCTGCCCATTTTTCATAATTAATTTATTGCTTTAAAAGGCTCAGTTTAATTAAGTATTGGAGCCTGTATAGAAAACAGCTGCTTTAAGAAGTGAATTCACCTACCACCATCAAATGGGGTAAAGTTAATCTGTAAATAGGCCAAGACAAAAACTTCATGCACATGCATTTTTATCTCATACAACAAACCGTTTTCTGAATGAGAAATTATAACAGCTTTATTCCCACTGAGGATTGCTGAAAATACGCAATGAAATTTCTAGATAGAAGGGTGACCAGGCAGCTTGGAATTGTCAAGCCCTTTCTCTTAACTGTTCTGACCAGCGTAGCTTTATTGCTTTGAAACGTTCATAACCTTTCAAGTGTCATCAGACAGAAGAGAAATAATATCGTGCTATGTTGTGTCTTACTGCTTCAGAGGTTAACAAGTTCTTAAGATCTGTAATGGAGTGGTACTGATGGCAAAGCAGAATAATACCAGTGTTTCTTCTGTAGGGACTGTGAAATGTCACACAACAGTGAGCAGAAATGTTAAGTTCTGTTGGAAGTCTTGGCAGCTTCTCAGCAAAACTTGTGAAGAGCAGATGGGAAAGGCAGAGCTAATAAAGTGTTTGGAATGCTACTTGCTGTACTGCAGTGATAATTTTACATTTAAATAAAAAATCTTGAAATTTGTATTTGTTTAAAGTATACATAGGAATCATCATTAATGCTGTAGGTTGTTTTACATTAAAAAACTCATACTACAGATTTTGGGTACGGTAAATGCTTGTTGTTGTTGTTTTCACTTCACTCATTCCAATAGTGTGTGTGTTTTTAAGTGCTCCTCAAAATTTCCCTGTTTTTTCTACTGAACTTTAGTGAGATCTTTCTCAAAATTTTAATGGAAAGCAGGTTTGAGAGAGATCACAAAACATCTGGGAAAACTCCAGGAGGTACATGCATGCACCACAGTGCTGTAGGGAAGCAGTGGGGGGAGGGGCACGATTTCCCAACAGTGTTGATCCTGGGATGGATAATCTGTGTGTATTGATACAGGGGCCAATATAAAACTGATTCTCCAGAAGGTACTGTGACTTTTAACTTGTTCACCAGTCTGAAAATATAAATGATGTATAGGGTTGCCAACCTCCATGTACTAGCTGGAGATCTCCTTCTATTACAACTGATCTCCAGCCGATAGAGATCAGTTCACCTGGAGAAAATGGCCGCTTTGGCAATTGGGCTCTATGGCATTGAAGTCCCTCCCCTCTACAAACCGTGCCCTCCTGAGGCTTCGCCCCCAAAACCTCCTGCCGGTGGCAAAGAGGGACCTGGCAACCCTAATTATGTACCCAGTCTGGAAAGATTAAAGGATCCCCCCCAAAATTGGGCACTAGTAATTCTGACTCTGTCAACATAAGCATACTACTTTGTCAAAAAGGGCAAGAGTCCAGTAGCACCTTAAAGACTAACAAAAATATTTTCTGGTAGGGTATGAGCTTTCGTGAGCCACAGCTCACTTCTTCAGATACATACTACTTTGGGTTGTGCTTTTGCCGTAACAAAATGCATGCTAGCTTTTTTTGGGGGGTGGAGTAGAGAAGAACAGGAGTAAAAGGTGGATAGGTAATAAGTATAGCTTGTAAAGGGCTATGTTAACACAGTCTGGATTTAGACATTGCTGTTTGTTCTTGTGTGCTGACAGGCAACTAGCTATTTACAAAGTGTATATGTTAATGTCTAAGCATGCCAGGTATGATGAGACTGCATTACATATTGCAAAAATAAGTAGTGAAACAAGGTTCCTGACTAGTGTTCATAGTAGCAGTCGTACATTTTATGGATACATATAAGATCTTATGTAATCTTTCAAATACTGGTAATGGCTGTTGATAACATCTCGCTCATAATTACTTCAGATTTTATCACCCTTTAACCCTGACCAGTACTGCGTGTTGCTTTTTAAAAGCTGTGTTGCTTCTATCATTTGTTAAAGGTTAGACACTTTAACTGCTTCTTGATTTACTTTTGTTACCTCCACTCTGAGCTGGATGCATGTCTCTGACTCTCCACTGTCATATTAAATTGCCTCTTAAATATCCAGTAGCTCCATCCATGCAAGTCCTCACCGGATTCTGGAATAACTGAGGAGTCATCTTGTTATCAGCACTGGCACCCAAATTCTGGGTGGTCGTGTATGTGTGCATAACAACCCTGGAAATGAAAAGCTGCTAGAACTTCATCCTTTTGGCACAGTAGAGTAAAAAAAATCTCACTATCCTAACTCATCATCTAAACATTGTTAATAGGGGATATGTGTACTAAACCTGGTAAACTGTGAAGCTAACACACAGTTGGTCAGTCAGGGTTTGTTTCCCAAACGTGGCAGGTTAATGTAGCCTCTGTTGTGTAACACTTTTCCTGCACAAATAAGCTTTGTATAGACTGTGTGAGAGATTTAGTCAAACAACAACCCAGAGCCCTTATCACCAACTTGGCTAATGCCACACAAGATCAGTACTTATTTGCATCAACCAACGAAAAGTAGAATAACTCAGTTTACTTATCTTGTAAGCACTAAGTACATCTCTTTTTTTCTTCAAAAATTCCATTGTGATCCTTAAAGTATGTATGGATCAACTTAATGATATCATGCTAAGGCAGACAGCATTGTGTAAGTCTGGCCAGAGAGACCCTGAAGGAAGAAATTTTATCCCAAGGCCATTGGGGTTATTGGCTATCTAAATCCACTAATAGCAGTTCTCAGATAGTGGAAGAAACCTATCCACTGGACCTTAAAGGCTCAGTAACCCCCTTAACTTCTCTGCAGACCTCTTGTTCTAATAAAGCTAAAAGACTACTTTTTTGTTTTTTAAAAAAGTGACTCAGTCTACTGTGCCTTGGTCTTGCAGATAAACAAGAATTCATACCATGTCAGTTACCAGGCTTGTCTGCTTTATTTTCAGTACAGCAGTCCTGTCATAAGGAGAGCTCGCTATAGTAGGATAGTGGTGCATTGTAGGATCGTCACTTGGATTTTAGTTTGAATTTTTACATCTTGCCACTGTGTTCATTCTATTACGTGCCTTACAATAAATACATGGATTTGAGCATGTTATCAATCAGCTAGTTATCAATCTATGCAGTTTACATATCAGTCACACAACTTCCCCAAGGCAAGAGAAAGAGCTCATGTCAACATTCCTTATGTGTGGATACTGGGAATGAAGGTTTCAGCTTTGTGTATGTAGAATGTATATTTTCCCACAGTAATACTGGAAAAATGTGTATGACAATGGAGTGATCTGCAAAGAATCAGAGGGAGCTCAAGCCACATTTTGCCCCTTACTACTACATCCTCACTCTAACTTGCGCTCTTGTTTATCTTCACTGCTAAGACCTGTGATCTCTCATCTGTTATGTATAACAAACTAGCAGTCCAAGTCGCTGACACAGGGAATCACACCTAGCCTTCTATTTTTGCTCAGCTTCTCCCCTTCTGCAATTTTCTGGATAAATATGAAGAAAATAGTTTTCTTTCTTTCCATTGCATGCATCTGAAGAAGTGAGCTCTGACTCAGAAAAGTTCGTGCTTTAATGTGCCACAGGACTTCTGTTTCGTCTAACTTAATGGCTGAACACTGTTGAGCAAATTGGAATTTAGCTAGTTATCAGTCTCTATGCAGTTTACTTATATTGGTCACACAATAAAGTTGATGCATATTACAGTAAACAATTGTACTGACTGATGAATACCTTTTTGGCATGATTCGATTAGAACTCAGTTATGAGAATAGCTGCTTCTGTGTAGTAGACCCAGCGGTAGATTTTGGGGATCCCTTAAGCTGACCATTACTGTGGAACAGAAAGGACCAACTTTCACATAGCTAGAGTTTGATCCATATAATGCCAAGTGTTGTTAAATGTGTTCACAGACCTTTAGGCATTAAAATTGATGTTGAGATTATATATAGACACCGCAGAGCTTTGGATTTACCATATATGGATGTAAATATTCAGGGCTTCTTGAGTATGCTGGTGTCTAGCATCTGGCTGTGCAATACAGGCCACAGCGGGTATATATCAATAAAATCTGGGCACGTGAGTGTGTCCCATTATAAAG
Source organism: Euleptes europaea (assembly GCF_029931775.1). Lineage (NCBI taxonomy): Eukaryota > Metazoa > Chordata > Lepidosauria > Squamata > Sphaerodactylidae > Euleptes > Euleptes europaea. The sequence goes on from NC_079318.1 coordinate 8,139,386, forward strand.
GGGCAAAGCTAGGAGTTTCAGGCTCTACAGAATAATGCTGGTGCTCAAAATCTCATGGGGGCTAAATTCAGTTCTATGTCCATCTGTAACTCTAATTCAATAATACTTAGAGCTAGAATGCTGTAAGAGCCAATGCGTATTTTGCCAGATGCACATAAAACTGCAGAACTCTGATTAGCGTTTTCAGGATCTACTCATATCTTGATAATATGTTCATATAAGTGTGAAAACACTTGTGCCTTCATCACTAAATTAGCAGTGTTTGCTTACGTGCTACCTACTGTAATACTCTTACTTGTCTTACAGGCCAGGAACGTTTTGGCAATATGACCAGAGTATACTACAAAGAAGCTGTAGGTGCTCTTGTCGTCTTTGATGTCACAAGAGGCTCGACATTTGATGCAGTTTCCAAGTGGAAACATGATTTGGACAGTAAAGTGCTTCTCCCAAATGGTAGCCCCATCCCTGCAGTTCTCCTTGCCAACAAATGTGATCAGAAGAAAGATGGTGGGCAGAATCCTTCCTCAATGGATCAGTTCTGCAAAGAGGGAGGCTTTGTTGGATGGTTTGAAACCTCTGCAAAGGTAAGAATTTTCTTAAACTGGAGGAAGTCTTAAACTAACTTGAAATCATTTGTGAGAAACAAATATGGCCTACTGTACTAGCACAACCTTGCTGATAAGTCCACAAACTTTACTAGCCCATAAATTTTAATTCTGAATCCCTACATGTATCTGTTAGCTGCTTGTGTTGTGTTGTTGACTCCAAAGAATGGGGACGCTTCAAGCTACCTCTTTCTCCAGTTCTAGAAGTACTGTCAAATCTGTCTTGTTTTTAGCTTTAAAAAGTGGTATTATCGACACATTTATCGAGCTTGATCCATTGCAAAATTTCTGCTTGTGCTACAACTTTTGTGTAAGCGGAAACACAAGGAAGACCAAGCTTTCACTAAAGCTGACTTACTGTATCCCTACTTTTGTTTCCACTTGTGCAAGATCTTGTGGAACTAATATAGGAAGGATGTTGTACAAGAGATTTCACAAGTGGAACTGCGCTAAATAATTTGTTTCAACTTACACATTACTGGACTCAGGCCTGAGTAAACTAATTTGTGCCATTTCTTTTGGTTTTCAGTTAAAGGTTAAATGTGGTGGTGTTATAGTGGCTTAATCTGGATGTAGCACTGAACCAGTGTTTGTATTGAACAGGTCAGGGCGATCCATGGATTTATACACTTCTTCTTCCTTCCCTCACATTGTGCAGTCTGATTAGTTACTACCTTGTTTGCAATAAACCATAGTTTACAGTTCTGCTAGCATACTTTAGTGTGTACTTGATCTGCACATCAAAATTGCAAGCTATTGCTTGTTCCCAATTTTGCCATCATCCTTGTGTGTAGGGCAAATGCAAACCACAGTGCTATGGCTAGGATGTAATGGCAAACTATGGCTTTCACTAAACCAGTTGGAATCAATTAGACTGTGGCCTGAGGGAAGTGGAGAAGGAAGCACACAAGACCTGAGGATTCTGTAGTCTCTTCATATAGTATAAACCATTGTTAAGCATTGTATGAACACTGACTTGAAGGCAATTAGTGTAATAACAACAGAACCTGGCCTGTTATCATGCTCCCCCATTGGTTATAGAAGTGAAAGTGATTAATGCAGACAGCAGCTCTGACTCCTAGGCAGAATCTAAAAACAAAGGTCAGTATTCTTTGTTAACATGTTCACACTCCACACACCCCCATACCTTTGTGAATTTAAGAGCATCAATTGCCTTTCTGAATCAGACTTCAATATTACCCAGCTTGCCCCAGAAGATAAATTTTGGTGGGGAAATGGGGGGATTAAAATCAAATAAATAAATGAGATCAAACAGTTTATTGGTAATATAAAAAGCCAAACATCCCTGTTGGATAAAACTCGTTGCTAATTAATGTTGCTGGCAGCATCCTGATTAATCATATAAGTATTAGGCTCACATGAATCTCGTGCAATTCCAAACTATATATCTGCATTTTTGCAAATAATGGTAGATGACTATTACAAGCAGATTGATAAACTTTGGGATAGGTACAGATGAGAATGGGAAATACCAAATTTTGAAATGTTAAAGGAACCAGGAAAGGGGACCTGTAACTAGTACCTGTACAAATGTCACTATTGCCAATTTTGCACTTGAACATAAGTAGAACAGTTGTTGGGTAAAATCTTATGACTTTGTTTAAAAATGATTACATGAGTACAGCCAAATGCATTTAACACTGCTTGGCAAGCATTCAGACTGACTTCATGCCAGCAAAGGAGATAGCAAGGTAATTCCTTTACATTCTGTCCTTCAGATACCTTCAGTCACTTAACTTTTCCCCTTTCGACTAATTTGATTCCTATGTTGATCTCTAGTTAGTATGCAGAGTTTATCTTCTTAAAAAGGTAAAAGTCCCCTGTGCAAGCACTGGGTCATTCCTGACCCATAGGGTGACATCACATCCCGATGTTTACTAGGCAGACTTTGTTTATGGGGTGGTTTGCCAGTGCCTTCCTCAGTCGTCTTTTCTTTACCCCCAGCAAGCTGGGTACTTATTTTACCGACCTTGGAAGGATGGAAGGCTGAGTCAACCTTGAGCCGGCTACCTGAAACCCACTTCTGTCAGGATCGAACTCAGGTCGTGAGCAGAGCTTGGACTGCAGTACTGCAGCTTACAACTCTGCGCCATGGGGCTCATTTATCTTCTTACTATATAATTATTTGATTTGTGCTGCTTATGTGTTCAGTTAGATGGGTAGGGAAGACTAAACAACCAGATCACGTCGATCACATTGTGAAGTAAAGCCCTAAATGGCATGAAAGTGAAAGAATATTAAGGTGATAAGTATCTTTGAAAAAAATAGAATTAAAATCTCATAAAGGATTACATTTTTAAAAGGGAGCTTTTCTTGCCCATTCAATCTCCCTGCTACATCAGACTGAATGATGGGGAATTCACCATATCACCATTTAAACTGAGGTTGCCGTCTAAACTAGCTGCATAAAGCAGAAATAATGACTATGTACTTGAGTCATAATTAGGGTTGCTAGGTACCCCCTGGCAACGGGTGGAGGATGAGGGGTAGAGGGGAACTAACCAGTTGTAAATGGAGGCCAGCACTGATGCGTCAACATCACTTCTGGAAGAGGCATCATCACATTGCTGACGATCGTGGGGTTGCTCTGGTATTTGAGCAAAGACTCTGGTAGAAACCATTTTTACCATAGAGTTTTTCCCAAATAACAGAACATTCCCATGATCGTCAGCAACATGATGAAGTCATTTCCAGAAGTGATGCTGACGCTGGTATCTGTTTACAGCTAGTAAGTCCCCCTGCCAGCCAACTGAACAGCACCAGGGGGAAGGAAGCTTGGAGTGGGGATGGCAACTATAGTCATAATCCTAAATTTTAAGCTATGCACCACACAGTTCTAAATTCCTTCTGTTAATCTTTTATGAAGCATAATGGTATACAATGTAGAGATGATGGTTTGTACCATCTGGATTTTTCTGTACAGGGGGGATGTAAAGCATTACCTTTTTCTCCTTTGGTTTCTTCAGGACAATATCAACATTGATGAAGCCACTCGGTTCTTGGTGGAAAACATCCTTGCAAATCTCAAAACTTTCCCTAGTGAAGAGAACGATGTAGGGAAAATAAAGCTGGACCTAGATCCACTGAAAGCAGAAAGTAAATCGCAGTGCTGTTAATGTGACTGTAATGAATCGCTGGCATACAATGAGAGCAGCTCCTCTCATCTGGCTGCTGCTATGGTGCTGAATCACAACAATCCTAGTGGGTTATTGGTCACACTCCAGGGTGTTTACACACTTCTTTTTTTTCTTATTAAGTAGGACTTCAAATTATTTGGTTTATATTCTAGTGTTGGTTATGAACCAGAACTGTCTAGCACAATCAAAAGATGGCCACAGACAAAAAGAGGGTAATTATTCATCAAGGAATAGTCAACAAACGGCATGAGAGCCTTGATATTTTGTTCTCTGCCATGCAGTTTCAAAAATAAAATAGGAATGTTGGTCTGAATGAAAGTGTTCATTTTAATAAGCACTTTTTTATCAAGTCCTTTAATATATGTAACAATCTACTATGGCTGGCATTTGTCTGCTGTTCCTTTTCAATACCACCTTTTTTATTTGGCATCCACACCACAAACTAATATCCTTTAGATGCTTAACAGCCAAAATTCACAGTTTCTAAATATTATAGTATTGATATCCAATAGCACATATTCCTAATTTATGGTGTACTTCAAATGTGAAAGAAGACTAATTATTTGGAAAGAAGATGAAGCTGGTGGAAGGGAGTATTATTGTTGGTGTTTCCAATCAGATAAATTAGTAACTCATCCCTGACTTCTGCAAGCATCCTAGAAAGTTTAATGTTTTATTATCTGAAAAGAAGTCATAGTCTGCATATCTAAACTCTTATGATGGGGTGGAGTGAATAATGGCATTGATTAGGCTTTTAGGAAACCAGAGGGGGAGACAGAGCTGTAATTTGTAGGTATCCGTACTAATACAGTTCTGCTTAGTCTTGCTGCTTTTGTACTGCTCTTGCCACTTTTAAAAGTTTTTAACACAAGGACTCTGACTTAATAAGAGTGTTAAATTTCTTGTGCCAGTACAACTTGCAAATCTGTATGTAATCCAAAATGGTGTAAAAATAGGAAAATAGTGTGGAGTATTAATCATGTTCCTGAAAACGTTTATGTTGACTTTTTGCTGATAGTGCTTATGACTATTTGGGATATGACGGGGGGGGGGGAACTAGAGACGCACTCTCATTGTATGTTACAACCTAAACTATTTGGAATACTATGTTGTCCTCAGCACTTGTTCTGCCATACTAAGCCAGCTGCCATTAATTCTAAAACAATTTATTTTGGCTTAATATTCTTAAGGCTTAAACTAGGTCTTGAATCCTTGTTATGTGCCCAGAATTAGATTTGCTAAAAATTCTGATGTCAGAAGTATTTTTATAGTGCGTACGCACAGATCTAGAGTTTTTATAAGGTACATTAAAGCACTATGTCACTTAAAAACAGATCCAACAATCATCCCCTTTGTTTTTGTTTCTATTCTAGCCTATGCTAACCTTGTTGAAATCGCAAACACTTCTAACTTCCCTAACTGTTCCAAAATTTCTGTCAACTCAGATATTCTGAATGCTTTTCGAACACTTTGGATCCAAACTTTGAACTGAGCACAGGTAACTCTGTTGGTTTTTAAATATCAAACTTTCTTTTTCAGAAAGGAAAGAAAAATAAATACTGAGATTGAAAAGATGAACAGTTTGGTAACCTTATTTATAATTTGGAAAATGAACATGCTTGTTTCCTTCTACCTTGGTCCATTATAATCTATGTTTCTCACCAGCAAGATGATTATTTTTGAAACGTGCCAATTGCCTTTGTTCAAGAGAAGTTTATTTCTTTGAAATGTATAAATATTTTAAAAAAACTTCTCTAAGTTTCGTTTTGCCTTTCCACACAAGTGCAATAGACTTGAACTTCCTCCTATGCAGTATACAAAGCTGAAACTGTTTTGTACCAAAATCTATTTTAGCAGTGTTGGATCCTAAGGATTTTTTAAAAAATCTTTTAACTCTGGAGTAATACCAGGTTCCAACATAATGATTTGCATTCCAGTAATCCAGATCTCTCAAATCAGGAAATCTTTTAGCAAGGAAGCATCCCTATTTTTGCTCCCAAAGAATGGTAAGATCTTTCTTCTCGAAGATCAGAACTCATTTAGTCTGCATGTGAAGTAATTGGATCCTGTTCCTGTCTGGTGCTGACTTTTCTGTTGGAGGAAGAGCCACTTGAATGGACATGACTAGAATAGTAGGATAAGGCCTACTTATAGTATAGTAGGATAGTTATACTTACAGTTTACTATATAGTTATAGGTGGATAAGGCCTACTACCTTCCTGTTCAGTATTGCATCCAGATGTAATGCTGCAATTCTGTGGCATTAGCTGCAGGAGTCCTGAACTATCTTGCTTTTAATTTTGTTTCATAAAGCCACTTTCTAGCTTTGTGATTGTGAAAACATGCTTGGAAGATCCAAGAGGCAAGTGCTGGGGCATCTGTAAAGGCAGGGCAGAATCAGTAATGCAAAATGCTGGAGATTATAAGATTCTCTGGTCAGTGAAGGGGGTCCAAACTTTAATAAATTTATACTGGAGTCTTATTGAGGGCAATAATTCCACGGACAGCCTATTCCTGAAGGGGGGCGGATCCTCACAGGAGCTGGCGTGACCCCCACGCTGGCGTCCGTGCCGCTTGCATCGTGCAAACTGGCACAGATGCCAGTTGCAGCATGGTGCTTGGATGCCGGCGCCGTGTCCCGGCATATCTCCCAGCATTGGCTTCCAGAGGGCGTTCCTTGGAGCGGAACTGCCTTTAGGCATAGGGTTGCCAGCTTCCAGGTACTAGGCTGGAGATCGATTACAACTGATCTCCAGCTGATAGAGATCGAAAATGGTCGCTTTGGCAATTGGATATGGTATTGAAGTCCCTCCCCGCCCCAGACCCCGCCCTCCCCAGGCTCCACCCCAAAAACCTCCCACCAGTAGCAAAGAGGGACCCGGCAACCCTATTCAGGCAGCTTCCTAACCCCTTTCAGGCTTGATATGTCTGGTATATCGTAGAATTGTTATGGGGAGCTGCACAGGTTTTAAAAAATGAAATCATTTTTACTTCTTCTTTTCTTTTTTTGCTGTTAGACTATACACATGGGAACCTGGAAAGACTTGCAGGAGGCATCTGGCTTCCCCCTCCCCCGATACATCCTCTCCCTTCCCTGCAAGCCCCCACAGCATCTCCCCTTCCCCCCCAACGGGCCACCTCCCCATAGCTGCCCCGGTGGGGATTTGCGCCCCCTCTCTTTGGGCTGAGGCGGCTCTGAGGCCCACCGGGCGGAGCCTGGGCCATCAGCCTGGGGGCCGCTCTGCCCCAGGGTGGGGGGCTGTGAGGGTACAGGATGGAGGAGCTGCACTGACCCACCGCTGTCCGCCTACGGCTGTCAACAAGGCTGCCAACCCTACTCGGGAAACCCCTCGACATTTTGGGGTGGAACCTGGAGGAAGGGGGCAGCCTTGGCGGGGTTCTGGGGTTGCCAACCTCCAGGGAGGAAAAGTCCTAGGTAGGAAACTTACTTTCAGGACCCAGCCACGAATAAAACTAATGACGCTGGGGGGTGTTCTTTGCAATTTTCTATTATGCCCTTAGTATTGCAACGTAAAATAAGCCATCACAGTGGAGAGTCATGCAGTGGACAGAAATACAGTTACTCCAATGCACAAACGGAACTTAACCTTGCATGAATAGTCCATGAATCTGAGTCCATGGGACCGACTGTATTTCCCCTCCGGAGAAACTCATCCTATCGCTTGGAGACTAGTCCAGAAGTCCAGGCCCTCACTGGAGGTTGGCAACCCCAGAGCCTAGGGAACAAAGTGGAACTCAGTGAAATAATCGCGTGAAATATTCGGTCACGTTGGGGGGGGGGCGGGGGGAAAGGGTCCCGCGCGAAACGCAGCGCCGGTCTGGGCCAAGGAGGGCCCTCCGCCTCCGTCCTGCAGCCCGCCGGGGCCCAGGCCGCGCGCCGCCCACTCGCCCCACGCGCCAGCGGGGTGTTCCTGCCCGCACGGTCAACGCGGGCCGAATCAAGCGGGCAAGCGGGGAGGGGGAGGGGGGGCTTGTGCGCTTCCCGCCACCTCGCCGCTCTCTCCCGGCGTCGCTCGGCCCGCAGCCTTCCCCACGCTGAAAACTCCTCGCCACTTGTCGTCGGAAGGCGGCGGGATGGACACCCGTTTCGAACCGGAAATGTCCGGCCAAGGCCCGCGTTCCCCCCCGCCGCCACCGCACCTCTAGGGGGCGCTCCCGGCCCAAGGTCCCCGGAAGTTGAGGCTGCGCCTCCCGCGGCCGCATCGCCCGCACCTCTATGGCCGCGGCGGGCGTCTTAGCAACGGGGAGGACGCGGCGGGAGGCGCGGGGGCGGACCGGGCGGTCCCGCCGAGGAGCCGGGCGATGTCGAAGTTAGGGAGAAAGAAGGAGCTGGTGAAGAGCAACAACGTCCTGCAGTCCAGCGTCACCGCTAAAGAGTAAGGCTCCCGTCCTCTCTGCGGACGCTTCTCGGGCCCGTCGCGGCCCTGCTTTGCGGGAGCCCCCCCCCCCCCGCGGCCTGGTCAGGCGCGCCGCGGCCGCCAGGGGCGCTCGGGGACGCGCCCCGCCCCCCCTCGCCTTTGACCAACCCCCCCCCCCCGCCCGGTATCAGCGCTCCTCCCGGTACGTCCCTGAGCTTCGGCCCCTGTTTTTAAGACCGGGGCCTGCTCCTGGAACTGGGGCCCCAACGGTAGTGCCTCTGGCCACGCACGGCGTGCCATTCTTTTTCGGTGCCAAGGAGGCACCTCGATGACTGACGTTTGTTGCATGGGAAGCTCACCGCAGGTATGGAACGAAACCTCAGCATACAGGCGCAGGGGGGGGGGAGAGTGTGAACTATGGGTTTAAAAGCCTACAAAAGGCAAAAGGTGTGAAGTGTCATGGTTAATGCAACACCCAGAAATCTACAACCTAAACCCATTTGCGAGAGTTGCAATGGGTGACAGTGGAGTCGGCCTGTTGGATGTGAAGCGGTTCAGGACGTGTAGTGGCTGAAAGGTTACTGTTCAGTCCGCGTGGGAAGGATTCACGAGATCAGAGACGGAGTTCAGCAACACAGCTTCATTTGATTTCAGCAGAGAACTAACTAACTTACACACTGAACGTGCCCTGCTTATATGCCCCCCTGGCCGCCTGCGGCCACTCCCCCCCTGATCTGTGATAGGGGGGAAATACCCTCTCGGTGACCAATGGGACATGCTGGCTTAGGGCCAATAGGATCCGCTTGCTTGACCAATAGGGTGAGCAGGGTTTAGGATCCTTCGACAGAACTCAAGCTCCTCCGCCTCCCTTGATAACTCCCCAATTATATACATACACAACAGTTACTAATGAGAAATCACCTTACAGTATCTGGAGCGGGGGAAAGGATTTCCATAAGTGATAATCCGACTATGCTCTCTGTTCTTAGATGCAATATATATCTGCTTCTTTGCTCCTTGTTGCAAGAAGATGGACCGCTTGCTACCCTCACACATGCTTTCCAACTATTTGTTGAACTCTTTTTTTTTTTAGTCAACCTGGGTACTAAGAACGTTGTACTGTTTAAAAAGTTATTGACAGTTAAAAGTCTCAGTGCGCGATCTTCCTCTTCCCCCTCACTCCACCTTATATTTATTCACGTTTCCATTTTATTCTCTTATAACACTGTGAGGTATGTCAATAGTAACTGGTCCCAGGACTGAGTAAGGATTGGAACCTGGGTCTCTCTGCTCTAAACCCAATACTGTATCTGAGTCTCTGTACTTTTCAAAAAGTCGATGCTATTTCTTAAAATGTTTTTACCTGCCCTTAGTAAGGCTTAAGAACATAAGAAAAGTCATGCTGGATCAAACCAAGGCCCATCAAGTCCAGCTTTCTGTTCACACAGTGGCCAACCAGGTGCCTCTGGGAAGTTCACAAACAAGATGACTGCAGCAGCATTATCCTGCCTGGGTTCCCCAGCACCTAATATAATAGGCATGCTCCTCTGCTCAGAGAGAACAGGTATGCATCATGACTAGTATTCATTTTGACTAGTAGCCATGGATAGCCCTGTCCTCCATGAACATGCCCACTCCCCTCTTAAAGACTTCCAAGTTGGCAGCCATAACCACATCCTGGAGCAGGGAGTTTCATAATTTAACTATGTGTTGTATGAAGAAATACTTCCTTTTATCTGTTTTGAATCTTTCACCCTGCAGCTTCAGCAGATGACACAGTGTTCTGGTATTATGAGAGAGGGAGAAAAGCTCTCCGTACCATGCATAATTTTATAGACCTTTATCATATCTCCCCTTAACTGCCTTCTTTCCAAGCTAAGCAGTCCTAAGCGTTTTAACCACTCCTTATAGTTGCACTACCCCCTGATCATTTTGGTTGCTCTTTTCTGCACCTTTTCAAGCTCTGCAATATCCTTTTTTAGGTGTGGTGACCAGAACTGTACACAGTATTCCAAGTGTGGTCTCACCATAGATTTGTACAAAGGCAGTATGATATCAGCAGTTTTGTTCTCTATTCGTTGTCTAATTATGGCCAGCATGGAATTTGCCTTTTTTACAGCAGCTGCACACTGGGTTGACATCTTCATCAAGCTATCCACTATCACCCCAAGATCCCTTTCTTGGTCTGTCGCTGCCAACACAGTGTATCTGTGAAGTTGGGATTTTTTGCCCCAATATGCATCACCTTACACTTACTCACATTGAATCTCATTTGCCATTCCTCCAGTTTGGACAGATCCTTTTGGAGTGTTTCACAATCAGTTTTTGTTTTAACCACCCTAAATAATTTGGTGTCATCTGCAAACTTGGACAACTCGCTGTTCACCCCCAACTGCAGGTCACTGATAAACAGGTTGAAAAGCACCAGTCCCAACACAGATCCCTAAGGGACCCCACTGCTTACATCCCTCCATTGTGAGAACTGACCATTGATTCCTGCACTCTGCTTCCTATTTATTAGCCACCTCTCAATCCATAAAATGACTTATCCCATGACTATGAAGTTTGTTTATTAGTCTTTGGTGAGGGACTTTGTCAAAAGCCTTTTGGAAATCCAAATACACAATGTCCACAGGCTCATTCCTGTCCACATGCTTATTGACACTTTCAAAAAAACTCCAAACAGTTAGTGAGGCAGGACCTACTTTTCCAGAAGCCATGTTGGGTTTGGCTCAGCAGGGCTTACCCTTCTATAGGCGTGACAGTTCTGTCTTTAATAATGCTTTCCATCAATTTACCTGCAGCAGACGTTGTGAAGCTTGCTATAAAATTGTGTTCTGCTGCAAGAAAACCTAGTCAGGAAGATTTCTGTGGCATCAGCACAAGTTTAAAGTGAGAGGCAGAGAAAGTTGCAGAACTTAAGCTGTGGTCACAGTCTTTACTCTTTCTTTCATGGGACAGTGGTGGCTAGGTTTGACACACTTGCAGCAGTTTTTGTTGTGGAAAACTTGTAAAATAGGAAGGGTAGGCTTCTGGCTCCATTGGGTCACCCATAAAAATTAATCAGAAGCTTTTTTCCAAAATGACAAAAGGAAGCATTATTTCATTCAAAATCTACTTCTCTTATGCAATTCATGACCACAGGATGTGATGATGGTCACTTGCTTAGATAGGTTTATAAAATAGTTAGTTCACTAATTCATGGTGGGTATGCAGTAAATGGAACCTTGAGGTCCAGAGGCAAACCCCTGAGTACTAGAAGTGGGGAAAGGGCTCCCAAAGATCACCTACCTGTTCCTTTTTGGTTGGAAATTGAAAGCTGGCCTAGATGGCTCTCAGTGATATTTTTAAACCGCTGGAGACGTGTGCTGGGAAACTGCGGATCATTGTCTGCTTTCCCACATCATATGACCTCCCTTGTTGTAAAGTGTGAATTGGTTCTAGGTATGAAAGAACTGTGGTGACGGGTGAGTGCCCATAAATTGAGAATCTGAGCTGTGGCGATGGGCAAGTGCCTATAAACTGAGAATCAATTGAGATTGCAGAAGTTTTGGTTGTGTAAGCTCTGGATTGTCATCATGTCTACTGAGGTATATAAAAAGTATTCAATAAACTAGAAGAGGAGATGACACAGCTGTCTCCAGGGACTTCTGGGTATGTATTTATGCCAGGATGCTTTCTTATCTGAAGCCCTCTGAGACTTCATTATGCTACACAGAAATAGCTTGACTTTTAACAGCTACAGATAGTACCATCTTTGGTGTTGATTTAAAGTCACATGAAGTTCCCATGTTTTTATGCTTTTGGAGCTGGCCAGCCCTTTTCATTTCCTTCCTGCTAACTGGAAATTTAATAAGTTACTAAATCAGAAAGTCTAGCACAGTATTTAAGAACGGGTGTTCACTCCCAGACTCTTAAAAGCAGATGTGGAACGTATATGTGGATATATAATGCAGCATGTTGCTGTCAGTGGTATACACAAGCATTCATTCTAATATTTCAGTCTTCATTTCCCCTGTGGTAGGGGAACAACCAATTAGGACTGTCAGAAGAGGGGAAATTCTGTCTCCCCCCCCCCCCAGTGCTGTCTCTTGCTTTCCCCCTTCCCCTGCTACAGGCTTCCCCCATTTCATTTTTGCCTAGACATTAGGAAGAATTTTCTAACAGCGGTTCTTCAGTGGAACAGGCTTCTTCAGGAGTTGGTAAGCTCTCCTTCCCTGAAGGTTTTTAAGAAGAGGTTAGATGGCCATCTGTCAGCAATGCTGATTCTATGACCTTAAGCAGATGATGAGAGGGAGGACACCTTGGCCATCTTCTGGGCATGGAGTAGGGGTCACTGTGGGGGGTGAGGGGTGAGGTAGTTGTGAATTTCCTGCATTGTGCAGGGGGTTGGACTAGATGACCCTGGTGGTACCTTCCAACTCTACGATTCTATGAACTGCCTTTCCTCTCCCTTCTTTCCTTGATGCTGGCAGCTCTTGGTCCTCATTCTCCTGCAGCCACTGGCTCCCTTTCCAGACTCTCCTTACTGGGGGTTCTTATTCCCTGCCTACCCACCTGCTACTGTTATTGTCCCTGCTGCTGGGTCCAGCTCCCCTCTCTTTGTCTCCTTGCTGTTGCCAGTGTTTGTGCACCAACTCCAAATTCTGCTTGTTCTAGTTCTTTTATTTTTTGGTGTCTACACATGTGCAGATGTTATCATCATCTTTGGAAAGGGGGTTATTTCCTAAATAAATTTTCTAAAAGAAAAAAAAAAGGGGTCTGCCCAGGTTTGCTGAACCTTAAATCATACTGGCTTAGTTGTGTGGATTGGCCTGTACATGTGGGGATTAGTCCTTGGTTGTTAGATATAGGGGTATCATTGTACTCCTGCATACACTTAATTGGAAATGTTCAATGCCGCTTACTCAGAACTATGTCAGATAAGTGTGCATGGGGTTACAGCTTTATAATGAGGTTTATTTCCAGATAAATAAGAAACACAACAGCATGAGGAGGAGGAAGTATTATCCCACTACCCGCTACCTTGCTGCCCCAGTCTGAATTTGGGCTTCGAATGGTTTTTCTTTTTGAAAAAAAAAAATGCTGTGGAAATGCCCCTCATGTGTCTTCCAGTGACACATCTAGTATGGGCCTTAGTGTTAATATCATAAAAAAAGAAAGAGGTGTTCTCTTTTACAAATTCCCATCCATAACTGCATACTATATAGTCCAGACTTTGTTTCTGGGAGATACTTTTCAAGACCCTTGTGAAAGTGAATGTCTTCCTCATGACTTATGACCTGGATCTCCAGTGAGACGGTGAGTAGCCTGAAGCGCGTCACCAGCCTAGACACAGCTCTTTCTGTCTGTGTTCCAAACCAGATGGAATTTAAGTGGATATTTCTCTCTCACACACTGCTAAGTGCCCATCTCATACTTCACCCCTGCATTCATGAAGCATACTCAACCATTAAAGAACGTTAACATTCTTTTGTCAAAAGGCCCTAATTCTCATCAGGTGACACTTTAGGCAAACCCATAGCGATAGATGAATTCACTGTTAAACAGGCAGCAGATTTATAGCAGTGCAATTAAATTATGGAATACTATCAGATTTATTACCTCAGAAGTATAAGGAATACATAAAATCAATTGACATTAGTATTCAAGCTGAAGATGATCCCCATTTTTAAAATGTCAGACACTCATTTGCACTTTTGTAGGAATAATGTGTATTACTGTGAAAAACAAATTCCATTACTAGGCTAATACTTTATGCAGATTAAATTGGTTGTTACGGCAAACAAGGATTCTTTCCTCTATGAAGAAATGTCCATGTGGAATGAATAAAGATTTAACCATTATCTATAGACTATTTAATATGAAGAAAATGAATTACTGGAGCCTTACAAAATAACACACACTGCAAAAATAATCGTCCTGGTTCAAGGCAGGCACCTGGGACAATAGGCAACAATGTTAGTACCAGCCACAGTCCATGGTCAGCACACAGGTAATTAGAAGTTCAAAGACCAAAACAGAAGGGCAAATCCAGGTGAGGCTGGTGGCTGCAGTGCTGCTGTTTCAGCCTCAGAATCCGGGCTCTGTGAGACTGAGAGTGGGGCATACTGACTTTAGACGGAAACTCCCCCTCTGCTCCAGACGGAGTCTTCACCTTGTCTGGTGGGTCTTCCTGCGGCCTCCAAGGGCTGGGGCTGGCTTCCTCCATCTCCTCTTCATCCCAGGAATCATTGGCAGGCAGACCCATGGCATGAATAGTCCATTTGTCTATCTTGCACTTCACTTATTATGTTGTTTTGGGCTGCAGTGCTTGTCCTTACAGGTCAAAGGTCAAAATGTTAAAGTAATTATTAGAGTATTTATTGCCATTTTATATAGAAATAGTTTTGTTTTTTTAAAAACAGAAAGTGCTTGGAACTCAAAACTAAAGCTGGATACTACTATAACATTTGCATCCTTTACAGTGAAATGTAGCTTATGCATCTCAGAATATCATTATTTAAAGTAACATGCTCTGTAACCAAGTTTTGTACTTCAAGTTTAATTTAAATAATAATTCTTAGCATTTATACAAATCTTTTCAGGTGTTCAATGTGCTTCATGTATGTTATGTTAACAGTTACAAAACTATTATGGATAATAGTTTTATCAGATTTTTTCTATAATGGTTAATCAATATGTGAATCAATCCCATGAAACCTTTTTTCTTATGAAGACACTGATAGTGTCTGAAAGGGCTGGGCAGAATCCTTCTCTTTGTGCTGGGGCCTGTTCCTGAGATACTGTTTTACCAGGTTGATGCTTACATACACATTCTGTATGGGAGACCAATACAGCCCAGTTAACTGTTGTCAGTGAATCTACAGATCGTCCATTGCTTCAGTTTTTACTAAAACTCTTAAATGCCCCTCGATGTGTTGCTGGCGTTACCCTTCACTCCGAGTTTAGCCAAATGTTGTTCAAAGCTAGGGCATAGTTGGTTGCCTTTAAGCTACAACTTAAGCTGCCCTTTAGCACTGAGGGGCTCCTAGTTTCTCTGAAGCACGGCCCTTTTAAATCCTCATGGCAAACATCTTAGATGAGAAATTGTCATTGTTGGGCTTCTCGCAGGATATGTCATTAGATCTTGGGAAAACTGAAGCTTTCACCAAAATTAAAAAGCGCATTAAAGAGCTTGATTATAACAGCACTACTTTTCGTGCTTGCCTCGTTTGCTCATCCCAGTTCTTTGGAATATCATCACCACGTGGTTTGCCTACTCTAGTACATGTTGCTAGCAATATGAAGTCCTCCCTTCGTGCCTTAAAGTCTGCTGAGCCAGAGAACAGGCAGCAGTGTGGGCTCTGGCTTCTAACAGATTCTCACAATCTCTTGTTGCCTGTGCCATTTGTGGCACCTAGACATGGAGTAGGGATGAGCAAATGTTCCTTATGTCATTCTTTTTTATGTTTGTATTTTTGTCAGCGTTTCAGTTTTCCATTTTTTTGATGTTAGTTTTATAGATTCATTTGTATTTTGTACTTGTTTAATAAGCAGTTTATACAGTATTCATAGTTCATACTTAAATTTATACATGCAATATGTAATATTGATCTATTGATTTGTGAATAATTTTGAAATTGATTACTTTTCACAGGTAATTGTGTATGCGTACAGGAAATGGCTTAAAAAATCACAGATTCGGTTTACACAAAGGAGAAACAAAATCAAAATGGATTTTTCAAATCACAAAAGTCATGAGAAGTTCACAATCATCCTGCTTTTATAAACCTGCTAGTACCATCTGCTAACCAAACAAGCCTGCCTATTTGTTGCCCTAAGGTTGGTGGGAGGGATAGAGATGCTGTGGTGGTCTGCCAGTCGATTATTCCACTGGCTCAGACAATTATTCTGAAGCTTCTCTGTGTCCAGTTCTATGTGATTTTTGGTTGGGATTAAATTTTTTGGTGGCTGGGTATAGAGCTCTTGTGCAAGCTAGATCAAGAACAAAACCAGGCTGAATGTGTATTTGGAGGCTCATCCAAGTGCCAGTGTCAGTCAACAGGATATCACTTGAATGCCCATTCTCATCCACAGCTGTTCAACATGCATGTGTTGGCCATCTGCTATAAGTAAATCAGTTGTATAACTACCTTTTCAAGAGAAGTGTAAGAGGAATTTTGATGAGCTATAGTTGTTCAGGAAAGCTAGCACAAGGCTGCAGATTTCCCACTGGTACCTGAGAAGCAAATTATCTGGGAACAGATAAGCAGGTGTCACATATCTTTAGTGCAAAGATTTATGCTGGGAATGTTTCTTTGTAAGCACATAGAAAACATAGAAAATATTAAAGGAAGCATTACAGGAGCACACATGAGTCATTGAGCATTATGCTGATGATTATTTACATTTTCAGTCACAGCCATTAGTTTGAAAATGAGCCATATCTTGCAATTTACTGTTTTGGGCATGCTAATGTACCTAATGGCATTGGCTTACAGTCAGCAAACAAAAATCCATTCCATTTCAACAGATATTAAAGGCCTTTTTAACATACCATGCTTTTTGTCCATATAAGTCCGGATCTTCTTTGCATTATTCGCTGATATGAAGAAGCATAACACACAAACCATTGCATCATGGATAACAGTCAGCAACAATGCCCCTAACAGCAGTGGTAAAATTTTCCAGGAATTGCCTTGGACTGTATCCATGATCATGTGAGCCAGCTCCTAGGTTTTTTCATATGAGGGTGCACCCAGGACAGATTAGGACTTCTTCTAGGCTGTGGCCCCCGCCTGGTGGGACTCCCTGTCTAGAGAGACGTGAGCCCTTGGGGACCTAGCTCAGTTTCTCAGGGCTTGCAAGATGGAGATGTTCTTCCAGGCCTATGGTTGAGGACAGTGATAGTTTCCTTCATCAGCTGGCCTCTAACCATCCACCTACCTTCCATCTGTTATGCATATTTCTGGTCTCCCATTACCATCTGCTAGAGCTGTTAAAATCACTGAATGTTTCAGCACCGCAGTGGTAGCATTGGGCTACTGGTGGTGGTGGTCAGGTTTTGTCTCCTCCCCACCCCTCAACTGCTGTATTTGGTGGACTCAATTGGGAGGAACATTATAAATGGTGCCATAGGTTTATAATATAATGGTATTTTATATTGTTATTATTGAGTTTTATGTCAATGAATTTAAAGGTATATTCAGTTGTTGTAAGCTGCCCTGAGACCCGCTTAGGTGGGGAAAGGTCGAGGTAGAAATTGAATTAAATACATAAAAATAAATCGGAACATAAAGTATTGTGTGAATCACACCTGTTCAAAATAAATGCAATCCATTTATAGTTTTAGACCACAGCTGGGTTCAACTGCATCTCCATGTTGTATGAATGGAAAATGTTAACGTGCTGGAGTGGAGAAGAGAGGACAGAACCATTCTTGTTTTATGAGGACCAATTTGGAGCCCCTCCTAACATTGATGAGGGTCTCTCTTCTGAGAGCATGGTGGTTTCCATTGAAGGGGGTATCTGAAAAGCCTCTGTTCATAAACAATTCATCATGAGGTGCTTTGTATCATGGTTCATGTGACTAAAGCAACATCCTTCTTGGTGCTGTTCCTGTCTGAACCCAGAGATCTATTGCTTCAGATTATTTTTAAATTCCTGTTAAAGATTATGATGATGGTGAGAAGACAAGGGAGACAGACAAGCAAGTTCTGCAGTTAGCTCAGACCAAGACCTAGAGCTGACTTTCTGGCAAGCCCAGTTGACTTACAGAGCAATCCTGAAGGGGGGATAGTTGTGGTGTGCCCGGGAATGGCTCAGCCACTCCATCCCATGATCAGTTTGCTGCCAGGTGTAGCAAGCCAAAATGGTATTTTAAAGAAAACCCCATGAAACTCTTCATAGAGTTTAATGGGGCTACACCAGCAGGTGTAACTCAGTGCCTGCAAAAAGGGGCGTTCTCAGGCCGAAAGGGCTTTAAAAGCTGCCTAAAGGCAATTCCACCCCCGGAATACCCCCTTCAGCTCCATCGATATGCTGCTGGCGAGGCTGTGCCAGCAGCCAGGGCTCACGCTTCTGCATGGCTCCCCTGCAGTGGCGTGACTCTGTGCCAGCATCCATGCCAGTTTAGATGACATAAGTGGTACCTGTGCCACTGTACGGGTCACACCGCTTCCTCACCCATTTCAGCATTGCACGGTTAATTAAAACAGTGGTCTGCTGGGGCAGAATCAGGAGCGGGAGCTTAGGAAGACAAATACTACGTATTTCCCATGTCCTATGGTTTCAGTTGTCAAGTCACTACAGTATTAGTGTACAATGTCAAAACTTCCCAGTTTGAATCTGTCTGTTCACAACAAACTGTTCTGGCGTTGGCACTGGAACCCTTACCTGGCAAGCCTAGTTATATGGGACTTGTAATCAACAACAAGGGCACCGACCATAGCAGGATGCTTGAATGAAGTGTGCTTTGAGTGCTTTTTGATACTTTTTGTACAGATGGTAATAACACAGCTCAGACTGGAGAAAGAAACTGTGCATAGCAACATTAAGGAAATTACAGTTAGAACAAGTCATTGTGAAAGTTTATTACATCTAAGAGTCAATTAAATGCAGGTTTTCTTTCAATTTCATATTTCAGCTTTTGGTATCTTACTGGATCTCCCTCTGTTGTAAGTCCTTCAGCTGTTTCAACTGAAGCAAAGAGGGGACGATTTCCTATCTGGCCAGAATGGAATGAAGCTGACATAAATGCAGAGAAGTGGGATGCAGGGAAAGGTGGAAAGGAAAAAGATAAATCTGGAAGAAGTCCCATTTTAGTAAGTTTCCTGTGGTCTCTGACTTTTTTTTCAAATACATCATGACTTTTAAAAAAACACATCAATACTGTACCTTTTGAAGTTTTTAAGTCAGTGGCAGTATAATCCTATGTAATCCTGAAACCAATAAAATCTGTAGGTTTAGATTGGAATAACTCTACAGTAGAATTGCACTGTAAATTGGATATTGAAAAGAGGCTCTTATAACTAAATTTATATTGGACTTAGGGTTGCCAACCTCCAGTCGGTGGCTGGAAATCTCCCGCTATTACAAGTGATCTCCAGGTGACTGAGATCAGTTCCCCTGGAGAAAATGGCTGCTTTGGAGGGTGGACTCCATGGCATTATAGCTCCCTCCCCTCCCCAAACTCCACCCTCTCCAGGCTCTACCCCCCAAATCTCCAGGTATTTCCCAACCCAGAGCTGGCAACCAGAATTGGACTTAAAATGTTTGGTTTTGGTTGGAGCATTCCCTTCCCTGTTAAAATAATGAACGTAAGCGACTTTATAGTTGCTGAAAAGGTTAAAAGACCATATTTCATACTTCTGCCAAAAATGGAATTGCATTATGAGAGACCTGGTTAACTTTTGGCAAAAGAAGCTGTCTGACCCCAGTGATTGTCGTCATCATCATGGCATAGGTTGCTTGGCAGCTCCTTTGGGGTTGTCTGTTCTTCAGGCTGACTGCAGTCATTAAAGAGATGGCAGCCATGAAAAAGCAGGGTATAAACCTCTAATTAAATTACTGTCTTGAACCCCCTCGAAAAGATGTATATCTCTTCTTGAAATTGTATTTTTTGGGTCTCAAAAGTAATTTGCAGTAAGGTTGATTCATATAACCATTTTATATGTAACCATGTTACAACCTGAATTGCTATGCTTATTTATTTAGATATTTCTGTCAGATTGCCCCAAGATAGCTTATTATTTTCCGTTTCATCCTCACAATAACAGCCCTGTGAAGTAGGTTAGGCTGAGAGAGGGACTAGTCAAGGCCACACAGAGAGCTTTGTGGCTAAGTGGGAATTTGAACTTAAAGTCTCCCAGCTCTAATGCAACACTAACCATTGGCTAACTGTGCTCTGTGCTGGATTGTTTTTTTATCTGATTACTTCACCATAAGCAGAGCTCAATCTGACCAGTAGTTGATCAAACCCAGCATCGCGATGCACAAAGTGGGAACTGATAACCCCCCCGTTGCCTCCTAGCCATGGTATTCAGATTCCCTTTTATGGAATTTCAGTTGTAAGTTACTCGTGGTTTGTCCTACTAAAAAAAATAGGCTGAATACTTTTATTTCTGCAAGTGGAGCAATCAAGCCTGCAGCATAATAGGATGGTCATATTAATTGGTTCGTAGACCAATTTGCTTTAACTGTGGTGTATAATGAACACCCCACAAAACAAAGATATGACATTCAAACCGAAACAGAATTCACAAAAGGCTTTTATCTAATAAAAGTCTGGGTGTGATCCTGGATGCCTCCTTATCTATGGAGGCCCAGGTCGCAAACGTGGTCAAGGCGGCCTTTTACCATCTCCGCTGGGCCCGGCAGCTGGTGCCTTACCTCCCGCCCTTACCTAGCCACGGTGATCCATGTGACAGTCGCCTCTAGGCTGGGTTACTGTAACTCGCTCTACGTAGGGCTGCCTTTGAGACTGACCCGATGGCTCCAGCTGGTTCAGAATGCGGCGGCAAGGCTCCTGACGGGAGCCTTGCCTCAAGAGCATATAAAGCCAGTGCTTTACCATCTGCACTGGCTCCAACTGGAGTATCGGATCAGGTTCAAGGTGCTGGTTTTGACCTTTAAAGCCTTACACGGTCTGGGACCCTCGTATCTTCGGGACCGCCTCCCCTGGTATACCCCCCGAAGGACATTAAGATCATCCAACAAAAATTTACTGGTGGTCCCTGGCCCTAAGAGCGTGCGGCTGTCCTCGACAAGAGCCAGGGCTTTTTTGGCCCTGGCTCCAGCCTGGTGAAATGCTCTTCCTGGTAACATCAGGGCCCTTTGGGATCTGAAAGTTTTCCACAGGGCCTGCAAGACAGAGCTTTTCCACCAGGCCTACAATTGAGGACAGCCACCTATATTTGCTCTTATTATTTATACCATCTACTGGCCTCCCCCTCCCTTTTCCCCTTAGGGGAACAACAAATAGCAAAGGGTTGCCACCTGTATGGTCCCCTACAGCTTTTAGACTTGTGCGCCGCCATGTTAGGTTTTTAGAATTTTATTGATGGTTTTATTATGAATTTAACTGTTTATTTATATTGTATATTGTTGTATTTTTAAAACTATGTTACCCGCCCTGAGCGAGCTTGCTGGGAAGGGCGGGTTATAAGTCTAATAAATAAAGGTAATGTGCTAACCATTGTCCTGTAAGTATCAAGATAATGTGCTAATGAGGGTGTGGTATGTTAATATGGAACCATTGTATCCTGAAGTGATCTGTTAATGTGTGAAATCCAAAGCTAATCTGCATGGCTATTGTGGACTGTAGTCTTTGTTAGTCTGGAGGTTTTCAGGACAGGAAGCCAAGCCTTATTCATTCTTAAACTCTCTTCTTTTCTGTTAAAGTTGTGCTGATGTTTATGAATTTCAATGGCTTCTCTGTGCAATCTGACAAAATAGTTGGTAGAATTGTCCAGATTACAGTGTAGAACTGTTAAGATACGGCATTTATTATTATGTATTTATCTTAAATATCTTAAATATTAGTGTGTGTGTGTGAGGAGGGGGAAATCTTACTAAAGCTCAACACTTCTGAATAGCATAGAATTCAGTGGGGATATTGAGCATCTTCTAACATATGTTCCATTTAAGTCAACTGAATTTAAATGTATTTCAGTTTGGCTGATCATGCCATTGAACATGTTCCTCCAGGACCAGGCTGTATTTAAGATTTCATATTACATATAAATGTTCATTTTAGAATATGTGAGGTCATGTTGGATTCCTTGTATTTGATGTGGGGCTTCTCAATATGCCTTTGAGGATTCAGAACAATTGTATCTGTATGCTCTACATTAAATTTTTCCAGTCATTAGTATTTTTACACCATTACTAGTGTTGCAGACATTCTACTCAATGGTTCAGTGGTTCAATGGTTAGTAAAAAATAAACATCTGCTCTTTGAACTATGTGTAAATGAATCTCATCATTAAAGATAAGCATAGGCTTTCATTATTTCTTAATTTTTGTAAATGCACATTTTGTACAGCATGTCTTTGAAGATCCGGAAGGAAAGATCGATTTACCACCTTCTTTAAAAGTGAGTTCCTGGAGACGACCACAAGAATTTTTAATCAATAAGGTAAGAAACAAATACCTAACAAATTAAACAATTCAGCAAACATCGATAGACCAGTAGGCTCCATGGCAGAAAGCTACACTGCTTGCCAGTTGAAACCCTGATGACCAGGCATGCGCCATCATCTTTAACACCATACTCTTGGAATAACAGAGAACTGCAACATAGACTCTGTTGGTTGTGGTAGTCAGTGAGGGAAGGATGGAAGAAGCAGTGTTTATGGTCAGGATGTCGTGCCATAGAGTACACTCTCCTAAGTAGTCATTTTCTCCAGGGGAACTGATCTCTGTCATCTGGAGATCATTTGTAATTCTGGGACATCTGCAGGCCCCACCTGGAGGTTGGCAGTCCTAGGCAATCACCTAGGGCACCAGATTTTGAGATGCACCCGTGAGGCAGAGAAGACTCATCTACTAGCTTGAAGGGGAGCTTGCTGTTTACTGACTTCTAGAATCTACTTATCAGTTGACTATAAGTAGACTATAAGTCTTCCATAGCTATCATAATGGAATATGAAGGGCTTTTGAAGAGCTTATCTATTTTTTTATTTTTACATTGTTCATTTGGAATGGCTGGTAAGTAAAATGTTCATTCTAGACTTCTTACTTTTGGAAAATATTTGGTTATTACACATAATGGATGATGAGAAAAGGTAGAGGTTCCAACCTTTCATGAGGTACAAATAGAGTGTAATGAAGTAGGATCAACTGACTAATCAAGGAAAAATCAGTCTGAAGCAAGAGAAAAACTAACACCAGAAAAGGGTTACAGTATGATACAACTTGTTAAGAAGAATCCTGGTGAGCTATTAGAAATTATAGTAAGGAAACACAAGTTTCTGTTTACAGAGTTTATTTTTTCAGTTAATTTAAGGTGAGTATAATAGAGGCCTTGGCCCAAGGTTTATACGCATCCTGCTATCCTGTGTCTTCCCAGCTTTTGCAGGTTTTTGAATTATTTCTAAAACCTAGTCAGCCAGATTACAACTACAGAACAAAAGAAAAAGTGTGTTTGCCATGGGAACAAGGCCTCTATCATAACTGCTTCCAGGTTTCTTAAAAACTATTGTCTATTTCTAACCTATGCAGGTCACAGGGTTGCCAACTTCCAGGTACTTGCTGGAGATTTCCTGCTATTACAACTGATCTCCAGCCAAAAGAGATCAGTTCACCTGGAGAAAATAGCCGCTTTGGCAATTGGACTCTATGGTATTGAAGTCCCTCCCCAAACCCCACCTTCGCCCCAAAAACCTCCTGCCAGTGGTGAAGTGGGACCTGGCAACTCTAGTGGGTCAGCACTATTTATTTTAAATTCACATGCGTATATTTTGAAAGTAATTTTTACATGTAGCAAGTTACTTCATAATTTAAAACATGTAACCTTCTTGATGCTGATTTTTTCCTAAACAAGTTATAATGAAAGTAATAAAAACTGTTATCTTTTAAGGTTCCTGTGGTAGTGAAAAATGAAATCTGGTTTGACCTCTTTTCAGCCAATGAACATTTAATGGGCAGTGAGGTATGTGAACAAAATGTTTTTAAATAAAACATGAATCATATGAATTTCATAAGAGAATCAAAGACATTCATTGTAACAAAAGAATAAAATTCCTTTGATATGAAAATGAGGCAAATGGGAATTTGTTTTTGTGTTACGGCATAATTAGAGAATCAAATTTCTACGTTGTTTATAAAGAAAATTTACCCTGATCCATTTTGTCTTTTAGTGGAAGGCTCCATTTAAACTCAGGACATTAAAAAGTATGCTGAATGTCTGGCTATTCATCTATGAAACATTTTAGATTTTCTTTACACACAGGATTTAACAAATTACTAACAGGTCCTGGCTAAAGAAAGATAAGAACTGCTTGGACAGAATACATGCCTTCACTTTAGAAAATAAAATTGCAGACCTTAGGGAAAGTGTTGGATCAAAAGCAAACCTTATGCCAATTTAAACGTTATGCTGCATTTAAGGCTGCCTTCTGATAGATTATTTTCATTCGAATGTGCTACTCACCTGTTACTCATGTGATTTTAAAAATAAAGATAATGGCAAAGGAACTTAGAACGATGTATATCTGTAGGTTAGACTATGTCAGACACCGACACCCCCAAAATCATGGATGTGGGTCAACATCCAGAGCACATGGTGGCACGATTTCCACTGCAGAAGTGACCTATGGGAATGCTGCCAGAAACTGTCATCACAATGGCAGGAGCCGTATGAACTGTCTGTTGTCTTCCTGTTTATTACTGTTTGAGTTTTTTGTGTAGTAGTGAATACAGTCAGTACCCATTATGGGAACTAATACTGACTTCATCAGTAAACAGAAAGACTAGAGGGGGAATTTTTTTAAATTTTTTTGCTGCAGTTTACATTACATTTTTGATTTTAAAATAAATTGTCAGCATTTTGATTTTTCTCTAGAAAGTGCACAAAATATACAAATGTATCTGAAGTATACAAATATGCCAGAAATTGTAGAAAAGAGCAAGAGTCCAGTAGCACCTGAAAGACTAACAAAAATATTTTCTGGCAGGGTATGAGCTTTCGTGAGCTACAGCTCACTTCTTCAGATACTGTGGCTCATGAAAGCTCATACCCTGCCAGAAAATATTTTTGTTAGTCTTTCAGGTGCTACTGGACTCTTGCTCTTTTCTACTACTGCAGACAGACTAATACGGCTACCCACTGTGAATACCAGAAATTGTGTGGGTTGATGCTTTGTTTTAAGCACAGTTGGATATAACTACATGAATTCCTGCATTTAAATGAGTTGCAGGAGTCTGCATCAAACTGCTTGCAGCTACCCAAGTTTATAAAACGTCACTGCTAGGAAATGTTCAGGATTTAAGTCCACCTTTATTGGTTGCCATTTTCTGTTTACCCAAAGTGCACTCTGTAATAGAATAGAGCACTAAAATGCAGATATTTATTGGATGCAGAAAGGCAGAGAACTTTTCATCTGTATGATTTTTTAATAAACTTTATTGATATAAAACACATTTTATCTGCATATGTCATAGCTGATTCTCATTCAGTATATGTCTTATATTTTTTAAATGCTGTATGATACCTTGGTCCTTAGTGATAGGTTTGCATGTAAATAAACAGAAGTGCATAATTACAAATAGTTAAATTAAATTATTCACAAAGACATAGGACTATGAGCTGGTACCTATCAAGACCAGTATTAGAAGCAGTAGTAGCTTTTTACATGGCATGCACAGTGTAGTGAACTAGTCATTTTAGGAAAAAAAGTTTATAAAAAGTCAAAATATCTATGTACAATATAAAGAACTTGTTTTCCCCTTTCCATACTACACAAATAATAATAAATTACATAATTGTGTGCTTAATGAAAAATTAACTAGCGTGTACAGATTGGTTATATCTGACTTTTGTAATTTCCTACCCTCTGTGTTTAGCTGATGAGATGGATAATCTGTGAAATTTGTGCAGCCTGGAGAATATATAATGCAAGTGTTTTAAGTGGTGATGGTAAAGCTAATATAAGTGAAATGCCTACGCTATTGTGGAAACCATGGGAACATATATACTCATTATGCAAAGCTGTCAAGGGACACATGCCATTGTATAATAGCTATGGAAAATATGTGGTAAAGCTCTATTGGATGGTAAGTACTTAGCTAGCTTTCAAAAATATATTAGCTTGGTATATCAGTTGTTTTCTAAACTGAAAAGAAAAAAAATTGCTCTAAAATCAAATGTGACAATGCTATGAAGGAGTTGAGACTTTTGCTGCAAAAAAATTAAATTTTTTTTAATTGGACAAAAAGACAATTGGACAAAATTGGCAAAAGGAGTTGAGTTTAACACATGCAAACATTTACACCGTTTTGACTTTGTATGTAGTCCTTAGAATAAAAGAGAGCTGTCCATCGTGCATTATGATAAAATGGAGAAGAGAAAAATGTAAGCTGCTTTTGGTCTCCTTTGGGGAGAAAGGCAAGATATAAATGAATCAATAAATGTTTTGCATGAACAGTAAGCTTGATGTGGACTTCTTTATGTGGAACTGAAATAGCCAGTATGTGTACCTGTATAACTAATAACACATTGGTGCCATACCCTTCTTTTTAAGACATAATATACATTGTATGCATATGTCATAGGGAGCAGTAATTGGCCCTGCTTCCTTACGACATCTTCACATGATCAGTGGGAGATGGGTCTGGGCCTCGCACGTTACACAGCACGTACTACAGAGTCGTTCTGCATAAGTTCAACATGCAAAATAGCTTTCAGCCTTCATATTCATGCAGCACATGGTCAGCTCTATTTACGTATATGATTGAAGAATGATTTTAAAATGATTTTTTTTATCAGGGAAGTATTTAATAGGGGAAACAGAACCCATTTAAAATGCATAAAGTACATATAGAAGATGAAAGGTGGATTAGACCACTTTGCTGCTGCCAGTGAGTTGTGATGGGTGGGAAGGGGGCCACTCAGCTGTTTAGTATATGGAGCCATGGCTGAGTGAGGCAGACGTCACAGCAGCAGTGCCTGTAGAAGAAGGGCCCAGCATGAGAACAGGGCTGTGCTGTCATCAACTGGCACATCATCAGTTGTCTCCAGGCCACTTTCTAAAGGCTTCTTTGTAGGCTCTGCACTACCCATCTTTACCATCCTATAAAAACAATTGCACACTTCTCTGGCCAGTGGACTACACTCACCAGTGGAGTGGCCAGTACCCCCACCCCACCTGTATTTCCGCTGCATGATCATAGTAAAGTTCAATGAGAATGGCTTCCCACATTATGCTTTTTATGACATGAGAATGTTCCATCACATCACCAGCATGGTGTAGTGGCTAGGAGCAGTGGACTCTAATCTGGGGAGCCGGGTTGGTTTCCTCACTCCTATACATGAAGGCAGCTGGGTGACCTTGGGCTAGTCACTGTTCTCTTAGAGCTCTCTCAGCCTCACCTACCTCACAGTGTCTGTTGTGGCGAGGGGAAGGAGACTATAAGCCGGTTTGATTCTCATTAAAAAAGGTAGAGAAAATCGCCATATAAAATCTTCAAATATACATTACTGCTTGATGAAAACCATGTGAGTATTGACAGTTGAGCAGCTTATCAATATTCTGCACACCATTTCAAAAAATGCTAGGAATGTTGTTGTATGTTGTATAAATGAAATCTACTGGACTTTCAAGTTTGTTCTAATTTTTAAATGTATCTGTAATGAGGGTCAAGACCTTAGAAAGCCATTGTTTAATTTCTCCCCCATAATATTCCCTTTCTCTGTTCTGTAGGGAAGCTGGCGAAAAATCATTGTGGATGACAGTATACCTTTCAGTGAAGACAATTACATGTTGCTTCCAGCTACAACCTGTGAAATTGAACTTTGGCCACTGATATTATCCAAAGCCATCATTAAACTAGCAAACACAGAGTATGCTTTCTGATCCTCTTGTCTGTCACTTCTTAGATCAAAAAAGAGCAATAAGCAAAAGAACCAATACACAGGGCGGGTGCTTCTTTGTTTGCAGTGAATTAATGGGTGTTTTTTCAACCCTATGATACAGCAAACACAAGAAGATCCTCTATCATGGTACAGCACATATTTATATTAAAGGACAAACAATTCTGATTTGTTTAGAGAGGTTGCTGCTCTAGACATTTTTTTAATGAAACCCAACAACCACCAAAACAAAGAAATATGAATAAATTGGAAAAAAATACTCATAAGAAGGGGATCCTGGATGACTCATGGGGATATGAAATCCCATTTTTCCTCTCTGCTGGCTCTGGTTCTCCCTCTGCCTCTTGGCTGGATCCTACTCACCTTGCCCCCTCTTCCTACTGGCTGCTGCCTCAATATCGTCATTCTAACCAATGCCAGTTTTGCATACCATTTTGGATTGCTACAGCAATACTGTTTTTTACTAATATCTGGGAACAAATTAATATTGTAGGTAAGGTTTTGGTGATAAGGGTATTACACCCCTCAGGTTTTTTGGTGGTTTTTATTTTTTGACAATTTATTATTTTTCTGCCAACCTGAGGCTTTTTCTTCATTTTCAGAACGCTAAATGTCAGCTGTGGTTGGCTCAATTGCACAAGTTTGGCTGTCCACATATGGAGCAGCCCATGGCTGTATTATGAGTATTTAGAGGTATCCTGTAGCTATTTATATTTGTTCATGGTTGAAGAGCTAACAGCAATCATAGCATCATGTGCTGGTGATTTTCCACCCTTGGTCATTCTTAGTTGACCAGTATTTCCATCATTTTTTGTATATAAGCTATATATATAATTATATAAGTGAATCTATGGCATGAAAAGACTTATTGTAGTGAGATATTACATCTAAATAATTACGTTAGTGTCTCAAGATCCTTTGTTGCTGTTGTTTTGCAATGGACAAACATTGGGCTTTGTCATAATTAACTTAGAGTAAATCATACTGCCAGGAGGAAGATGTTAGAAATATTTTCATTCATCTCTATAATCTCTAGTTTAGACCATTGAAAAGTTGAATGGATATGAACACAGCTCGACCAACTGCTGGGCTCTGTTGTTTGTAGGAAGATGGGAAAGAAGCTTTGTGGCCTGTTAAGGAGTGATAACTGTATGATATAAATATGTTTCTGGGTATGAATCTTTGCTTCCCAGTTAAATGTCTGAACCGTGAAAATTATATAGGAAATTGGGAAGGACATCCTAGAGAATGCAGATAACAGCTTAAATTTTGAATAGAATATGTGTGTTTTTATAGGCATATTTTTATTTATTGTAGTATAAATGAAGTCGGGAAAAGAGAACTAGGAGAATTCACAGTTCTGCATACTCTTACTGGATGGATACCAGAAATTATTCCTCTCCGGTAAGTCTTACTTTTGTAAAGAGTTCCTTTCTTTTGGTATCCCTGGATTTGGTTCAACCAGAATGGAGGGGGGATAATTAACCCGAGTTAATTATCTAAGACTTTTTATTATTTTCCTGTCTACCTTTACTAAGAATATAGTTTCAATGCAGAGGCAGAATAAGCCCTCCAACCTCACCATTGACATTGCCAGTAGATATTTATTGTGATAAAAACACATTGTTGAAAATGGATTATATCTTATGAGAATATGATCGATAAAGGCAAAATAAAAACTTGGCGAACAATAAAAGATGAAGGAAAGAATATTCCGTGGTTGTTATATCATTAAATGGCTTCAAATTTAAGAGAACAAATAATAAATGAAGGTAGATACCAAATTTAGGAGAACAAATAATAAATGAAGGTGGATAATTTTTAAACAACTGATCAATGGTGACTAGGGTTGTGCATATAGATATACCCAAACCAAAAATAAACCCGAAATTAACTGTTTCAGCAATATTCAGGTTTTGGGTAGACCGAATACCAAAACCTGGGAATTTGCCAGAAGCCGAATAGGCGATTCCTGAAAGAGCCGAAAATTTGGTTTTTTTGGCTTTGGCTATTTGCCTTTGCTCAGATGCATGGCTCTGTGCTTTCTCCCCCTTTTCTGTCTTTTGACTTGTTTTGCTAGGGCCCCATAGTTGGGGCCCTCTTGAGGTAGGGGTTGTGTAATCAGAGCTAACTTGGTCTGACCAGCCATCACCTTTCAGTGGGTTAATCTGGATCAAGCAGAAGGGTTATTTAAAAGACGGGCCTCACCCAGTCCCATCTGGAGGGATGTACCCTACAACTAAAAAGAATTGGCTTCAACAGCTGCTCACACCACCAGGCTTCAGATGGAGACTTCCTCACCTGCGCAGTTGAGCAGTCTCCTTCAGAACAGCCCCCATGGTTGAGACTTCGGCTGGCTCTGATATCACCCCCCCCCCGAGAACCTGCTCTGAAACTGAAGGTCACCCTGAGTAGAGGCTTTGTTTCCCCCATACCGTGACCAACTCTTGAAATCGGAGTTTTGATGACTATAATAAAGGACTGTTCACAGGATGTCCATTTGCCACCAAAAGAAATGTTTTCCGTGTCTTATTTTTCTTGCATTTAAGCCTTTTTCCTCAGTTTGGAAGTTAATTTGCATGGACAGCATGCTATGCACCATAGATAAGAAGGGAGCCCCAGACTTTAAGGCACCAGCCTGCCAATTGGCTCTTTCCGCCAGTCCTCGGCAACGCTGAACCTCTGAACCTGAAAACCGATGGACAGCTTGGCTTGCAAATCCCTGGAGGATGGGGGCAACCCCTTTGCTGGCCCATAAAATTGGACCCCCTGCCCCAAAGTTTACCAAACTTTGGTGACCATCTAAGGAGAGTCCCTTGCAGCCATTCTGCAAATTTGGTGACTCTACCTCCAAAAATGCCCCCACAGGAGCTTTGAAAAAAATCCACATAGACTATAATGTTTACCAAAAAAATTGGGCCCAATAAACCTGAACCAGAAATTTACCAATTTTTTTTTTGCATGACCCTATTGGTGCCTCAAGACATTTATTAGAGAAAATTAACAAACTGTTATTACAATATGATATGGAAACAGAGCAAGTAAAAGATTGTATGATAAAATGGATACAAAATGTTGATGGAAGCATACATATGAGTCAGTTGGAGAATCTTTGGACCAAAGAAATTAAATTTACGGAATGTCAAATATTAAGAGAGAACTGATACAAAGTGTTTTTAAGATGGTATATTATACCTAAAGATATAGCAGAGGACTTTAATGGGGAATGTTGGAAATGCAGAATACGGATGCAACTTTTTATCATATGTGGTGGACATGTAAGAAAGCAAGAAAGTTCGCATTGGATCAAAAAAAATGCTATTAATATCTTGCCAAGCAACATATCAAAAATATATAATGAATTATTTAAATATATGGTGACAGCAGCAAGAGTATGCAACAAAGTGGAAAGCAGAGAAATATCGAGAGTTGACGGAATGGATCAACAAATTAACAGAATATGCAACTATGGCAAAATTAACATCTCTTGTACATAATAGAGCAATTTCAGAATTTCAAGGAAAGTGGATTTTTTAAAGCAATATAGCTAAAAATTAAGAATAGAACCAGATTAAAATGATATATGTTTATGAACAAGTATATTGTTAGATATGGGAATATATAAAGTGATGTAATCCAAAGACATTAATGACTGAAACGTAGATGCAAGCTCCACATATAATGTAATAGTTTGTTTTTTAAATGTTTATATGTTTTTGTTATATTATGTTTTTTGTTTCTGTTTAAAATTAAAGTTAAATATATTCCTGTCTACCAATAGGGTTGCCAGCTCCAGGCTGGGAAATCCCTGGAGATTTGGGGGTGGAGCCTGGGGAGGACAGGGACCTCAGAGGGGTACAATCTCACAGTGCCCACCCTCCAAAGCATCCATTTTCTCCAGGGGAACTAATCTCTGTAGTCTGGTAAAAGGTAAAGGTAGTCCCCCTGTGGAAGCACCGGGTCATTACTGACCCCTGGGTGATGTCACATCACAACATTTACTAGGCAGACTATGTTTATGAGGTGGTTTGGCATTTCCTTCCTCAGTCATCTATATTTTACTCCCAGCAAGCCTGTGCTCATTTTACCCACCTTGGAAGGATAAACGTCTGAGTCAACCTTGATCCAGCTACCTGAAACTGACTTCCGTCTGGAACTGGAGATGAGCTTTAATTTTGGGGGATCCCCACGTCCCACCTGAAGGCTGGCATTCCTGTCTACCAGCTCCACCCTAGCTGTGAAGCTATCTCAGTTGATGCTCTTTATGGATCCTGTGGCTAGATATTAACAAATATTGTCGTACATGTAATTCTGATTTGTTGGGTCCATCTAGTGGCAAATGTTGTTCATGTAAAATGTGTAGGAGGGAAGTATGTCTATTTTACTGTAGTTACTTATGGCTTTATGGTAGTTACTTATGGCTTTTGAACTGGCTTGGTTTACAGTAGGTTTACTGTACAACTTGATAAGTTGTAATTTTTTTTATTTTTCTATTCTGCTGGTCTGTGACCACACTAAATGATTGATTGATCTTTATGTTACTTTGTAAGTTGTATTGTTTTCTTTATTTTACTATCTCCTTTCCCAATACACTGGAAAAATGAGTGTGTTTCCGTGTGTAGATCTATCTATCTATCTATCCGTGTGTACCTTTCTTTTCAAAGAGCCAGAAAGAACTGCCATCAGAGGAGTGAAGTACTACTGTGTGTAGAGTTGTTCTGGTGATAACTACATCCTTTAAACAATAACAAAATATAGTTGGACATTTTTGGTTGGCTCCCGTAGACCAATGAATTAAATTGTGAGTTTTATATAGGGCATTTGCTGTGAATGAACAACTGCCATTAATTATATTTAAAAATCAATAATGCTGATGTGTGTTTTTAAAGGTCTGGATATTTGGATAAGGTTTGGGAATTCTTAAGAGATGTAGTTCCAGAATTTAAGCTGCCAGAAGAGTCACTCTCTGATGCCAAACCATCAATTGCAGATACAAAAAAAGCTTCTGAAATTAAAAATGACATCCAGACTTCCATAAAGGTGGCAGAAAAGCCAGA
This sequence comes from Euleptes europaea, assembly GCF_029931775.1. NCBI lineage: Eukaryota > Metazoa > Chordata > Lepidosauria > Squamata > Sphaerodactylidae > Euleptes > Euleptes europaea. Next base: position 8,172,158 of record NC_079318.1, read on the forward strand.
AAGAGCTGAGAAAACTGGGAAAGGTACGCAGACTACTGCAGCTTTAAAATAGTCCATATTTAACAGACTGGTTATTGTTCAGAGATGGTATATTTATTTTTCTTCCACTTTCTCTGTAGTCAAGTAATTACATGAAATATTTCTTGAAGGAATTGACACTTATAGATACTATAGGGGCTCAGTCTAATGCTGCATCCTTTTGAAATCAGCAGGTTTTAATCATGCACCCCTGTTTACTGGGACTAGAATCCAACAATGAACAGGTGCACTTAAGCTCATTTATTTTAATGCAACCTTAGGATGTGGTTCTGAAGCAAATACAGCTATGCACTGGGTGTGAGCTAGGGTTGTCACCTCTTGGCTGGCAACCCCAGCAGCATTTGGGAGGGGGGAATGGAGACTGGGAAAACCAGCATTGTGTGATGTCACTTCTGGTTGTGTACCTGGAAGTGACGTCACAACATCAGTGACTGAGAATTTCCTAAATCTTTTTTTTTTTGCCAGAACTAGAGCATTCTATGAAATGGTGATGCCACTTCGAGACTGGTTCATAGAAGTGACATCACAGCATTCTCCCCCATTTTTACTCCTGCTGTTCCATCAAGCAGCAGTGGAGGCGAGAAACTGTCCTGGCAGCCCTAGTGTAAGCGGAAGAAAATTCTCAGTCTTTCTAAAATTGTACCCTACTATTATGTAATGAGAACATTTTCCATTTTAAGTGGATTATTTAAAAAAAATATTTTGGCAAATTAGGAACTATATTATTTATTGTGTGTTACTCTTCTATAAACCCACTAAACAGAGCAATGGATGGGCATAATGTTAAACCTTCTCTCACTTTTTCTGCAAGTGAAGTTTCTGCCGTAACATGCCAGTCTGTTGGGCGTCAGTGCAGTCTTTCCATCTCTGGCTTGGGAATTTCCTGGAGATTTAGGGGTGGTTTCTGGAAAGAGTGGATTGTGAGAAGGGGAGGGACCTCTGTTGGAATGTGATGTCACACTAGGACTTCTGTTTCTCCTAGACTCTGTAGCAGGGGTGTCAAAACACAAGAGACCTTTTGAGAGCTCTTATCCGGCCTGTGGGCCAACCAAGGCAGCCACCCCCCACACTCTAAATCTGGACTAGCGAGGCCTGGCCTGGCCTGGCCCGACCAAGTGACGTTTATGTCATATATGGCGCTCGTAACAATTGAGTTTGACACCCCTGCTCTATAGTATGCCATAGAATGGTTAAGAGCTGTGGTTTGAGCTGCCCAAGGCCCCCCCGCCCCCGCCGCCATTTTTCCCGGGCGGGAGGGGCCATGGGCAGCCATCCTGCGGCTGCAGGAGGCTGCCCAAGGCCCCTCCCGCCCGGGAAAAATGGCGGGGGGGCGGGAAGGGCCGGGGCAGCCATCCTGCAGCCGCAGGATGGCTGCCCATGGCCCCTCCCGCCCGGGAAAAATGGCGGCGGGGGCGGGGGGGCCTTGGGCAGCCATCCTGCGGCTGCAGGAGGCTGCCCAAGGCCCCTCCCGCCCGGGAAAAATGGCGGGGGGGGGGCGGGAAGGGCCGGGGCAGCCATCCTGCAGCCGCAGGATGGCTGCCCATGGCCCTTCCCGCCCGGGAAAAATGGCGGTGGGGGCCGGGGGGGGGCCGGGGCAGCCATCCTGCAGCTGCAGGAAGGCTGCCCCAGGCCGCACCCGGCGGCAGGAAGCGGCACGGGCCCGGCAGCGGCAGCGACGGCGGTAAGTTTCCCCCCTCCCTCCTCCCTCCTCCCTCCTCCCTCCCTCCCCCGTATTGACTCGCGTATAAGCCGAGGCCGGCTTTTTCAGCCCATTTTTGGGGCTGAAAAACTCGGCTTATACGCGAGTATATACGGTAACTGTTAGAGGTATGGTCATAAATTTTGAACAAATCAATCTATGACTTCCAATCATGGTCATTGTCTGAGAAAAAAGACTAAATATTGTGTGACTAAGTATGAAGGTATTCATGCATATATTGCTTTTCTTTGGCAGAAAAGTTAGATCAAAAAGATGTTGCAAAGAAGAGAAGCAAGGATGGGGAAAAGGTGAAGCCAGGCATTCATTCTGCACGATTGATGTCTACTGATTATCAAAGTTCTCTTCAGATATTTCTTGATGGTAAATTGCTAGACATATAATAGTTTTATCCTTAATATTCTATGCTTTATCATTTCCCTGTTTTAAAAATGTACACCACTAATTAAGAATTCCAGCCTTTTGAATTTGCAGAGGATGAAAGCAGATGGTGGAGGCCCATTTGCTTATTGACCCAAATTCCCATGTTACTTTGGATGAAGGTAAGTGTTATGTATGCTGCGGGAAACTAGAGTCTTGTTGAGCTTGGAGCTTCTCCAGGTTCCTTCACTTGTGCATTCTATTGGTTTATTGGACTTCAACAGCCCAATCACGGACTTGGGGTGCATGGCCCCGGGTGGCTGGGATGGCATATAAGCTGGGTTTGTTGCACAGTTCTCCAGTTCAGTTCTCATTCATTTAATAAAGCAGTCGCTGTTGGAACTCCATCTCCAGTCTCGTGTATCACCCCCGCGTACATAATATTGGTGACAAGGATGGGATTCTGAGCTGGTAGGCTCATCCCTGCTGAAATCACTATAATAGCTGGTAAGCAGCCTGGCTCACCCATGCTGAAATCACTGCAGTAGCTGGTAGGCAGCCCAGCTAGCCTAGCTGAATCACTGGTGATACCACGAAAGGGAGATATAACATAAATCACTAAAGCAAGTCAGGGCCACATTGAGGAATTCAACACGGCCACCCCAGAGAGGTGGGAGAGCTACACGAACGTGGCTCACCTTCTACCTACAAGCAAATAAGATCACTGATGCTGATCTTAAACGAGTGACCTTCCTCAGTGTATATGGAGTGGACACGTCTGAGCTGGCCCAAGCCCTACTATCCCGCTCCAGATTGGTTCCTGTCCACTACGAGGACAACAGCAAAGAGGAGGAGGCCCACAAAATGTCCGCCAGGGGAGCCAGGCCAAGGAACACGTCAGGGAAGCAGTGCTCAAGCTGCGGGGACCAGCACGACTGCCAAACGTGCAGGTTCCGCGACGCGAGATGCCGGACTTGCAGCAAGGTCAGCCACATTGCCAGAGCCTGTGGCTCCATGAAAAGAAGGGAAAATTAGAATTTTCCCGCCAAACAAGACGGAAATGTTCAGCCCACTCTCTCATTAGCGGCCAAGCTCTCCGAGAGGCAGAGGGGGGCAAGAAGCCGCCGGGAGTCACTGTGGCGTCACATCCAGAACATGGAACTGAACAAGATCCACTCCGTTGACAATATCCACATGACTCCACATCCAAGGCACCCCGTGCGAGATGGAGGTCAACTCGGGGTCCGCGCTCTCCACTCAGTCGACACATTCAAATGGCTATGCGTTACCGGAGGGCACAGATAGAAAAAGAGATAGAAAAAGAGGCGCTGGTGGTCATTGCTGGTGTAAAAGCCACTCCTGGGCCTGTTTGTTCCTGATTGCCAGACGCTGCATATCCTGTCGCCCCACATGCTCCGGTGGTCTATTTTCCTGAACACCTACACATTCAAGCTTCACCACCGGCCCAGCCGCAGGATCGGCCACGCCGATGCCCTCAGACATCTCCCCATGGCCGACTTCGACCCAGACCCATCGCCGGCTCACAACATCATGCTCCTGGACACCCTGCTTGAGCCACCGCTTCACATGTCTGACACTTTGCCTCACACTGGGCGAAGAATCGCCTCCTCTCCCGCATTCTGAACTGGGTGTAGCGGTGGTGGCCAGCAGGCCAGCCTGATGCAGACTTCGCGCCCTTCTCCACCCGCCAAGCTCTCAGTGCACAAGGGCTGCCTTCTCTGGGGAAGCCGGGTCGTCATCCCCACCAAACTGCGCACCAGAGACCTGGAAGCCCTACACACCTGCCACCCGGGCATCATCAGGATGAAGGCACTGGCCAGAAGTTACATGTGGTGGCCGGGCATCAACTGCAGTGGAGGAGTGGGTCAAGTGCTGCAAGACATGCCAGGAGTTGCAGCATGAAATGCCACAAGCCCTGGTACAGCCATGGGAGTCCACTTATGCCCCGTGGTCCTGACTCCACATCGACTTCACAGGGCCATTTCAGGGGAAAACGTTCCTGATTGTTGTCGACTCATACTCCAAGTGGCCGGAGGTAATCCCTGACGCGTTCATGACGGCCAGGTTGGTCATGAGAGCGTTGCGGCAGATCTTCACAACGCACGGCCTGCCAGACACCATCATGTCAGGCAACAGGGCACAGTTCAAATCCGCTGAGTTTCAGGAGTTCATGTCTAAGAACCTGATCCGGCACATGACCTCGGCACCTTTCCACCCCTCAACCAATGGGTAGGTGGAGCAAATGGTGCAGACAACTAAGAACACTCTGGGCCGGTTAGTCTAAGGGGACTGGGACATGCGGCTGGTGGACTTCCTCCTGGTGCAGCGCCTGACATCGTGCACTGCCACCAGCAGGAGCCTAGCAGAGTTGCTGATGGGCTGCCGTCTAAAAACCCTCTTGGACCAGATGCACCTGGACCTGACATCTGACCGACCCCCTGGCCTGGAGGCCACAGTGACCCCCAGGTCCCTGGTGCAGGATGAGGCCGTTTATGCCAGGAACTATGGATCGGGGCTGTCATGGGTTCTGGCAACCGTGAGCGAGGCAACAGGCCCGGTCTCGTACAGAGTCACCACCCCAGATGGGCGGGTCCTCCAGCACCACATTGATCGGTTGTGGTGCTGGCCAGCGGACACACCAACCCCCACTGCAGCCGCAATAGCAGAGTCCAGCTTGGAAGGAGGACCCCCCCAAACCTGACAGCCACAGAAACTGCAGACCCCTCCCAGGGACAGCCTAAGGACCCGGAGGTCCTGACCACGACCTCAGACCCAGCCACGCCAGCAGCAGTCAATCAGTCAATCAATCAATCAATCAATCAATCACCTTTATTGGCATAAAAAAGAATAACCAGAACAGTTAAAATACATCCAAGTGCCAGCAGCAGTCGAGCACACGGCAGCCACCGCCACGAAGCCACACCGCTCATAGCGAGCCCGATCGAGATTGAGCCACGTGAAGGACTGTGTCTGCTGAGGCGAGTGAGCTCCAGCTTAGGGGGGGGGGAGGTGTTATGTATGCAGCGGGAAACTAGAGTCTTGTTGAGCTTGGAGTTTCTCCAGGCTCCTTCACTTGCGCATTCTATTGGTTCAATGGACTTCAGCTGCCCAGTCACAGACTTGGGGGGCGTGGCCCCAGGTGGCTGGGATGGCATATAAGCTGGGTTTGTTGCACAGTTCTCCAGTTCAGTTCTCATTCATTTAATAAAGCAGTTGATGTTGGAACGCTGTCTCCTGTCTTGTGTTATCGCCCACGCATACAAAATAGTGAGCACCCTGTTCAGACACCCTGCAGATCTGGGTTGACGGGATTTGTTCACATTACAGCTGCATTTACGTGGCTACTAGGAAGTCACCTCTGCTTCTTTGGAATTCTAAAGTGTCTGTCTTCTGTCTCGCTGCAGAAGGAAAGACTGGAGATTCCTGAAGTACTCATTTTTCCTAGCATGTTTCTGCATGCTCCATTGTCATATAACTACCATAACAGGAACATCTCCTTGTCAGTGGGAGAAGGATCATTGGCCAGGCCCTCTACTTTCTGTTTTAGTGTGGTAATCCACCCTGTCTCTTTCCCTTCTACTTGCTAGGAAAATTTAGTCACATCGGAGACAGCAAATGAAGTTAATTTAACCTCATGTTTTTAATAGTGAAAATTTCTCAATTATATGCCGTTCATGGAAAATATTTTAAAGCAGATGGAAGCTGGAAAAATTAAAACAGAACACACATTAAATGAAATCTTTGTATATAAGGATTTTAGCCAATCTTTAACAGAGTTGTAATGCATTAACAGTGCAGTCTTTTCTGGGAGTAAGCACCATTGAGTAGACTTCAGTAGGAGTCTGAGTAGACCTGTTATGATTGCACTGTACATTTTTTACTCTACATAATGCATGGGCTCTTAAGGTTTAAAAAAGATTGTTGTTTAAGATTAAAGCCCTAACTGGACATGACTGGGACTATGAAACCACTTCTTCTGTGTCGTTGCCAGTGGTTGTTTCAGAGTGGATTACCTGAGACTAAACTAGTGACTATTCTGTCTCCCTTTCTTGTCTTTATAGAATCATAGTTCTGAACCAGGAATGCTTTATTATGCACTTCAGTATTAATATCATTTTTCTTACTTTTTTGATGGTTTCTTTTTAATAGGTTCCGTAGCACCATTGCAGCCACAGATGGTGCTTTATGCTTGCTATGCACCTCTTTATGTATCTGAAAGAAAGATCTTTGAATTAGGGAAAATGGTAAGAATTTTTACATATTGCCTTCTGAATATGAACTGTCACATTTTTCATCCATCTAAAGAGCTCAGGAATAGTATAAATCTTACTCCCCTCCCCTCTTCTATTTTACCCTCACCAGTAAGTGTGGCTGAGAGAGTGATCAGCCTAAGATCACTCTGTGAGTTTCATAGCCAAGAGAGGATTTGGACCTGGATCCCCAACTTTGTTATCTGGCACTCCAGCTACTACACCATATTGGCTCTTTAATACCAGGATTGAAACAATTTATAAATATAACAATTCAGAAAAAGATACATACATTTTTGTAGAGGTCTTCTTTGTAGATAACTTTTTTCCCTGGGGTATTCTTCACGGACATTTGCTACTGTTTTGATGCTGATTTGCATCGGAGTCAAATTTTGGTTATTCACTGCAGATCCGTGGTTCCCCCCCCTTAGCAAAATAAGCCGGGTTAAAAGAGAGGCAATCCAAACCACTTTTGAAATGATCTTTCCTGTGAACACGTGTTTTCTTGCGCGGATGCCCATGAAAAAATGTTTGCTTCGCTCCCCGGGACGTCTCCTTTCTCCTCCCCCAAGAACGGTGATTGGCTGGGGGAGTTTTGCGCTCGGACAAAAATACCGCCCCTTTGGCTGCCTGCCTGCCTGCCTAGAATCCTGGCACTTCTCTCCCTCTGTCCCCGCACTCCTTCCCCGCCCCTCGCCCAGGATGGGTCTTGGAGCTGGGCCCACACCTCCAAGCCCAGGGGGACGTCGGACGGACGGCTCCAGGGGGAGACTGGCAGGGCCACGCCATGTGCTCCTCGCGCGCTGGGGGTGGTGGTGGTGGCAGCTCAGTCTAGGGAAGTGGGGGGGATCTTCAAGAGAAGGGGCTGTTGGCCCTTCTGCCCCAAAGGGGAGGGGGGATTTTTGAGAAATCGGATGGGGAAAATGTGCATCCTGAGAGCGGAAAACCCAAGTCAAAACTCCCTCCCATCACTTTTCTGAAGAGGGGCGGCCAGCCTCCTCTTATCTCCCTCCTCTCTCTCGATGCACTGTGGCCGGATCATGGCCAGCGTGCAATCCAGGGGCCTTCTTTCCTCCCCCCCCCCTCGCCATGCACACTGGCTGGATCGGGGCTGGCACGCAAGCTAGGAGCCCTCCTGTTTCTCATGATGCAATGTGGCCGGATCATGGCCAGCGCGCAATCCACGGGCCTTCTTTCCTCTCCCCCCCTCGCCATGCACACTGGCTGGATCGGGGCTGGCACGCAAGCTAGGAGCCCTCCTGTCTTTCACGATGCAATGTGGCTGGATCATGGCCAGCGCGCAATCCAGGGGCCTTCTTGCCTCTCCCCCCACCCCCATTCCCACTTTCAGCTAAACACTTCTCTGGGCACATGGATTCCCTGCCCCCCCCCCCCCAATCCTGTCTATCATTAAAGGGCAATGGGTTCCACACCTTTAGAAAATAGAGGGAAGCTTTGAGGAAAGTGCTGCCTTCCCCTCCCCCCAATTTGGAATCTGACTGTTCCCAAAGCAGAACAGAGCGAGGGTGGAAGAAAAATGGAGGAGACCAGAGGGACTGGTGCTTGTTTTTTGCGCTGGGGCTGGTGAACCGCACGAGGTATTCTGCTGGGCGGAGTTGGGGCGGAGCTGGGGGCAGGCATAAACAATGAGCCTGTTGGAAGGGGAGGGCTCCTGCAAAAGGGACAGACCAAACCGTTGTCAAATACAGCGTGCTTTGTTCCCATGAAAAACCAAAACTACAGATAATTGATGGGGATAAATCGCGGCCATGAAAAAAACATTTAAATCGTGTTTTTCTTTAGTCCGTGGCAAAACAGAAGCAAAATCTACCGTGAAGAATGCCCCACTGTGTCTAGCTCAGATCCCCCCCAGCTTTTTGTCCTGTAAAGATAAAGCCTATATCTCGTTAAAAAATTCCATAAGTATTATGCAGAAACATATGGGTACCTGAAAACCTATCCCCCATGGTATTTGTGTTGAAGAGCAGGTAAGACTATAAGAAGAGCATTGATGGATCAGACCAAAGGCCCATCAAGTCCAGCATTCTGTTTACGCGGCAGCCAACCAGCTGTCTCTGGGAAGTTCACAAACGGGAAGACTGCAACAGCATCCTCCTGCTCATGCTCCCCAGCAACTGATAGAAAGAGGCATAGGGCCTCTGCTACTGGCGGGAGTAGATATCCATCTTGACTAGTAGCCATTGATAACCCTGTCCTCCTTGAGCTGCCCAGTTTTACTATGAACAGTGTGAGATCTTGCTAAATTTCTGGATATGCATCATAATAAGGGAAAATTCAAAGGTCGGCTGTGCTATAATTAGCTAGCTATCTTTTGGCCAGCTGTCTTTTCTGGCCAGATTTGTCAACTAAAAATTGACTGTTCTATTTGCATTCTGAACCTAGGAGTATCCAGCCTTTGTAAGAATACTCAGTTGCCCCAGTAGACACCCAATAGACTCCTACTTGGTATGCTAACTTTCCACAGCTAGAGATATAGGACTGCTCCAATTGTCCTGAGCACTATGGGTGGCCCACTTAGAGGCTTCTTATTAGCATGGGCACAGCTGATAAAAGTACCTCCTTGTCCCAGTTTTGATAGACCAGTATTTAATCATGTTCCCTTCAGTTGCTGAACATCAAATTGACCTCTTAATGTGAAAAAGAATCTTAAAATTTGTCCAGAATTAGAGGTTTTTTTGTTTTGGTATTTCACATTGTAACATAGCATCTTCTGAGCATTGTACTCCCTTGTGTTTTGCAGGCTGATTCTTCTGAGAAGTTACGTGAATATGGTCTCTCACATACATACAGCCATCCGGCACTGATAACCAGAACAAGGGCATGTTCTTTGTTAGCACCACTGAAACCACTGCCTATACCTCGATGGAAGCTTATCCGCCAGAAAAAGGAAACTATTGTGACAGATGAACCCCAAGGTTTTTCTTTTCAGGCTTTTTGTATTTTTAATTATCTTTGAGCCAAAATGTCATATTTATATTTGTCTTCATTGATTTAAATGAGGGTTCCATTTTCAGGATCAAAATTCTTCTATATGAAAATGAGGGATACAATTTACTACGTTGTTTCAGTGAAACTAATGCTAGTAATGAGTAAGATACTATTCTCTGGTTTTTGTTGAGTGCTTTGCTCTTCTGACCTTCCCCAGAATACAAAACACGCAAGATGTGTTGGGGATGTAAAAGAATGTTACCTATAGTAATTCACACAGTTTTTAAAGAATCAGTATAGGGCAAATACTGGGTATTGTACAAACACTTGCAAAATGTTTCCATCTACCAATTGTGTATACTTCAATGTGAACTTCTCCTATAATACTTGCTGAAAAGTATACATACAATCCAGAAAGCTATGAAGGGAGATCTGCATGTACACTTAGGGCACTTTCACACAGCCCTAATAATGCACTTTCAATCCACTTTCAATGCACTTTGAAGGTGAATTTTAGGTGTGAACTGGCAAAATCCACTTGCAAACGATCGTTAAGGTGCACTGAAAGTGGATTGAAAGTGCATTATTTGGGCTGTGTGAAAGTGCCCTAGTCTTTTCTTTTTCTGTCAGAGGTACCTGTTCTCCTTTGACCAATTGTGATTTTTTAAAAAAAACTTCCTCACTTGAAGATTTAGGGGTAATTCTCCTAAACTATGTTTTTAACAAGTCTGAAACTTTGGTTCCCCACTAGAAAAAATAATTTGCCTGATAAAGATACAATATGCTAGTGCAGTACAGTAGCTAAGCTCCATATTGTACCTTACACATGAGCTCCTTGCCATCCCACATCTCCCCCAGTGTCTATCCAATAATATAAAGGGTTGTTGTTTTTTAAGAGCCCTAATGTGGCGCAGAGTGTTAAGCTGCAGTACTGCAGTCAAAAGCTCTGCTCATGATCTGAGTTCTATCCCGACGGAAGTCGGTTTCAGGTAGGCGGCTCAAGGTTGACTGAGCCTTCCATCCTTCTGAGGTCGGTGAAATGAGGACCCAGCTTGCTGGGGCTAAAGGGAAGATGACTGAGGAAGGCACTGGCAAACCACCCTGCAAACAAAGTCTGCCTTGGAAACGTCGGGATGTGACGTCACCCCATGGGTCAGGGTGCACAGGGGACCTTTCCCTTTCCCTTTAATGTGGCATTATTGTATTAGTGCTGTTCTGTGCAAGCAGCAGCCAGAGAAGCAGAGTATGTGAGCTAGATGGGGAAAAACACTAACATATTTTTGCAGTTACACATGATTGGAGAGACATGGGTCATGATTGGAGAGACATGGGTCAGACATGTCTTCCATAAAACAGTTTACAGAAACCACTTTGCATCCAACCCTGTAATATTTAAGTTCTTCGTCTGTATCTCCCTAATAACATTAAGGTTGTATTCATGGGTCATTCGGGGAGCAAATTTTGGAAATGCTTGGCGTCATTCATTTTTTTCTCCCCAAAGCATCTTCTCATACACAATTAATCACTTCTACTTTTGGAAGAATACACAATCTATTTTGCTAAATGGCTTGTTTTCCAAATCAGGATTAAAATTTGTTTGAAACCCTGATTTGGAAGGAAGTGAAGTAACTATAGTTTGCAAATGACAAAACTATGATTTGTTGCAAATGCAGGAATAATTAATTTCTGAGCCATGGTTTGTGGTTACATATGAATGCAGCTACTAAAGGAGTTTTAGTACATGTTAAAAGTTGACACAGCCCTGTTAGCCATGGAAAATACAGGTTTAAAAAAACATTGTAATCTCTTGAAACCAGGCATCTTTAGATTGTGTACCTCCAGTGAACTTACTCCCCAAATGGGGCCATTTTATTTTGTATGTGGATAGGGGGACAATTTTATTTTGAAAAATGTTTGTTTTATTTTTGAATTGCAAATAGGTATTCTTTTCTCTTTTAGAACTTGCATTCAAAAAACCCGACCAATTTATTGAGATTGCCAGCCCTTTTCTTAACTTTAAACTTTCTCCAATATCTATACCAAGAGAAACGTAAGTAGATCATTTAGAGTGCATTCCTAAGTGGGGGGAAGCTCCATAGGAGACAGCGTGACCCTTCACCATTGTAAGTGCCAGTTTAACCCAGGATAATGGGCACTTACACATGCTGGGGCCTGGGCACTCCAGAGCAATGCAGGCCTCTACCGTTGCTGCACTGGGACCTACATCCTGGAAGTGGCAGGCCATTCTGGCATCGGGGAGGGGGCGTTCCAAGGGGCAAGCTGACGTTAGTCAGCTTCCTAACCCCTTTCACCCCGGGAATGCCCCCTTGAGCTCCAACGTGGCCGCGCCACCTTTTTCAGTGGCACAGCCTTGCTATGTGCAGTGGGGCATTTCCCCCTTTTTCTTTTTCTTTTACAAAAAACATTTTTATTCTCCATAGCAGCTGGGAAGCCTCTGAGGAGGTGGTGCGGCTGCGTCGCTCCCAGCCGCCGTGGATCTGCCCCCCCCCCCCCGGAATGGGCTGCCTGATTGCAGGTACCCCTAATTGTGTATTGGATTGTGGTCATTATATATCAAGATGGAGTTGCCAGTAACTGACACCTAATCAACATTCTGAAGGATTTATATTTAAAATCAGATCGCTGCTCTTCTCCTTCCTGTTGTTGTAATTTACACTACCCCCAAAACCAAGGCTCTTAGAAATGGCATGGAATGTTAAATGGAAGGCAGAATCAGTTGAAATCATCATCACCTTTTGCATGAGCAGAGATGTCTTTCTGTTCACAGAAGGGGAGAGTTTGGATCTAACCCTATATGTCCAAAGGGCAATGGACTCTACTTCAGAAATTAAAGTCTGACGTTGGGCTTCAAAGTATTCTAGTAGACTCTGATGAGATACTGGTCAATACTGTATGGCTATTTTTGTTTTAAAAATGTGCTGTGTGGTGTAAGCTATTCAATTCCAGATACTTATATAGGCATAAGGTATTGCACTTTAAAGAAAAGAAAAGTGGTTTGTTTTCAAAAACTCGCAAAAAGATTTTTTTAATACTTCAATCTAAAAATAACAGGCCTGAATTCTCCATGAGTGAGGCACATATCAAAATGTATTGACTAGCATCCCTTTAGAGTGCACCTTTGAAGCAGAACATAGTTTTATTTCTGAAGTAGATTACATTGTCCTTTGGAAATATTGGATCTTCTAGCATTCATTTTTTGTTGTATTTTTGCTGTATGATAAGAACACAGCAGCGCTGTGTTAGAAGTTATGAGATACATAATACATATAAATATTGTATTTAATTTTTAGTGTTAATTGTTGATTTGCTTTTGTTTTATATAGCCACTTTCCACCATCTACTTTCAAAAAGGGATCTCTTCCAGCATGTAGCCTTTCATTTGTCACTGAAAATGATGAAAATGTACCTGATGCTTCTGTAGATACGAATCCCATGAGTACAGATGAGAATTCTCAGGTTAAGCTTTCATTCTTTTCTTGCTTTGTTTACCCTGAGTCTACAGCTTATCAATTTTGTTGTATACCCCAAAATTCTAGTATTATGTGACATAATTTTTAAACCTCTGTGATTCCTCCGTTAGTAGTATGCTTTCTCACCTGAAAAGCCCCAAACTATTTTGCCTTTCCTCATAGGAAAGGTGCTACATCTTCTTTTTCTGTTCCCTTGTCTACATTATCCTTTTTGAGCGGGTAACTACAACAGTGAGCAGTATTCCGAATGTGGCCATTCCATAGCACTATTGTGATGACAATAAGTTGTGACTTGGTTGTGACTAAGGCCCTGTTATGAGCATTCTTAAAATGGGCCCTCCAAGCCAAAATAGCTTGGAAGTGAATTCCTAAATAACAAAACCAAGTTACTTGCTCTACAGGTTTCCCATTGATTTGCCACTTATACTTTGTTGGGTGATTAGATTTAGAAAAGATTTCCCTTGGTTAATTGTCAGCCCTTCTGCATTACAATATTCCAAGAAGGCCCTCAACAGTGGTTGGAGGCCCACAGAAGATCTAGCTAACAAAAGTGCATATAATAACACTGATATTGGGGTATTAGCCAGCATAGGAGAATGGAACTTGGGGTTTCTCAAAAGGAATGCCGTATCATTTATATACAAATTAATATTGGACTAGCAGGCATCCTTGCTGAACACCCTTCTGTAAGGGGATAGAATTGGGCAAGTGGCCTACAGAAAATCTGAGCTGAAGGAGAATCATATAGCTTCTTGATTAACTATAACAGTCTTTGGTCAATTGAAGATTTCTTTAATTTGTCCCACAAACGGTCCCTTGGGATTGAATCAAAAGCTGCCTGGAGAACCATGAAGGCCATGTTTAAATTGCTTTTCAGAACTGATGTATATTTCATGACTAAATGATATAAAACTAAGCAATGATCTATTGTAGACCTTTCAGTGACAAAAGCCTGCTTGTTCCAGACCTAGAATCTTTTCAGAAATTACCCGGTCCAGTAATCTCGGTAATAACAAAGAGGCATAGAGTTTTCCTAATGAAGACAAGAGACTAATTTTTTTTGTATATAGGCACTATAATCACTTGTCTATACATGCTTGGGATTATACCAGTTTCATTTACTGCTGAAAAAAATGGAGCCAATTCAATATCAATAATATTAACAATTATAAAATTAGCCTGAGATAAATGAGAATGTTTTCACCTGACATATGAAGCTTAAGTAAGTTAGCATCATGCAGATAGTTCAGGTGGGCAGTTACACCACAACACAAAAATCCCAATCCCTGGTAGGCATCCAGTTTATCTCTGAAAATCTCTGACAAAGACCCAAGGGCTTGTTCACATGTTGTAATGTCATCGTATTCCCCAGATGGCTGGTTGATGCACATGGTCTGGGTGTTCCATGCTCAGAACTTAATTTGCAGGAGTACAAGGCCTGATTTGAATCAGGACCACAGTGGGCTAAGAGAGGGTGCTGCAGTATCGCTTTCCTAACCTGAGATAGCCCCAGGCGTTGCTGTTTGTCATGTTGGAGAACCTAACGTTTAGCTGTCACTGCATGTACATTTCCCCAATGAGGCAAATAGTGGCTCCTAGGACTGTTCCATGTCTGGAAAACATGTCTGGAAAAAAGAGGGATCTTCTTGCAAGTGGATTACCAGACTCCTGTCATACTACAGTACTGTATACTGCAGTTCTTATGTATAAAATTACCATATTTGCATGTGGCTAATGTTATTGTGCCCCATTGTCTCCACAAAGGTTTAGATATATTTTGGAGTGGTGTGTTTCAGCATCTGTGTTTCTAGTTTTCTACACCGTTGTTCCTTTGTGATGGTAATAATTTAATGGTCAACATTAGCCCGCCCCATGTTATAGAAATGTGGAGGCAAGGGAGCACAATACGATTGTTCCACGTGGTATGATTGGTGGCTACAGATATTCATTTATTTATTTAGGATATTTCTATGCCACCTCTTCAGAGTCCTGCTGTGCTCAAGGCAGCTTACCATTCAAATCACCACAATATAAAATTCTGAATCTCCCCTCAGAATAAATAGCTTGAGGGCCATGTCTGGCATTTATTTTGAGTAATTCAGTGTTTGAAGCCTATTCTTAACCATGTTTGTCCAGATGTAAGACCCATTTTGTTATAATTGGATTTACTTCCAAGAATGTATGCTCATGATTGCAATTTTGATCTAGGTGATTTAGAGAGCAATCCTAAGAAGGTCTACTTAGATATAAGTCCCATTTTATAAATGGAGCTTACTCCCAGGAACGTTTTCTTAGGATTGCAGCCTTAAAAGTACTATCCTAAGCAGAGTTCCACCATTTTAAATCCACTGAAATATCATCCATTTATTGTAACTGTTACTATTGAAAAGTAAATAATTGCCCCTTTGAAAAAATTACCACTGAAACCCATTTAAAAAGTCATGATTTTCCCTCCTATTGTTATTTGAAAATTATTATAAATAAGTTTTTTTTTTCATTTTGTAGGAATCTAATATTGGTCAGCAACATATTATAGAAGGAAACATAAAAGGTAAACAAACATATCTGCGATTGTGAACTTGTAAAAATTATAACAGAAAGATAAAACAGCACTAGTTCAGGAAATGCTACTATTTTAGTGTTTGTGAAAACTTTAAGATTAATGAAGTATGGTATATTGATTGAGTTGGAATAGTTCTATAATTCAAGTTGTTTTGAAAACACAATTTTTGTGAACAAATGTGTATACTATGATTATTTCCAAAACATTTTTCAGATGGAAAAGAGACTAAGAACAGTTTAACAATTAAGCTAGATTAGAGAATCTCAAATATAGTGTATGAATTTTGAAAATATGAAAGCTTAAATGCAATATGAACAAGATACCATCCTGGTTGGAAGAGGCTGTGTTATGTGTGACCCATGCCAAGATGTCTCTCTGTCTCAGTTTTCTCCATGTTTCTAATAAGCAGACAGTGCAGTCCTAAACAAAGTATATACCCTTATCATTTCATTGAATTCAATAGGCTTAGAAGGGTATAAGAGTTTAAGATAGTACTGAAAGTCCATTTATTAAATCGACAAAATGGAGTATATTATTTATTTAATTTTATTAACTTCATATGTAGCCCACCCTTCTCACTGAGAAAGTCCGATTACAAAACAGGACAAACAATTTAGTCAAAAAGCAAAAATCTATAATAAACAAAACAATACACTGTGGTGTCAGGCTGTTATCTCGGTTTAGATGTTTCCTTTCGTTTCTCTGCTGAACCGTCCAGACTTCAAGGACGGCTACACCTACCAAAGCCTGGGAACGCCACTCCTGGGAAATAATGCTCTGTTTATGCTTTGTAATCTCCCGCCGTTTCTCTGCCTTATATTTCCAAATAACGGGCAAGACAAACCATAGCTGTCATCTTGCCTTCAATGCACTGTATTGCCTATTTGACCAGTAAAGCCATCTGCTTGGAATCTGATTGTCTCTGTGGTGATTTCTGGTTCGATGGGTCAAGAGCTCACATGTGGCTAGGATTGTGTACATGTGTGTTAAGTGCTGTCAAGTCACTTCTGACTTACGGCAACCCTATGAATCAATGTCCTACAAAATGTCGTATCTTTAACAGCCTTGCTCAGGTCTTGCAAATTGAGGGCTGTGGCGTCCTATATAGAGTCAATCCCTCACTTGTTGGGTCTTCCTTTTTTCCTGCTGCCTCCAACTTTTCCTAGCATTAGTCTATAATAGCAGTTCGTATAGAGCTAACAAAGGCCCCCAAGGTATGATTTTTTTTTAAAGAGACTGAACCCTCACATTTTTTTAAAGTTGCAAATTCATTCCATGCTGAGTTTTTTTGGAAGCGTTGTTTCATCTCTTTTTTTTCCTGCCAAAACTAAAAGTTTAGGGAAATAAAGGTCGTATGTGGCTGGCTAACCAGTTGAGGCTGATAAAAGGCCCTCTTGGCCACAGCTGCCACATGGTTATCCAGCAGTAGGCCTTGGTCCAAGAGCACTCCCAGACTATATGGACCTTTTTCCTTCAAGGGGAATTGCAACCCCATCCAGAACAGGCAAAACCTTAAATCCTGGATCAGACCTTCCACACTCCAGTAGCACTTCTATCTTGTCAGTATTAAGCTTCAATTTATTATCTGCATCTTCTCCAAAAGTGCCTTCAGTCACCAGTTCAAGGTTTCTACAGCCTCCTTGGAATCAGCCGGAGGTGTGACAGCCCAGCCCAACACTCTAGATGAACCCACCCGTCGGTTTCATAGAGATCAGGGGTGGGGAACCTTTTTTCCGCCAAGGACCATTTGGATATTTATAATATCATTCGCGGGCCATACAAAATTGTCAAAAAGTTAGCCGACCAAGCCCCAAGCAGGCAGCTGCCCCAGATGACACCCCCCGCGCAGACAAGCAGGCAGGCATCCAACTAGTGGCGCACATACCCACCTAATGGTACAGGATGGTCTATTGCATCAGCCGTGTGTAGCCGTCCAGCCACACACCAGAGTTGCTCCTGCTCCGCATGGTCGGGGCTGGATTCTACAGCCAGCTCCTGCTACCTCCGCCTGCAGGGATGAAATGAGGACACACTGGCTAAGAACTCCCCCCCCCCTGCTCATTCTGGCCCTGCCCCCTTTAACCCCTCTATTGTCACCACTTCCACCCCCAGCCCTCTTGTAGTACAGAGGGAATGCGTTTCTCCACGGCCCGGGTGGGAAAGCGTTAACACAGTTTCTCGGGCGGTCCTAGCAGCTCCATAGCTAACTACTCTTCTGCAAGGGGGGGGGAAGGTTCCTTTTCTTGGCAAAACAAACTCACATCTGCATTGAATAGAGGCTATTCCTGTCCGCGGGAGGGGGCAGATCACCAGTATTAGATCCTTCTGAGCTAGAGATCTGCCAGGACTCATTAAGGGCCAGACCAAATGATTTTGCGGGCCTTAAATGGCCCCTGGGCCTGACGTTCCCCACCCCTGATATAGATGTTAAAGAGCATAGGGGATAAAATAGAAGGCCAGGGGGCTGAGCAGCAGTCTTCCAGCACCACCTTCTGAAACCTACCCTTCAGGTAGAACCAGAACCACTAAAGAATGGTGTCTCCTAATCCCAGTCCAGAAAGGCAATCCAAAAGGATACCGTGATCAGTGGTAGTAAAAGCTGCTGAGAGGTCCAGAAGAACCAACAGAGTTGCACTCCCTCTGTCAATCCCCTGAAGCAGGTCATCCACCAGGGTGACCAATGCTGTTTCAGTCCCATAACCAGGTCTAAAACCATATTAGAAAGGATCTAAACAATTTACCTCCTCCAAGAAACCTTGAAGTTTTCTAGCTGCCACACGTTCAATCACCTTGCTCAAGAATGGACTATTTGGGGCTGGTAGTTATTGAGATCTCTTGGGTCCAGGGTAAGCTTCTCTAGAAGTGGACACACCACAGCCTGTTAACTCTCAAATGTTTACTCCCTAGAAATCTTGTTGGTCTTTAAGGTGCTACTGGGTTCGAAACTTGCTAAGTCCATTGAAGTAACTTGTTAGGGTTGCACTGTAAATTACTTTATCTTGTAAACTACCTACTCAGGAGTCCAGTAGCTTTGGATCCAGGTGTGACAATGGCATGGAAAAGAAAAAGGGACAAAAGAACACTTAATAAGGGAGAATGGCTGAAAAACAGGGAAGCTGCTGTTGAAAAGACACAGGGGGCTGCCGTTAAAGAAGAAACAGAACAAGAGAGAGAATAATTTGGCTGAATAAAGTTTGAGAACTAAAGAGTGGGAAGTCAGATGGCTATGTCCTGTTCTGATCTTTCATATTCTTTTTCATTCGTCAGAGGTGGAGGCAAACTTGCTTATTCGATTATTAAAATTTTATTATCCAGTTATTATCCTTGGAGGCTTCATCATGATCAGTGTCTTCCAATAAAATTCTTTTCCTTGTCCAGTGTATTTCTCATCAAAACAGCTTTCTTAATACCAAGAAAACTCCCTTCCTTAACTATCCCATTCCCATCACCAGGCACCAGTGCTTACAAGGCAATTTGGTTCATCTAAAACCAGTTTTGTCCCATTTTTATGTCCTTTAACTTTTAATGGCATCAGATATACAGTGAAGGTAGGCTGCCTCTGCCTTCTCATCAGGCATACTGCTGAGTTATCGTATTCATTGATCTTCACCTCATTACTGCATGGGTCACAGCCCGTACTTAGGCTGCATCCATTTATTTATGTGAGTTTCTTCTTGTCCACTGTACCCAAGCCTGTAACAGGCTGAACTTCATCAGCTCCAGGTTTGGAGCTTGGGGCATTCGGACTCTCTGAATCTAACCTGCCTTACAGGGTTGTCATGTGGATAAAATGGAGAGCAGGAGTACCTTGTATATAGCCTTAACCTCCTTGAAGGAAGAGAGGGAGAAAAAGATACTAAATGCATAATAAGAAGTGCTATGGGGGGTCACTTTATTTTATCAACATTTATATTATTTACTGAAAGCTGTTACCAAATGAAAAGAGGCATGAATACTGGCACCCACATATAAACCAAATGTAGATGACAAAAACCTTGGCTGCTCTTAATCTGACAGTAGAGTCAAACCAGGCCTTTTCCCCCCTACTTCTTGGATTTGTTATTGTCCTTAAATTCCTGTATTTCAGCAAGTGTACCATATATATTTTCACTTTTCAGCCAGTGTGGTATAGTGGTTGAACTAGGATCAGGGAAAACCAAGTTCAGATTCTCTCTTGCCATGAGACTTACTCAGTGACCTTGGGACATTCGGTCTTTCTGAGTCTAGCCTGCCTTACAGGGTTGTCATGTGGATAAAATGGAGAGCAGGATAAAAAGGTACTAAATATATAATAGAAAGCTATTTAATAAATACTTTTTTCACATACTGGACCAGAAGTGTGCATTTCTTAGTCTTTTGTTAAGGATTACTGGCGGTGCAGTCCTGTAGAGAGTTACTTCATTGATTTCAATTGATTTTGACTGGAGTATCTCTCCATAGGGTTTCAATGTAAATTTCTCTGTCTCTTTCTCTTTGAAATAAGTTGTGGTGAACAACCTCTACTGACATAAAACAAAGCTAGAAGAGAGTATGGAGCTGCCTTTAGCTGATTGTCAGTATGATTCAGTGCTGATATAGAGAGACCTCTTGAGGTGAAAACTATGGTCTGCAGCTTTTCATTTATTTGTCATTTTCATGAAGATGATTTATGGTGTCTATAACCTTTGTTTCAGTTCGTTCACACCCCTCACAATATCTGCCAAAAGACATTTATTCCTTCTTTTTTTCAAGCCCTTCTGAAAATTACTAATCTTCAAGATAAATGTTGCATGAGAGTTCTAGAATTTTGTTTCAAGCCATTATAGATGTTCTCTCCTTTGTTTCTTTTAGAACTGTTTTGGTAATCATGTGGGGGGGACGGGACTTCATGGCAAGCATTTAGGGGGGAAATTTGATTTGTCTCCTAGAGCTGTGTTTCAGTTTCTAATGAATGCACATGCACACACCAGTGGTGCTAAGTGCATGTGACTTATTGTACACCCTTCAATTGTAGTTCTGATTACCACCAAGCTGGAAATTTAACCATTCCAGTATGCCAACATTTTATTTCCAAGGCTCAAAGCTCTCTTACTAAGCAATGTAAATCATTAGAAGAGAAAGTTTTTAAATTTTAAAATTGATTTTAGTAGTTTGACCTATACAAATCTTTAATGTTTGCCTGTTAGTGAATATTAGTAGAGGAAGCAACATATTTAAACATTCCTTGTTGTCAGACATAAAAGTCAACATCGAACGGATTAGCACAAAGCATGTTGAGAAAATGTCAGTTATTTACCCAAATGCATAAAAACATAGTAGGATATCAATTGAAACTAATGGCTGCACATTAATTATAGCCTTCACAATATGGCACTCGTGTTCCTGTCTACTTGCATCACTAGTAACTCAGTGGTTGCTTTCCATTAATGCTGAAAGAGTGATGTGTATGGGGTGCGGGCTGAGTCTATTGCAGACATATACTGGACATCTCATTCTCTTTGTCTTTTATTTTACTAAGCAATTAAGCTAGTACAATACAGCCTTTCTTTTTCAAGGATAATTTTAACTTGTGGAAATTTCTCTTTCTTTGTTACCTATACAGATGAATCGAATGAAAAAATAAGTAGTGATGCCGTTCAGATGTTAGAATCAACTGAGCCTGGCTTAGGCAATTATTTGATGAATAAATCTCAGGAAGAAATTGAGGCAGAAAAGAGTCCCGTTTCCAAAGAAATATGGATCGACTATGAAGATTTCTGTACTTGTTTTCAGTAAGAAGTACCGTTATGTTGTCTAATTTACAATGTTGTTATATTACCGACATTAATGCTTGGCTGCCGCCAGTCATTAGTGAGAGGCACACAGATGTTTTTGTCCCTGGATTCAGTGGCCCCCTTCAACCACCAGAAAAATTATTTCGGAAGTTGGGGAAACCCACATAGGTAAAAAGCCATGTAGGTGGGAGTGGCAGGGAGGAGATGGAAGGGTGCAAAATTGCCCTTCTTCTACAAGCACAGCCTCTGGTGCTGGAAGAAGAAGGCGGAGCTGTTTTGCTGCTTTCCACCTTCTCACTGCAGTCACCCCCAACCCATGTAGCTTTTTGTCCATGCAGGCCCTACAGTTCCACGAATCACCCTTCCGGAGATTGAAAAGGATTTCTGAGGAAGGATGCCAATACCATCTGTTGACTGGATCCAAGCCAAACAAATGTGATCCAATGCAGAGTTACACCAGTCTAAACCCACTGATTTAACGAGATTTACCTCTTTATGGGATTACACTGTTATTCTTCTATACAGGCCTATTCTTTACTACATAACTCCTTGGTAGGCTAAAGCATTTTATTGTACCTCTTGTTGCCAAGCATACCCAACATGTCCGACTGACAATGTACACTCTGCTGTCTCTGCATCTGCATTGTTCATAATTTATCTTTAGTGTTATAATCTGATGCATCTTTAACAATCTAAAGTTTTTAGAGAAGCTGCTTCTGAGGCACAGAAAAAGCTTGTGCTAAGAATGAAAGTTAAAATTGGATGTGAGTCTAGTGTTGCAAAGATCTTAAAGCACAGTATATCAAATTGTCTTGAAAGGCACTTAATACTTTTTTTAAAGCCTGTTTCCTCTGCCATATGGGGAAAAACCCTCATCTGGCAACTGATCATAAAGAGGGGGAAACAATCAGAATATTTAGAAGATTTTTTTTGTTTGTGTTCTCAGGGACAGAGAAATGGTTCCCAGTTAAGTTGTTACAAAGTATGATTTGTTGTAATCTGCCAATTCTGAATAACTGTTCAAGAGACAGAGTGACTATTTGAGTCATCATTTTTGTAATTAAACAAAATGTGGTATGAGGGAAAAATCTGTACATAATTAATACTTAAATAAGCACATTCTTCTTTATTTTCCATCTAGGAATATATATATTTTCCATAAACCCAATACTTATGCTTACAGCTATCAGAAATCAGATTTTAGGGTAAGTGTATCAATTGCATGGTTTGTTTATCTCTATGTAACTGACAAGGTATACCATAATTTTGCATATATGCTTTAAATATATTGTGTTAACCAATAAAACAGTACTTACAACTACAGGTCAGTATATGAAAGATTGGTACAAAAACTAAAGCTCAGTGATTGACATTAAAAACCTCTGCCAACAGATCAAAGGTAATTTAATTTAGGTACAATAATGGTTTGATACATAAAGTAATAAAAAGTGATTCTACAAAGTTATCATGCAATATGGTGGAATAAAGTAAATTATTCAGTCAACTAAGTGCTGTTTGAACCCCAAAAGCCAGTTCAGCGATAACGGCCAAATATTAGGACAACTTAATGATTCCTCTCACATTCCTCAATCCCATTCTTCCTGTTCTCTTTATTGTTGATCTTTATGTTTGAATTTTCTTTGTGCAACCGAATACTGTCTTTGCCCAGTACACCCAGTCTATTCAAGACTGCCTGGCATTCAAAATAGGATATACCGTATTTTTCGCTTCATAAGACACACTTTTTTCCTCCTCAAAAGTGAGGGGGAAATGTCTGTGCTTCTTATGGGGTGAATGTATGTGTGTGCTGACAGCCAGCTGGGGGGCAGGGCCCAGCCGCCCATCACCGCTGGAGCCCAGCGGGAGCCGGCGTACCCCGGGAGCCAGCTGGGAAGCCGACAGCCAGCTGGGGGGTGGGGGCCCCTCCCCCCTGCTGCCCAGCGCGCCTCGGGAGCCCTGCACACCCGGGAGCCAGCTGGGAAGCCGACAGCTAGCTGGGGACACGTGCGCCTCTGCCTCCTCTCCCTTCCCTGCTTCGCCTACCTCGAGTCCGGCGAACGTGGAAGGAGAGCGGCTGGCGAGGGCGCGCGCGTCCCCGAGCTGTTCGCCTCCCCCCGGCTCCGCTCAACCAGCTCGGCTGAGGCGAGGAGGAGAAGGGAGGAGCGCGTGCCGGAAGGGCAGGGCACGCATGCGCCTCTCAGCCTCGCCACCCCACCCCGCCCAAACGCGCCCCAGGAACCAGCTGGGAAGCCGACAGCCCCCTTTTCCACCCAGCGCGCCTCGGGAGCCCGGCACACCCGGGAGCTGGCTAGGAAGCCGATAGGGAGTCCCGGGAAGGGTGGGTGGGTCTTTAAACTGCTCTGCGCTGCCTGCCCAGGCAGCGCGGAGCACTTCCCCCCCCTTCCCGGTCCAATGCTCAGCTGTTGGGCGGGGACCAGCTGCGGGGGGAGAAAGTGCTCTGCGCTGCCTTGGGGGGAGAAGTGCTCTGCCCTGCCTGGGCAGGCAGCGCAGAGCACTTTCCCCCCCTTCCTGTCCCAATGCTCCCGCCCAACAGCTGAGCTGGGGGGGAAAGTGCTCAGCACTGCCTGGGCAGGCAGCGCAGAGCACTTTAAAAACCCACCGCCCCCCTTCCCGGGAGTCCCAGGAAGGGGGGCGGTGGGTCTTTAAACTGCTCTGCGCTGCCTGCCAAGGCAGCGCGGAGCACTTCCCCCCCCCCTGCCGGTCCAATGCTCAACTGTTGGGTGGGGCCCATCCTCTTGGTGCTCCAAATATTTTTTCTTGTTTTCCTCCTCTAAAAACTAGGTGCGTCTTATGGTCAGGTGCGTCTTATGGAGCGAAAAATACGGTAGCTATGTGACCTTAAGATCAGAGCCTGAGATAACTTTTTTATCCCTCCTATTGATTTTTAAACACTGCCTGATGAAGAAGCCTGAAGAATTAAAAAAAGCTGAAGAACTAAAAAAAGAACTAAAAAAAACCTTTTAAAAGCATGATATTTCGTGTTATTTTGGTTACTTCTGATAAACATATTACATGTGTTATGCAACAATTATAGTGTATTTTTTTAGCTATACATTGTAATGTAGTTTAGTTGCAGACTGAGTAGATTACTATTTATTGGAGTGGATCTAACCATCCTCCAAGTAGCCTTCTTCCAGCCTAAGGAACCTTTCTCGATCTTAAGTGGTTCTTCCTCCAGTGGAAGAGCCACTCAATTTGGAAGAAGACTACTTCGGTTGGAGGAAGGCTTCAAATTTGAGCCAAAAGGAAAGGTGGGGTAAAATATTTTAATTAATAAATAAAATTTTGGTAAGATAGGGGTAGGATCCACCAGATTCTCTAATTAAGAATGTCCTACATGTCCTGTTCTGTGATTGGACCTACATTGTAATCAGGGAGGTTCATTGTGGAAGGAGACTCCTTTCCATTTCTCTCACTGCAGTATGCATAGACAGAGCAGCAGCTCACACACAGAGCTTGTTTTGACCAGAAATTGCATCATACATTTCAATGTCTTTGTGATGGAAGTAAATAAGGGGTGTCTGCCTTTGCATGGGGTTTATATCGGAATTCCTGTGGAGTTCTGGACTGAGTGATATGTAATTAATTTTTATGTACCGTATTATGTTTTGATATGAGAACCAATATGGTATAGTGGTCAGAACAGACTAGAACCAGGAAGACCTGGATTCAAATTACCGCTTGGCATTATCTTACCTTAACCTACCTCACAGAATTGTCATGATAAAATGAACAAAGGGACATCCATGTGCACCTCCCTGAGTTTCTGCATGGGAGGGCAGGGTAAACATGCTCCAAATAAATATATAAATAAATTTAGCTTGCAAGAAAATCATTTGTGGTGATTTAAGTGAATTAAAAAAATTAGTTCACCAAGTGAGCACCATAATACTACTGCTGAGCCAGTTTGATTTCAAGGCTCGTGTTGCATTTAATAACTTCCTTGTAATTACTTAATATTCAGTTGCAGAACTCTCAAACCAATTACTTCATTATGTTGCTGTCTTCCCAAATTAAAACCAGTCAGTAGCTTAGGAAAACATACATGAAATGTCTTATAAGAGAAATTTAAACTTTTGTCAGTGGATTAAAAGTGAAGTTAATTGCTGAGGGGAGTGCAGAAGACAGCACTGTGGGCAGAGGGCATGGAACATTTCATTGTTCATTGTATACTTTTTATCACAGAGTTTGAAACATAACTCAAATATTAGTTACTGCAATATTAGACAGAAATTAAACATGAATCCCTTTTCTCCTTATAGATGATAGAGGATCGTGTCTCCTATTACTTGTGTGTGGACAGTCTGAAACCTATTGAAATCCTAGTTAGTTTTTCTGCATTAGTACACTGGGGAGATTCAGGAGGTAAGTTGAGTACTAAGCAGAAAGTAAATATTAGTATTGATTCTCCTGGATTCCTCCAAGGGATACTCGAAGACAAAGGTAGCCAATTAGAGCTGCAATATTATTTGTCTTCTGTATGTTATTCTATACATTTTATCAAATGTCTTTGGAAGTCCTGTTGCTATTTCTTGCTCTTTTAATCAGAATATTTTGTGGAACTTTTTGCATGTTACTGAGTGCAAAGCCTTTGTCTACTACTCAATCAAAAGTAGCTTCCGTGTGGAGGTTTTGCTCTGGGTTCCCCTAAAAATGGAAGCAGGGGGAATTTCCAAATGATATCATCATAAGAAGCGCCCTGTTGGATCAGACCGGTGGCCCATCTAGTTTGGCATCCTGTCTCACACAGCAGCCAATTCTGGTTTCTTACTCTGGAGAGACAACAACAGGGAATGAAGCCTGAGGCCTTCCCCTGATGTTGCCTCCTGTCACTGGTCTTCATAGGTTTACTGCCTTTGAACATGAAGTTGCAGTTGTCCACTTCCAGGGTTTTCCCAAGCTTCAGTGCTGCATTTGTGGAAAGAAACCAACAAAACAAAGGGGAGCTGGGCTTCTGGGAAGATCATATTTGAAGAAGAGTTAGTTTTTATATGCCAATTTTCTCTACCTTTTAAAGAGAATCAAACCGGCTCTCTCCTTCCCTTCCTCTCCCCACAACAGACACCTTGTGAGGTAGGTGAGGCTGAGAGAGCTCGAAGAGAACTGTGACTAGCCCAAGGTCACCCAGCTGGCTTCATGTGGAGGAGTGGGGAAAACCAACCTGGTTCACCAGTTTAAGAGTCCACTGCTCATGTGGAGGAGCGGGGAATCAAACCCGGTTCTCCAGATTAGAGTCCGCTGCTCTTAACCACCACACCACACCATGCTGGCAGGGTTGGGATCCATTCGGATGTGTAGATTTCCACACCTCCCCACCCACATCTTGTGCAATACCTTGCACCTTCCCCCCCTCACACCTACCATTCTCCCCCCATTTAAAAAAAAATCAGTAGTAGATACGTCATTATAGTGTCATTGTTCTGTAACAATATACCTACTGTCAGATTTTTTTTAAGTTGGCAAAAAGTACTTTGGTGATGGGGGGCAGGGAATGGCAGGCACAAGGGGAAATCATGAAGAATTTTCTATGTGAATGCTTTGTTTGTGCTGCTTTGAATATCTTGGCATTCACAGTGATGATGAGAGCACAGTAAGGCATCACACTGTGTGCAAGTAGCCTAAGAAACAAGTCCCAAACCCTGGGCAAATTTTCTTACTGAAATTTTGCTAGTTCTACCCAACTTCCATAGGTTGATCAATCCTCATAAGTTGATCATTCCTCATCATACATAAAAGCTGTATGTGTATAGGCTTTGTCTGTCCAGTGTTGTTGTGGGTCTGCCTACCGATGCCTGCTCAGATGAGAAAGAGATGGAGGAAGCCAGCCCCAGCCCTTGGATGCTGCAGGAAGACCTGCGAGACCAGGTAGAAGCTCCGTCAGGTGCAAAGGGGGAATCTCAGGCCAAAGTCAGCACACCACAGCTGAAGCTGAAGGAGAAGTGCTGTAGCCACCAGCCTAACCTCCAGGGTTGCTAGAGCACATGGAACACCAGAGAAGGTGGTGCCGGACAGAGACGCAGGAATGGCATCGTAGCACATGGCTGTCAGCTCAGCACCAATCAATCTCTGCCTGTGAACTTGAGTCACCACATGATCATGGTTGGCAGCCAGGTAGACTCAGCCATTGATGAGTTGCATCTATCCCTGGATGACCCAGCAGGTTGATAAGCTGCACCTGTTTTTCCTGATTAAGTAGCCAGGAAAGGATGAACCACCATGGAAACAACTTGTCCACACCATTGTGTGCCTGCTGTTATTCTATGCCTTGTTCTAGACCTCAGTGTGTTTGACCTTAACTGTGACCTGGCTGGTGCTTTTTGGTTTGCCCTTCTGGTTTGACAATTTGACTTCAAAATGCCTGTGTTTTGACCCCAGACTGTGTTTTGGGCTATGCCTGTTGCCTGCCTGAACCCTGACAAATACCTCGTTTAAAAAATGCAGGAAGCAGATTGTACCCTACATACAAAGAATGATCATCCTATAACCAGCTCCTTTTTATCTGTCTATGCCATGTGTCCTTGCAACTACTGCCTTCATGACATACTTTAGCCTTATTTTGCTGGATCACAAGATTAAAATGTTGAGATTTACAGGGAGAATGAACGGGCTATAATTCAAGTGTGATTGGAAAGCAGCAGCAGTATGGGCACCCAATTAAGTACCATCTGCTAGACTTAGGAATAGTGAATCTGGATTGTACCTCTGGAGACTTTCTGTTGACTTGACTAAGTGAATTTTGAAGATTTTGTTAGACTGTATATGATATATGTTTTCTATATTGATCCATTATTTTGACTCCCATGTAGTTTGTGGCAGAAGGAGCACATTTTGCACAGAATGCTGATGGGGTGGGGCACCTCACCTGAAGTCCACACCTGTGTCTGTTGCTATCACTGCCTCACTTCCTGCTAGTGGTTCCAAGCTAGGAGAGGGAGGGTGTTTACAGCCCCCTGATCCTCCTCCTCCGTAGATTCCTGAAAAGGAGGAGCTGACAGTTGTGTACCCTCCTTGGCCACCCTCCCAGCCTGTTTAAATTGAGCCTTGCATCTTGCATTGGCTCTGCTGCTGTCCTTGGCCCCTCACAGGGGCTCTCCTTCTTGTGACAGTTTGAGAAGGATTCCTGATGTGGCCCCATCCCCGCCTTGTATGTTGAGAGGACAAAGTGACCTCAAATCTGGTCACTCACTAGTCCACTTTGCCTGCAGCAGCACCCAAGGGAACTCCCCCACCCAGAACAAAAACTAAAAAGGCATTTTGAAATACAGTCTCTCCATTCCACATTCACATACATATTTTTCTGTATGTTTTGAAGAAGTTCAGTATGGTACCCTGCGTATATGATAGCCAAATGGATAATGTAAATGTCTGCATCCTTGAAGGTTTGTAAGACTGAATCTCCTTTCTCTTATTTGATGGCTGACTTCATTTCAACCAGGCCTTTTTTGCATAGATGAGAACGTATCAACATAGCCATTTTTTCAGTGTTTGAAATAATCAGATCCTTTTCATTGCCAAGCAGTACCACTGGTATGCGAAAATGTAACCCCAAGACAATGTGTAATTTTAGTGGCTTCCATATGGCCAATGCTATGCTCCATTTTCTTAAATGGAAGAATGTTATCTTATTGTCCTATTTGGTCTACAAATATCATCACCATGTAGCCCATTAATTCCTTTCTTTCTCCTCTCTCCTACATCTCCAGACAGATCAGTGCCATTATCTGATAGCCTGGGTGCCCTAGCCAGTAGTACCAACTCGGATTCTTGATAGGAAGCATGGCCAGCATTTTCCTAACTCCAAGTAACTTGGAATCTAAAACCCCCTAAATTGGAGACAATCTGTTTACTGAAGGAGTGCTGTGATTTTCAAGAGTGTATGTGTGTGTGTACACAGAAACGTTTATATTTATTTGTGTGTGTATAGCTATTTATTTACAAAATTTATACCCGCCTTTCTGCCCTTACAAGGGCTACCAAGCTAGCAACTGAAAACATATGTGATAAAATTACATTTTAAAACCATTAAAATTAACCCCCTCCCCAAAACACACATCATTAAAACAATTAAAAAACAGTTAAAACACATGCAAAACATAAAAACATTGTTCAGGAAGGTGGGATAATTGAGGGAATGCCAAATGAAACAAGAAGTTATCATCTGCTGGTGGAAGATGGCAACAGAAGGGGACACAGATAGATATAGACAAGAGGGGTCTTGTCAGCTCCTGACCCTTAGAACCAGAAATCACCACAGAGTCATATAGAATCCAAGCAGATGGCTTTTACTGGTCAAAAAGGCAATATAGTGCAAACAGGAAAGTATGGCAGCTATGAGAGTCTCACTAGCTGGAGGATAATATAAGGCAGTAAATGGCGGGAGATTACAAAGCATCAATAACGCACAAGCAGAACACACTTTCCCAGGGGTAGCATTCCCAGGCTTTGGTATGTGAGGTCGACCTTGAGTCTAGACAGTTCAGCACAGATACAGAGGCAATACGGAAACCGAGATAGCAGCCTGACATCCTGCTCCCCTTAAGACCCCCTCCCATTCTGCAAGGGGGCTGGTCTATCCGGGTAGGCAACGTGAAAGGCACTGATGAGTTTGGGGGCGGAGACATCTCGTGCGCGAACCCATTCATCATAGGCAGGGGGGAAGTGTTTCCAACGGACTAAATACTGTAGATTTCCATGGTGAATGCGGGAGTCAAGGATCTTGGAGACCTCGAAGTGTTCTTCCCCCCCCACCATAATGGGCTGTTCGGGAGGCGGATCAGGATGCCATTGTGGAGAAGCAATATGGGGTTTCAGGAGGCTAATGTGGAAAACGGGATGCACACGCCTCAGGGTTTTGGGGAGAGCTAGTTCCACGGTGACAGGATTTATGATCCATGTGATGGGGAATGGGCCAATGAATTTAGCATTGAGCTTATGCCACGGACGGGTGGAACGTAGATTTTTGGTGGAAAGGTAGACCAAGTTACCCACTCGCAGATCACCCCCGGGGGAACGATGTTTGTCGGCCTGCGCTTTGTACTTGCGCTTGGCTCGGTCGAGATTGCTAATGAGCCAGGGCCAAGTGGTACGGAGGGTGTGCACCCAGGAGGCAATGTCGGGGTCCTCCTCTCCCTCCACATCATTTCTTGGAGTAACAGGACCAAAGTCTTGTCCATACACAGCATAAAATGGGCTAAAACCTGTAGATTGATGCACAGCATTATTGTAGGCATATTCTGCAAAAGGTAACAGTTCTACCCAGTTATCTTGGTGGTAGTTGACATAACAGCGCAAATAACATTCAAGTACAGCATTAACACGTTCAGTTTGACCATCTGTTTGGGGATGGTATGCACTAGACAATCCTTGCTCCACCCCCACCAACTTGAGGAATGCCTTCCAAAATTTAGAAACGAAACCACTGCCGCGGTCACAGATTATTTTGCGCGGAAACGAATGTAATCGGAAGATATGTGTCACGAAAAGGCGGGCCAACTTTTGAGCAGAGGGGATCCCTGCGCATGGAATTAAATGGATTTGCTTAGAAAATAAATCAGTAACAACCCACAACACAGTTTTTCCCCCACTGAGAGGGAGATCAGTCATAAAGTCCATAGCAATCACTTCCCACAGTTTGCTGGGTATTTCCAGAGGTTGCAGTAGCCCCGGGGGTTTGCCCTGCGATCATTTCATTGTGGCGCAAACAGGACAGCTGCGAATGAAAGAGTCAATGTCGGAACGCATCCCCCCCCACCAAAATTGTCTGCGCAATAAGTGAAGAGTCTTCAGAAACCCAAAGTGTCCAGCTGTTTTTACTCCATGAGCCAGGTGTAAAACGTCTTTTCGGAGCGCTTTGGGCACGTATAATTTTGAGTCTTTGTACCAAGAACCTCCTTGTTCTATTACATCAGGAGGCAGGGTGTGATTGGAGCGTTCTAAAAGGCAATGGTCCCGAAGGGAATTTAAAAAGGATTCGGAAATGGGAACTTTGGCGGGTACCTCCCCCCCGGCAATAGTGGTTTTAGGAATAGTTATGGGGGTAGCGCTTACGTGCGGTGGTGCGCAGCCTGCAGGCGGCAGGGCAGCCGGTGGGGTTGGAGGGGTGGAATCGCCGGTTCGTTGCCGTTGTGGGGGTGGCTGGGTAGCCGGTGGGGTTGGCGGAGCTTGTGTGCTGGGTAAGGTGTGCTGCTGCTGGGATCGAGTTTGCACAGCCAGTACAGGAAGGGCTCCTCTTTGCGTAGGGGTGAACAGAGAGTTGGTTGGCCTCTCGAGTTTTGCCGGGTATTGAGGTAACCGGGAGAGGGCATCTGCGAGAACGTTTTGCTTCCCAGGGACATGCTTTAGGACGAAACGAAACTGAGCAAAGAATTCCGCCCAACGTTGTTGTTTTGCCGATAGTTTATGGGACCCCGTGAGGGCAGCTAGATTTTTGTGATCGGTCCAAACCTCAAAGGGGACTTTGGACCCCTCTAAGAATTGTCTCCATAGAGTTAGTGCATGGTGAACGGCCGCTGCCTCTTTCTCCCAAATGGGCCAGTTTAATTGTGCGTGCGCAAATTTCCTCGAAAAGTAAGCGCAAGGGTGAAGGAGACCATCCGGACCTTTCTGGAGGAGAGCCCCTCCCATAGCTACATCGGAGGCATCGACTTGCACGATAAACATTTGATTTGGGTCCGGGTGCTGTAGCACAGGTTCCGAAGTGAAGAGGCGTTTGAGGGCCACAAAAGCGGCTTGGCATTGATCAGTCCACAGGATTTTCGCGGAGGGTAAGGTAGCCGAGTTTGCTTTTCCTTTGGTTTTTAGCAGGTCAGTGATGGGTAGAGCCACTTGGGCGAAGTTAGGGATGAACCCTCGATAGAAGTTTGCAAATCCCAGAAACTGTTGTACTTGCTTGCGGTTGGTGGGGGGAGTCCAATCGAGAACGGACTGGACTTTGACAGGATCCATGCGAAGACCTTGGTGGGAGATTATGTATCCTAAAAACGTGAGTTTGCTTTGATGAAACTCGCATTTAGCCAGTTTTGCAAAAAGTTGGTGGTCGCGCAGGCGCTGCAGAACTTCTCGGACTAGAGCTACATGCTCTTCCATGTTTTTCGAATAAATAAGAATATCATCCAAATAAACCACCACCCCGCGATATAGCAAGTCATGAAGGATTTCGTTGATAAGTTGCATGAAGACCCCCGGGGCCCCTTTTAATCCGAATGGCATCACGAGGAATTCATACATTCCGAAACAGCTAGAGAAGGCAGTGAGGTGCTCATCCCCTTCGCGGATACGGACTCGGTAGTAGGCTTCCACCAAGTCCAATTTGGAGAATACCCGGCCCTCCTGTAACTGTCCCAAAATATCAGATATTAATGGGATAGGATAGGCATTGGTTTGGGTAACTGCATTGAGTTTTCTGAAGTCAATGCAAAGGCGAAGGTCGCCTTCCTTCTTTCGGACGAAAAACGCGGGGCCGAGTTCGGGGCATTCGATGGGCGAATGAACCCTCTGGTGAGGTTTTTGTCTAGGAAGTCCCGGAGAACAGTGCGCTCGGAAGCACTCATGGGGTAAATCTTACTTTTGGTTAATGTGCAATCCTTGACCACTTCAATTGCACAGTCCGAGGCCCGGTGGGGGGGCAAGGCATCACATTCTTTAAGGTCGAAAACATCCGCAAAGTCCCGGTATACGTTGGGTAGGGTTGGAGGTGCTGGGACATCGGAGGTTAATGCTGGGACGGGCTGATATAACAGCGCAAAGCGCTGCCGATGCTGGTCGCAAGTGGGACTAGCGAAGGAGATAGTGTTTGTTTCCCAGTCAATACTGGGACTATGTCCTTTAATCCAGTTAATTCCCAAGACCACTTCAAATCGGATAGGGGCTATAGTGAAGTCTATTTGCTCCCAGTGGGAGCCAATTCCCATCGCTATCCCTATGGTGCGGTGATCAACTGGACCCCCCTGGAAATGGCTCCCGTCCATTTGGGCAAATTGGACGGGGGCTGGTAAAGCCTCAGATTCGGCTTTGAGTGCAGCAAAAGTGGCTTCGCTTATGAGAGTACGACAGCAGCCAGAGTCAATGAGTGCTTTGACGGGTAGTTGGGGGCCACCGTTATGGTGTTGTAAAACTGCATCTACGTAGACGGTGGAGTCTACTTCTTTGATTTTAGTGGGAGCATTTGGTTTAGCAGGAGGATCTGCCGAGGTCTGTGGAGACGCTCCACTCACCACAGACCGGAGCCGTTTTTTGACAAGTCAAGGGGAGATTCCAAGTTTAATGCTGGAGAATTCCATGGGTTTTCTTCATCCGAGGAGGGAAAGTTGTCCCCCAATGGGGCACTTGTAATCCGAGACCCGGCGGGGTCGTTCGTAGTAGGCAGGGAGGTTAGGTCTCCAGCATGGAGTGCAGAGGATGTGGGTCTTCCCGGCGCTGCGCTGCGGGTGGCCGCGGTGCCTCTGCGTGGTGGACGACCTCTGGCTCGGGTTATCGTGCTGGGACGAAATAATTCAGGGCGGTGTGGGCAAACAGCTGCAAAGTGGCCCATTTCTCCGCAAGTAAGACAGGCACCTCTCTGAAATCGGGCTTCACGTTCTTGGGGTGGACGTGTAGGATTTCGTGCAATGGGCGGTGGCGCCTTGGGTTTTTGGGTGCTTTTGTCTTTGTGCTTTTGACGGACAAGAGAAATAAAGCGTCGGCGGCTTTCCACTTCCTCGGCCAATAGAATCCACTCTTCAAGGGTATCGGGATCACCCCGCATGTATGACCAGTTCAGAATATCAGGGTGCAGGGCTTCCCTGAAATGGTGAATTAGGGTGGCCTCGGGCCAACCCACAATTTTACTCGCCAGTCGTTGAAATTCATCGGCAAATTCTCGAACTGGAGCAGAGCCCTGTCTTAGTTGTAAGAGTTCCGCTTTGGCTCGTTCCCCCAGAAAGGGGTCTTCAAACCTCCTTCTCAGAGCAGTCATGAAGTTGTTGAGGGAACGTATAGAGCGGGAGCGGGTATCGAACTGGAGGACCATCCAGTCAGCTGCTTTACCTGTCAGAAGGGAAGCCACATAGCGCACCCGGCTGTCCTCCGTGGGGAAAAGTTGCCCTTGTTCTCGCATATAGCTGTCCACTTGATGCAAGAAACAAGGCAGAGTCTCGAGAGATCCGTCGTACGTAGTTCTCAATTTGAGTTGCTTCCAAGGACCGGGTGCAGGCTGACCCGGTTGCACGGGTGGTCCGGGTGGAGGAACAACGGGAGCTCCGGGAGGCAGGAGTGGAGCAGGTACATTAGCGGGTGGTTGGACGGGCACCCCCTGACCCGGTATTGGAGCGTGCTGTACTTGGGCTAGCAGGGCTTGTTGTAATTGCCTGTTATCCTGAAGCATACGCTCCATTAGCTCTTGGAGTTGATCAACACGGCCGGTGAGCTCTCGATTCTGGGCTCGTAAGAGGTGAACATCCTCGCTTGGGCCCCCGGTAAGATGAGGCTTGCCAGTTCGGAAACTCGTAGCCCATTGAGAGCTGTCTCCATAGAGATCCTCGTCCTCAGACTCTTCGGAGTCTCGGCGTCGGTCAGCAAGGCGGCGTGCGCGTTGGGTCGTGCGCGACGGGACAAACGCCGGGGGAAAAGAGAGACCTAGCAGTCCCTGTACAGTGTCCTTGGGGCGAGTATCCATTTTCGCCCGATCCCTATCCTTTGCGGCCAGAGCCTCGGCTGACGCCTTAGCTGCTTCAGCAGCTTCTTTCTCCTTTGCGGCCACAGCTTCGGCTGCAGCCTTAGCCGCTTCGGCGGCTTCCTTATCCGCAAGAACTTTGGCGTTCTCAAGTCTCAAGGCAGCCTCTGCCGTAACACGCGGTAAAAGCTCCGTTTCCAGGAGTGTGAGTATGGGGTCGGATTCCCCGCCGAGCAATGGTTGTATTCGAACTGCCAGCGCGGGTGCCTCGGCTCCAAATGTCGAGGTCAAACATTGAGCCAAGGTGGCCACCGGGGTGTCCTTTGTACATTCCACAAGGAGAAGAGCGGTGCGAATAGCGACCCGCTTGGCTTCAGCTTGTCAGCTGGCCGCATCAGGTATTAGGGAAAAACCCTCCTGCGGGGCACCTGCCATGGCAGCGTTTCCCAGGGTAACAGAGGGAAAAGTCCCCCGAGAAATAAGGTTGTCCAAAAGTCCAGTTAGTACTTGTAAGTCCTCAGTTGCCAACCGGGCATCGTCCAGTAATTGATCCAAATCCTGAAGATCTAAACGAGTATTAGTATCCTCAGACGTCAACATCCAGAGAACCCCTCTTAGAGATTGCCACTGTTCCTGTACCAGTCCCCTCAAGCGGCAAACCTCTCGGGTAGTTCGAAAAAGTTCAGTGACTATGTCCTGTAACAAGGTGGGATCCTCCGGAGAGGAATCCAGGGTAGTAAGTCACTCGGAGAGCCTCCCAGCTCCCATCCAAGTGGCAGGCGAACCCCCCTCGGGCTCCAGCCTGGCTAGTAGTACAATGAAGAAGGTGAGATAGCTGCCATAATGTCAGCTCCTGACCCTTAGAACCAGAAATCACCACAGAGTCATATAGAATCCAAGCAGATGGCTTTTACTGGTCAAAAAGGCAATACAGTGCAAACAGGAAAGTATGGCAGCTATGAGAGTCTCACTAGCTGGAGGATAATATAAGGCAGTAAATGGCGGGAGATTACAAAGCATCAATAACGCACAAGCAGAATACACTTTCCCAGGGGTAGCATTCCCAGGCTTTGGTATGTGAGGTCGACCTTGAGTCTAGACAGTTCAGCACAGATACAGAGGCAATACGGAAACCGAGATAGCAGCCTGACAGGTCTGCAAAACTTGCAGGGTGGCTCCAGGCCTCCCCCACCCTAGCCCAGCCCCATCCAGCCCTGCTCTCTTGCTAGCTTGCCTAGAGAAGCTTACTCCCCCACCAGCCCCACTATCTCACTGGCTCACACAGATCCACTTGCAGAGAGCTGGAGGGGGAGGCCTGTGAAACTCACTGGGGAATCCCCTCCCCTCTCCCCGCTTACCTTCCATCCCACCTGCAGCTGGGTGGATCTGCTAACAGCTTGCGATGCCACCATCACCACTGTGAACGGGCCAGAATAAAACTGCTGATATCATACTGCCCTTGTACAAATCTATGGTGAGACCACACTTGGAATACTGTGTACAGTTCTGGTCACCACACCTAAAAAAGGATATTACAGAGCTTGAGAAGGTGCAGAAAAGAGCAACCAAAATGATTAGGAGACTAGAGCAACTGTCCTATGGGGAGCGGTTAAGACGTTAGCATGGAAAGCATGGAAAGAAGGCGGCTGAGGGGAGACATGATAGAGGTCTATAAAATTATGCATGGTTTGGAGAGAGTGGACAGGGAGAAGTTTTTCTCCCTCTCCCATAATACTAGAACACGGGGTCATCTGCTAAAGCTAAAGGGTGAGCGATTCAAAACAGATAAAAGGAAGAATTTTTTCACCCAACGCATAGTTAAATTGTGGAACTCCCTGCCCCAGGATGTGGTGATGGCTGCCAGCTTGGGGGGCTTTAAGAGGGGAGTGGACATATTCATGGAGGAGAGGGGTATTCATGGCTATTAGTTAGAATGGATACTAGTCATGCTGCATACCTATTCTCTCTAGTATCAGAGGAGCATGCCTATTATTTTGGGTGCGGTGGAACACAGGCAGGATGGTGCTGCTGCACTCGTCCTGTTGGTGGCTTCCTGGAGGCACCTGGTTGGCCACTGTGTGAACAGACTGCTGGACTTGATGGGCCTTGGTCTGATCCAGCAGGGCCGTTCTTATGTTCTTAAGTCTGTTTTGTGCTATATACAGTTGAAATACACAGTTCTAGTTCTGCTTTATTTCTCTTTCTATCAGAGATGGAATGTAGAATCAGCAACCGGAATGATAATTCGTCTCTAATTCTGTCTCTTTTTTAAAATAGCCTACACCAGGGGTCCCCAACCTTTTTTGGCCCTATGGGCACCTTTGGAGATCTAACACAGGGTGGTGGGTGCAACCACAAAATGTAAGGTAGTAACAGGATGTCCTTTTAAAGGAAAATATCTTTTTAAAAAATGTTTTTTGCATGCACGTGGCTTACCTTAAGTCATTCAGCGAAGACCTTTGTGCTGTGGGGGCAGTTGCTGCCAAAGCAACATTTTTAAAGATCTGCACAGCCAATCAGATCTTCAGTGGCCAGTCAGAAGTTGTGCTGGGCAAAAGCCCCATCTAGCCCCACCTACTTCTTACAATACTTGGCTGGCACCATGAAAGATGTTGGTGGGCGTTATTCAAAAACTGATCATTAACTAATAGTTTTTCTTGATATTTAGCAAGCAAAATACAGGTTGTACACTGATGAAGATAAACAAGTTCATATCTGCAACAAAATGTAGGGTCCACTCAGACTGGAACCGAAGTCTTCTGGTGATATAACACACCTATGGGCATGGGATATTATTTATTTTGCTTGTTATTCTGCTGCAGTCAAAACAACAGTTTTGTGGAACCACAAATTCATTGTGGCATAAGCTTTTGTGAGTCTGAGCTTGTATCATGTATGATTAAAGTATGATTGTAAACATTCCTATCTGTACACTTTTTATCTTAACAGTTGGACAAAAAGATTACCATATTATACCCAAGGGCTATCTCTTGGTTGAAAAATTCTCATGGAAGAATCTGTCTCCAGGAAAATTAATCCTAAAGCTCCATACATATGCCACCAAAGCTGCTATGATAAATCTCCCTCCTGGGTAAGTGCAAATCTGCTCTACCTTTCCAACGTAGCCATTAAGAAATAATAATTGTAATAATTTAGCACTGGTGTAGTGTTAAGAGAGCGCTCAGTGCACTTCATACATGTTATCTTACTAATCTTTACAACATCCCTGTAAGGTAGACATTATGTTCACATTGCAGATTCAGATGAAGGCAGCTGGGGGTGATCAATGATGGCTTATCTTAACTATGTTGTGAGTTCACGGAAGAGCTGAGATTTGAATCAGGAGATTTCTAATTCCAGGTTCAGTTACTCTGGACTTCCTTGCTACCTTTGCAATACAACCGCTCAAGGAGGCAGGCAAATATTGTTAATCTTGTATTATGCAACAGGGATGAAGCTGAATGGATAGTGGCTGGCTTCTGGCTATTGAGTACTTGGCTGAGGTAAAAATTAAATAACAAAATTCCCAGCTCATGGTCTTATTCAGTACACAATTGTTAAGTATTACATGTACACAGTTATAGACTTCACACAACATGCCAATAAATAGATGAAATGCCAATTTGGTCTAGCAGTATTTCACATTATGCTTCTTTCATTGGGTTGGAGCTTTAAGAACTGTGAATGGAATGGGTTTGTGAAAGGGAATTTTGCTGTTCCTGAGGGTTGGGGCAACAATTGGGAATAGCATGGGATGTGGTGAAAGGGCAGCAGACAGGATGGGGAATTGGCAGAAATTCCCGCCTCATGCTTCCTTCTTGTGTAACCACATGGCTCATGCAGGGGAGGAGAGGACAATTTCTGCTAGTTCTGGAACCACTCAGAGATTTGTGTCCTAGTGGTACCACCATTACATCACTCTGGTTGCTACCCCAAGAACTGGGTTGGGGATGGTTACCTCAGGTTACAGGGTAGTCACTCAATGCTTGGATCCATCCCTCATGCTTCACCAAAATGCTCCTTGTCTGTTGTAACCAATAATGCTGTGGCCTTGTTATACCCAGTCCTCTTTGTACGCTGTATTTGTTCGTCAGTTTGGGGTAAAAACAGCTCTTGCATCTGGGTCCGCAATTACAGTTATAATTATTTAGCTCATTTGTGTGCTTGTTTTTTTTAAATATAGGCGCCATGTGTTACTCTTCACTGCAAGTTCTCCCATAGGGCACCATATCCATCTGTGCAGTATGGTACCATGTGTGTTTGGTGAAGAGGATGTTGTTCTGCCAAATCTTGACAAGGTATTTGTTACCATAGCAACTGGAACTATATTCATTGACCACCATTGACTTTAGCGTGCTCTTAACATTTTTCCTCTCAGTGTTTGGCTTTGGGAAAGAATGCAGCAAAGCTCTCATGCTGCAATATTCTTCTAGACCCCATTTTACATTCAGTATAAGAAAATACATATGTTTTGTAATCATTATGTATTCGGTTTATACAGGCAGATAATATAAACATTCGTTCTTGTGCAGTTCATATAGGACAAAAAATGTAATCTAATTTGAATTGATGCCGTCATCCCCCAAGTTATTGTTAGATTGTTGCGCTGGTAAATGGCACAACAAAGAATTGGCTCCAAAAGTCCACAGGTATAGTTGCAGCTGGTCCTAGTACATGTGGAAACTGTAATTAAAACAAAGGCAAGGATGCAAAGTGCTGCATTAGGCATGCCCAAGGAGATGTTGGGCTTCTTTTGTTGAATGACAGACAGCCCAAATTATTTAACAGTCTTATGTTACAGCCCTAGTTTTCCTGGGGATGATGCTGGCTGATCATATTTGTACAGGTTGAGTATCCCTTATCCAGGCTAATTGGGACCAGAAGTGTTTCGGATTCTTGCGGATCTTGGAATATTTGCGTATACATAATGAGATATAGGGATGGGATCCAAGTCTAAACATGAGATTCATTTATGTTCT
Source organism: Euleptes europaea (assembly GCF_029931775.1). Taxonomy (NCBI): domain Eukaryota; kingdom Metazoa; phylum Chordata; class Lepidosauria; order Squamata; family Sphaerodactylidae; genus Euleptes; species Euleptes europaea. The sequence continues at coordinate 8,211,949 of NC_079318.1, forward strand.
ATATATATTATATATACTTCATACACATAGCCTGAATATAATTTTAAACAATATTTTTAATAATTCTGTGTACCCATCAGTGGTGCTGCTGAGGGCCCGTGAGTAATGCCTGCATGCCAGCTCAAAACGTCCAGTTTTTGGATCAGTCCGGATATCAGATGTCCGGATAAGGGATACTCAACCTGTATATGAATTTTCAACTGGGCTAAAGATTTTGTTAAAGTTGTAGTTAAATTGTGAGAATTACTTAGAGAAGAGGGGAGCCTTCAAGTGTATATGTAGCTCATATGTGTGTGTGTGTGTGTGTGTGTTTGACTGGATGGTAAGGTATCTTGACTTTTGAACAAATAATGAATACCAACATGACGATAAGGACAAGTGTGATCGCTCATTCTTAGAGGATTGTGTTTAAAATATACTTATACTGTTGGAATACCTGTAGATCTTACATAGTTCTGAGTAATGGTGGTTCTTGCATTTTGTCCTCAGGAGAGCTACCGGTTTATAGAGCAAGCGACATCTATCATGAAAGCCATTGGAAGTCCGCTAAATAATTTTGGAAACTGGCCAGATCTTTCCAGAGCTATGAGGGGACTGGAATTAACACACTGCCCTCCTGGCCTCTATGGTACAGGAATAGCTAGAGAACACTTCAAGGTGAAAAAAGAAGTGCCTAATTTTTCTATTAAAATGTAGAAAGATTCCTTGTTCTTCCTGTAAAAAGTTCATTTTTAAATGTTGTTCATTAGTTGAAATCTCCTGATTATTTAATTGCACAGTTTGTATCTCATTTAGTAGGAATAACTGTACTTCGTCTTTTGTTGAGTGCTGACAAGATACAGGCCTGTATGCATACATTTTATTTTAAAATGATGAATATTATCTATAGCAATATCTGTACATAGCAATTTGCTGATCGTATTTCTCTTTTACATTTCAGGCTTTCAATAATGCTTTTTGGCATTTGATAAAACAAGCATTAGGGAGTGTTCCTCCAAACTATGAATTTGCTTACAAATGTTTCACTTTGGATTTTAAAAGTGAGGTGCCTGTTGATGATTCTGTATCCTCAGGTAGTATATGAAAAGTACTGTTAATATAATGTATAGTTAATTTAGAGTGAAGTTAAAATTCAGCTGAACGTCAAAAAAACCCAGCAATTCCTAATGCACAGTAGGATAATATACAGATGAGCAATTATTAGTCAGGTATCAATATACCTATTTCCAAACCATGCCATAGAAGACATGATTGATGAAGCTGCAAAATAAAGCTAGGGCAGACACAGGTTTTCTACTAACCTGAAGGAAGTCCCAGGGTTGCAGAAAAATCTTAAAAAGCAAAACAAAATTGGGAAATTAAATGCCCCCCAAAATAACAGAAAGAACGCCTGTAGCTTTTAGAAAAGAATGCTCACTGAACTCTTAGTGGCGTTTAGGATTTGCTGGAAAACTACAAGAATATTTCCAAGCTTTGCTTCTGTAAAACACAACACCATGATTTGTATGTGCAGAACGTGTAGGATAAGCATCTATGGGTATTCCTTGTGGTCTTTCTTGGCAGGAACTCTAAAGTTATATTTTCCTATATTTCAGAGCAAATTAAACCTTACATTTTTTATTAAAGTTTTTTTTAAAAAAAACTGAAATATATCCTAGTGCTCAAAACCACAATTTCTTTCTGTATTCCTGGAGAGTCCAATTATTCCATCACCAATACACTCATGCAAACACTGTGCAAGACTGGGGAAATATTTGAGTTATATATATACATTCTTGAACTTTAATTGGATTTTAATTAGTCCCTGACACAAAGAGAACAGCACATCACTTACCTGAACTTGCAAGACATGTGTCTGGCACTCAAGACAACAGTAACTTAGTGAAAAAATAATTTTGCATTTTGTGTTCCCGAACTACTAAGAGTAAATACATTGCATCTGTTTTGGAGGATGTAACTTTCCAACTGTCTCAAGAAGATTTGTGTGTGTGTGTGTCCTGGACCTACAGCCAGCGTCTTCTGCTGAATTACCCTAAATTTCATTTTTTTAAGTGAGAGACTGATTTCTTGCTGTTTGCTTTTGGCATATTGTTCACCGTATTTTAAAAGTCTGTTACTCTGTTTATGTCCAGACTCCAACACTTCTGTCAAGGCTGGGCTGTCATCTGACAAAAGTGGAGAACTGGAAGGGATGGAACAAAATAAATATAAGGGGGAAAGGGATCTTACATTTTCCCTTCCAAAATCAAATTTTAGAACTCAGATGAATGATGGGCATATTTTAGTAAAAAATTCTGCACCTGGCTAATCGTGACACTTTTTTCCACTTGTTAGGGGCTTGAAGGGAATTAAAATATATCTGGGTTTTTTTTTCTTTCCACCGCCTTTTCACAGCCCAGATCCTTTCAGGCAGTAGCACCACCCCATCTCCTTGTCCTCACAATAACCTTATGAGGTAGGTTGGGCTGACATTGTATGACTAGCCCAGGGTCACCAAGCAAGTTTCAGTGGCACTGTGGGGATTAGAAGCTGGATCTCCCAGATCCAGCACTGTAACCACTGTACCACATTGGCTCTCTCTTTTCCATTCAATGCCCTTGGAAGGCTCAAGGAACAAGCGAGCATCAAGAAGCATGGCTTACACAGGTGCCACGTTGGGGGTTGCTGTCCTAACCTTTTCTTTAGAGGAAAGATGTGCTCTCCTCCTAAACTTTAGTTGGCCCTCTGACAATCAGAACTGCATTCGGTATTCAAATGCTGGCCCACCATGGATTATTTATAATGGCATTTTGACTCTGCTTTATTTTTAGTTTTCTACAGAGAAGCAGTAGGAAAAAATTGTTTTGCGAAAAGTATCACAAACATTCCTGACTATAGGAAGATTATTTTATTTTACCATGACTCCATTCTATTCATGACATACTGACACATGCTAAGCATAGTGGTGACTGTGTTGCTTGGTAACAATATTCTTTATGTAAGGACAACAGTTTGTCCTTAGACATTTAGAATCTATCAAACTAATCTAAACTCAGATTTGAGATCAGAAAATTAAACACTATGACTATTTTATGAACTCTGGCATACCAGACTCCAAGTATGTTTTGACTGGAGGTGGTACATGGCTGTCAAAATAAAGAGCTCACCAGTAAGGTTATAGTGCCAATACTTGTTTTGATTTTTGGATTTGATGTGCCATGCGATTCAAGAAGTAGGGAAGATTAAACTTCACAGAGAATGTTCCTAAAAGGGACTGCACACTTTATTTCAGTATTTGGTTTAAAAATGCTGAAATTTTACATATGTATTGTGTAATAAAACCCAAGTAACACAAAGGTACATATCAAGGAGTAAAACATTTTTTCAGCTTGTTGGTGTCTTTCTGAATGCAGTAACTATTGTCAATATTTATTTACTGTAGTGATTTTCCAGTGCAGTGCCCATGGATGCCACGTTACCTGTCAATATGTTTTCTAGCACCCATTTCCTTCTCCTCTAAAGCACCTCTTCCCCAAGCCAAAGAACTAATCCTGAATTTCACCTCATTGGACAAAGGAGTGCTTCAGAACAGCCCAAAAGGCATCACCTTCATTTCAACAGGTGCACCCATTTGAAAGAGCTGGTTTCCACCATAAGAGGACACTTGGTTTGGAACCTCTCAACGTTTTGTGTTTGGTCCCTGGTCCCCTAGCAGCTGTTGTATGTTGGGACCCCCTGCCTGTTCCCAAAATTCCAATAGGTCTGCAGGCTCAATATCTGGAGACCTCTCCCTGATTTACTGCATGATCTAAATTGTCATAGCAATGTTACATAATATTTTTTTAAAAATAACATTTTACATTATAAGAAGGGCACACGAATGAGGGAACAATTTCTCATTTCTTCTGCAGACATCAACACATCCTGTGTTTCCTGCTTTCGGAGTGCACTGGGAGGGGTACTGTGGGAAGGGAGAGGCATGAAAGACCTATTCTGAAGAGGAGTGCCATGCAGTTTCTGCTCCTTCCCAAATGTTTTGGCATGGTGACCCACAAGTCCAAATTTACTTGGTATAGTGACCCACTTAAAGACAACAACAACAGTGCATGAGCAGATCAGTAAACCTGCAAAATCCTGCAACCTGCTGCCATTGTCTTCAGGAGCCCTTTTGAGTCAGGACTCACAGATTGGGAAATGTTGATCTATATAATGTTAGACTGCCTCATTTTATGAGTTTTATGCCCTGGCTTGCTTTTGTTGGCATTAGTATATATGTGTTTTTATTTGTATGGATTGTTTTATTGATCTCTTTTGTCAGTATTATGTGACATTATTGTGTGTTGGCTTCATTTTGTTTTGCTTTATTGTTGCAAGTTGCCTTGAGAAGGTCTGGGGAGGCAGCATACAAACTTTCTAAATAAATGTTTTTTGGCAAACCTGACATGAGTGATATGATTTCTCTCACCTATGACTTTCATTCTGTTCTTTACAGAGGTGATAGAAACAAATATTCCTCAGTGGCAAAACAGAGCTTCCACACCTGAAGAAGAAGCTGCCGTGCTTAAAATACAGGCTGCTTGGAGAGGGACTTGTGTGAGGCAGATAATCAATGGCAGAAGACCAGGTCAGTATTTCTTCCAATGCAGGGAAAAGCAAGATCCACAATGCAGATCTCTAAGAGATCCAGTCTCCTCTGTCTTTTTCAATGTACAAACCACATAATGCATAGCAGTTTCAAGGAGGCTTATACTAAATGAATACTGCCTCAATAGTGCTAATACCATCCCTTTGAGCTGTTCTTCCAACTATCTGATTCACTGACAGTAATTTTAACCGTGAAACAAATTATAACCAAATATCCTTCTTTCCACCACCTTTCTTTCTACTTAAATGGACAACTCTGTGCCTGCATGTGCAATCCCAGCACTAGCCGCTGAATAATATCTCTTTTCACATTTCAGTCTCTAATTCCATGTCCGTTTCTTGTGTAGCTTAGCTCAAATGGGACTGCAAACATGTGTTTTTTCCTTCAAGCAGAATCCTCATATACTGTGAGAGTTCCCAACTCCCTGGGCTAACTTCGCCAAATCACTGCTCAGGCTTGAGTGCAGAAACAATAGATTTATTGAAGGCTTCAGACAGATGAGACAGACACGGATTCAAAGTTGCAAGTGAATTGGCATAGCCGGGTTACAAAATATATCTATTCCAGGGCACTGGGGTTCACACAGATGTTATGGGAAGTTACAAGATAGATTGGTGCAATACAAAACATCAAACGGGTCCCAGCGAGGCTGCTAGGGCTATCAGATCTTCAAGGCCGGACTCGGCCTGAGGGAGTGCTCACAGGAAGCGCGGCAGGGGAGGGCACCTGGGCAAGACAGCAGAGGCGCCGGGTTGCGGGGAGGTGTGAACTGCTTTTACGAGTTCAAAGAGATAAGCAAAGAACAAAGTGGGGAAGGGAAACAAGGAATACCAGACCCTCACATTCTGCCCCCCTTAAGACCCCCCTCCCGCAAGGTCAGGAGGACGGGGCTTATCGGGATAGGCGGTGTGGAAATCTTGTACCAGGCGGGGGGCCGCCATGTGTGGGGCTGCCACCCATTCATCGTGTGCAGGTCCCAGATGTTTCCATCGGACAAAGTAGAACAATTTTCCCTTTTTCCATTTGGAATCCAACACTTTAGACACTTCCAGATGGGTGTCCCCCCCCACAACCGTAGGGACTTCGGGCTTCGGAGGGGGGTGGAACTGGGGGGCAGCAACGTACGGTTTGAGGAGGCTTATATGAAAGACGGGATGGACGCCCCTAAGGGTCTTTGGGAGTTCGAGTTCCACAGTGACTTCATTGATCACTCGGGTAATGGGAAAAGGGCCCACATATCGATCGTTGAGTTTTTTGCAGGGTCGGAGGGAGCGCAGGTTCTTAGTGGAGAGATAGACCTGCCCCCCCACCTTGAGTTCCCAGCCCGGGGACCGATGTTTGTCGGCTTGTTCCTTGTACTTGCTTTTGGCACGTTCGAGATTTTTGAGCAACCAAGGCCAGGTAGACTGGACCACTTGTGCCCACTCCTGGACCTCGGGGACTGCTTCGAGCTCCGGGGTGACGGGAGCGGATCCAAAAGGACCAAAGTCCGTTCCGTACACTACGCGGAAAGGACTGAAACCTGTGGAGGAGTGGGGGGCATTGTTATAGGCGTATTCAGCAAACGGCAGCAGATCCACCCAATCGTCTTGGTGGTAGTTGACATAGCAACGGAGGTAACATTCGACCACAGCATTTACCCGTTCCGTTTGACCATCGGTCTGAGGGTGGTAAGCCAAGGAGAGACCCTGCTCTTCCACCCCCATCAACTTTAGGAAGGCTCGCCAGAATTTGGCGACAAACTGGACCCCCCTGTCGGAGAGGACCTTCCTAGGGACCGAATGTAGTCTGAGGACATGAGTGACAAACAACCTGGCCAATCCCTGGGCCGAGGGGAGTCCGGCGCATGGAACGAAGTGGACCTGTTTGGAAAAAAGGTCCGTGATCACCCACAGAACTGTTTTACCCCGGCTGGGAGGTAGGTCGGTGATAAAGTCCATGGCAATCACCTCCCAGGGTCGAGTGGGACTCTCCAGGGGTTTTAACAGTCCGGGGGGTTTTCCCATTCTTTTCTTGGCCGTAGCGCAGGTGGGGCAGCTGCGCACGTACAATTCTACATCGGCTCTCATACCTGGCCACCAAAATTGTCTTCTCACCAGGTGCAATGTTTTGACAAAACCAAAATGACCTGCCAGTTTGGCCCCGTGGACCAGTCCTAGAACTTCCTTGTGGAGAGCAGTTGGGACGTAGAGTTTTCCCCCCTGTACCCACCAGGAGTCCCTTTGCTCCATGCCCGTAGGGAGGACCTGCTGCTCCATCTCCTGCTGGGACGCGTCCCGGAGCCTTTGCTGAAAGGCCTCCGGGATACCCTTGAGCATGGGATTCTCTGGCAGACGGGCTTGCGACCGGGTAGTGACAGCGAGACCCGGGATTTCCCCTCGTTGTTCTGGGGTAAAAAGGGAGTCCACGGGGCGGTCAAAATCATTGCGGTACTGGGGAAGCCGGGACAGGGCATCCGCCAGGGCATTTTCTTTTCCAGGGACATGTTTGAGGGTGAAGCGGAATTTGGCGAAAAACTGGGCCCACCGAATTTGTTTGGCGTTGAGTTTCCTAGCCCCTTTGAGGGCCTCCAAATTCTTGTGATCGGTACACACCTCAAACGGAAATTCAGCCCCCTCCAAAAAATGCCTCCAGATGGTGAGGGCATGTTTCACCGCTGCCGCCTCCTTCTCCCAAATAGCCCAATTGATTTCCGATTGAGAGAATTTTTTGGAGAAGTAGGCGCAGGGCCGCAACTTCCCTTCCCCGTCCCTTTGCAGTAGAGCCCCCCCCATGGCCACGTCGGAGGCGTCCACCTGAACCACGAAAGGCTTGGTGCAGTCCGGGTGGGCTAAAACTGGCTCTGACGAAAAAAGCAATTTAAGCTCGTCAAACGCCTGCTGACAGGGAGGAGACCACTGCAAACGGGCCGAGGGTAGAGAGGCGCTCACTCCCTTTCCCTTGGTACGCAAAAGGGAAGTGAGGGGGAGAGCCACCTGCGCGAAGTTGGGGATGAAGTTGCGGTAGAAATTGGCAAACCCCAAGAACTGCTGTAGGTGGCGGCGGGTGGTGGGGGGTTCCCAATCCCGCACGGCTTGAACCTTTTCGGGGTCCATTTCCAAGCCCTGGTGGGAAATTACATAACCCAGGAAGGTGATGGAGGGCTGGTGAAATTCGCATTTGGATACTTTGGCATACAGCTTGTGTTCCCGCAAGCGTTGGAGGACCTCGCGAACCAACCTAACGTGTTCCTCCATAGTTTCCGAATAAATGAGAATGTCATCTAGAAATACTACCACCCCCCGAAACAACAAATCATGCAAAACCTCATTGATTAATTGCATAAAAACACTCGGGGCCCCCGAAAGTCCGAAAGGCATAACAAGGTACTCAAACATCCCAAAACAGCTGGAAAAGGCCGTCTTGGGTTCGTCCCCCTCCTTAATGCGGATGCGGTGGTAGGCTTCTACCAAATCCAGTTTAGTGAAGATTCGGCCCTCTTTTAGTTGCGTAAGAAGGTCTGGAATGAGAGGGAGGGGGTAAGCGTTAGACTGGGTGACTGCGTTCAGTCTACGAAAGTCAATGCACAGCCTCAAGTCCCCCGTTTTTTTCTTAACGAAGAAGGCGGGGGAGGAGTACGGGGCTTTGGAGGGGCGAATGAAGCCCCTCGCCAGGTTGGTGTCCAGATAGTCCCGCAGCACCGCCTTTTCGTTGGGGCTCATGGGGTAAACCTTCCCTTTGGACAACTTGCCTTCCCCCACAATTTCAATAGCACAATCAGTGTCCCGGTGTGGGGGCAATTCGTCACATTCCCTCACATCAAATACATCCGCGAACTGGGAATATTCCGCGGGAAGGCGGGGTGGAGGGGCGACTTGGGGGGGGGTTCCCACCAATTCGGCGGCCGGGGTGCAAAGCACTCGGTCCTTGTCGTGCGCCCCGCAAGGGTCCTCCGGGAATGTGAGGGTTCGCTTGACCCAGTCGATTGAGGGATTATGCCCCTGTAACCAATTCATCCCCAACACTATGGGGGCAACTATGGGGGCAATAGTAAAATACAAGCGTTCCCAATGTTCCCCCACAGCCATAATCACCGCAGCGGTACGGTGAGTGACAGGTCCCTTCTTAAAGTCGCTACCGTCCATCTGGGAAAAGCGGAGGGGACCTGGGAGTAGCTTGCGCCGGACGCCTAACTTTTTGGCGGCTTTCTCGCTCATCAAAGTACGGGCGCACCCGGAGTCTACCAAGGCGGGAAATTCTAAGACTGGACCCCCCTTGGGCAGTGAGAGGTGTGCCCGAATATACACATTGTCCTCTTGGGCGCTTACCATCGGTGGAGCTCCTTGCACAACAACTGGAGCGGTCTGCTGAGGAGCCCCCCTTACAGCAGACCGACGGCGTTTTTTGCCGGTATCTCCCACTCTTCCTCCTCACTGGATGAAGGGGATGTGGTAGTTGTAATCCGTGACTCAGCCGAGTCAAAAGCTGCATTTGTAATCCGCGGTCCCGATGGACCAGAGGAGATGGAGGCGTCCTCTTGGGCGCTCGCATGTAGGGCGGTGGATGCGCCCCGGCGTCCGGGAGCGCCGCTGCGGCGTCGAGGTTGGCCCTCCGCCGGGGTTTTCTCCGGTTCGGCCGGGGTTGGGCGAGGGGTAGCTGGGCGTCCGGAACGGGACGGGCACTGCGAGGCAAAATGGCCCTTGCCACCGCACACCAAACACACCCCGGTTTCAAAGCGCTTGCGGCGTTCGGCCGTTGAGGGGCCCCCCGGGGTTCGGGAATCCTTGACAGCGCCTGGCCGGTCCCCCTTCGGCTTAAAGTCGCGACCGGTGCGCTGTCTGGACAGAGTCAGGAGCTGCTTCCGATTTTCGATGTCGGCGGCGTGGCGCACCCAGCCCTCGACGTCCGGGGGGTTGCCTTGCATGAAGGCCCAATGTTGCAGGTCCGGGTTCAGTCCCTCTCTGAAGCACTGCACCCGGGTAGCTTCGCTCCAGTCAAGAATTCTGCTCGACAGAGACTGGAATTCACTCGCATACTGCGCCACCGACTTAGTCCCTTGGCGCAGTTGCATCAGAGTGGCCTTAGCCCTCTCCCCCAGGTTCGGGTCCTCGAATCTGTTGCGGAGAGCGACCATAAACTCATCCAGATTCCGCAGCACAGGGGAGCGGAGTTCGTACTGTAACACCATCCACGCGGCTGCTTCGCCTTGGAGAAGGGAGGCCACATACTGGACCTGGGACTCTTCCGAGGTGAAGGTCCGGGCCTGTTCCCTCATAAAAATATCCACTTGGACCATGAAGAAGGTTAACTGATCCCCCGACCCATCGTACGTGATCTTCAGGTCACGGCGGGCCGGAGCGCTGGGAGGAGCGGGAGGAGTTGCCGGCGTTCCATCCGGAGGGTTGCCGGGGGGAGGCTGTACCTTCAGCGCGTCCATGGCGGCTGCCATCTCACCCATCACGGTTTGCATGGCATCCATCCGCTCCAACATGGCTTGGCGTTCCTCCTGCCAGAGCCTCCGTTCCTCGTCCATCAAGACCTCTCTACGCGCGGGGTCGTCCACGAGCCCCGTACCGGACAACCCCAGACGGCGATGCTTCGCCTCGGTCCGGGAGAGCGACCAGCCCTTCGGAGAGTCCAGCCAGGAGTTAAAGGTGTTCTTGGGTTTCGTACCCAAGCCCGGTCCCGGGTGTGGGGGACCGGGCACCTTCCGCCTGACATCCTCTTCCTTTGGGTCCGGTTTCTCCGGGACCTCGGGTTTCTCCGGTGAGCCCGGGGGAGAAGAGGGATCCCCGTCGCCTTGCATTACAGTCCCTTAAGGTACAGCTGCAGAGCGACAAGGCAGAGACTTGCAACTTAATGTGAGAGTTCCCAACTCCCTGGGCTAACTTCGCCAAATCACTGCTCAGGCTTGAGTGCAGAAACAATAGATTTATTGAAGGCTTCAGACAGATGAGACAGACACGGATTCAAAGTTGCAAGTGAATTGGCATAGCCGGGTTACAAAATATATCTATTCCAGGGCACTGGGGTTCACACAGATGTTATGGGAAGTTACAAGATAGATTGGTGCAATACAAAACATCAAACGGGTCCCAGCGAGGCTGCTAGGGCTATCAGATCTTCAAGGCCGGACTCGGCCTGAGGGAGTGCTCACAGGAAGCGCGGCAGGGGAAGGCACCTGGGCAAGACAGCAGAGGCGCCGGGTTGCGGGGAGGTGTGAACTGCTTTTACGAGTTCAAAGAGATAAGCAAAGAACAAAGTGGGGAAGGGAAACAAGGAATACCAGACCCTCACATATACCTTACATGGGGTTACTGCAAAGTTTTCTGGATATATGTGGCTTGAACATACAGCAGTTGCAGTTTAGTTTGTAAAGTGAAGTATTTGGTTGAGAATCAAACTAGATGATATATCAGACATCCATGATCTGCGTGTAAAAAAAAACATGCAGCAGGGGGCTGAATCAAATCCTGGGGGTGGGGGTGGGGATACTTTTTCCTATGCTGTTTTCCCAAGCAGCTTTTTTCCCTCTGAGGCAAGGGAAATGTACATTAGTAAAGCTGCATGGGGAGGAAAAGTTAGCCTTCCTAAAGCACCATGCCTACTAACTTTAAAACAAAATCCACAGGAGATCCTGATCACAGATCTTCCTCATATTGGGTTATCCGGGCTGTGTAACCTTGGTCTTGGTATTTTTGGAATAATCAAAACATTAATGGACCGTGCAAGACGGATCTGTGAACCACAGTTTCTCAAGGAAGAAACTAATCATCTAAAAGGAAAGAAAATACCAAGACCACGGTTACACAGCCCGGATAACCTACGAGAACCAATGAACTCTGACCGTGAAAGCCTTCGACAATACTTCCTCATATTGTTCCTTAGTTTGATCCCAATTCAGTTTGCTCTCTTTCCAACTTCAACAAGATGGCAACATCCAAAGTACAGATGCTTCTCAAGGAGAGGAGGGAACCAGATTGCAGGCATGATAACTGAGTATGGCTTTCCGACTGTAATGTCTTCTAAAGTGACAGTTGCATGCAGTTGACCCTCAGGGAGTTGAATCCAGGCAAGCAGCCTGACGTTTGATTGCTGTTCCTCCAACTTTACAACTTCATTATTCAGCGAGTCTTCCAATTTACCAATCTGTATTCTTGTAACAGAAAGACAACTAGTAAGTCATTGCTACATGAAAATCTGGCCATTGAAAAAGTTTGCAATAATCACAGATGTGCTTTCTGCTAGCTGACCACCTTTTTCACCTACAGGCCACCAATGAGCCTAAGTGGACTACGAAAACCCCTCAGGGTTTACCAATGTCCTAGGCCAGCTGTGACATGTGGCCTGTGGTGGTCATTATCATGATGGTTCATAAGGAAGGAACTGGAATAATAGGTGTGCCTGGACAAAGATTCTGGGATTTTAAAGTCAAACCTAGCTCTCTGAATTGCTTATAGGATGCCTGAGGCTGTCACTTTAGACTCTAGAGTACTGATATGATGTGAATGTGCTGTATCTACAGTGCGGTGCAACCCATGCATACTTGATGCTTCTTTAAAATTGAATGGTATGCCATAAATCGGTGTCATTATCTCACACAACAGGACCGACAACCAGCTCATTCATTGAGACCCTACCCAAACATGCCTTATAGTGTATACACTAGCACTTGCTCTTTCACTGTGTGTGTACTGCAAAATATAGTCTACTAGAACATAGATGGGGTTGGTAACCAGGTAACATTTATTTATTTATTTCATTTGTATCCCGCCTTTTTCCCCAGTGGGGACTCAAAGCGGCTTACACCATTCTCCTCTCCATTTTATCCCCACAATAACCCTGTGAGGTAAATTAGGCTGAGAGTATGTGGACTGGACCTAGGTCACCCAGCAAGCTTCCATGGCATGAGTGGGGATTTGAACATGGGTCCCCCAGATACTAGTCCAACCATTTTAACTTACACCTACACCACACTGGCTCTCCATGTAGAGATATGCAGGGAGATCTGTAATTCAGTCTTCTTGCAAGCTTTGCATTAAATAAAAAAAGAGCAATTTCAGGGGGCCCCAGTTCTGATTGGGACTATCCCCAAACTCTATTTGCTGTAGTTATCACATGAGTATCTGTTTTCCACCCACATGGCAAATAGCACCTCTGGGTAAAAGAGGGAATTTGCATCAAGAAAATGGTATGGGAGAAGGATTAACCCCCTTCCTCTCCCGGTACTCAGCCCCAATCTGGATCATGCCTTCATGCAGCTCCTTTAATCTTTAAAAACCTACAAGGAAATGTGATCATGGATCCTTACATCTGATCTAGTCTGACTTGTTAATTACGTACATATAACATACTTTCAGTCTACATTTATACACTGGATAAATATCAAATTAAGAAATTATTCAGAACATTATAAGCCACAATATTTTTTTCTTGGTCATGGTTATTAATTCCAAACTTTTTAACATTTTCAGGTACCAAGGAGAATATGAAAGTCCGAGAAATACTTCAGAAGTTGTGGGCTCTGATTGAGCCAAATTTTGAACAGTATTCGTTGACATTTTTGAGGTGACGTGAACTATGGCTTTTGCATTACCACATACCTGAACTCTGTGTTTCCTTCTGAATAGCTTTTTTCCTGTCTTCTCTTGACCCTCAGAATAATTGTCCTGCAACACCACATCAGTCATAAGAGAACCCCTTGGAGGGACAGATACAGCCCATGGGTGTTATGTTGCTTGTCCTGACCTCTAAAGCAAATGTCTCTGCCAATTGAACCATAACAGTGATTTTTCTAGAGATATTTGTTTGTTTGTTTGTTTGTTTACAAAATTTATACCGGGCCTTTCTGCCTTCACAGGAGCCACCAAGGCAGCTAACAAATAGAAACATACAAAATAAAATCACATTTTAAAATCATTTATAACCAGTTGCCCACAAAAACATGCATCATTAAAACAATTAAAAACAAAGCTAAAATATGTACAAAGACATAAAAACAACAATTAAAACATTTGTAAGGAAGGAGGGATAACTGAGGGAATGTTAAATGAAACAAAAAAAGTTTTCACCTGCTGGAGGAAGACAGCAACAGAAGAGGACTGACAAATTTCCCTGAGGAGCCATGATCAAGAAGGCCCTCTCCCAGGTTGCCACCCCCCTAATCTTAGAAGGCAGTGGTAATCGAAACAGGACCTCCAAAGATGACCGTAGTGGTTGGGTGGGTTAATAAGGAAGTAGGCAGTCCTTCAGGTATGTTGGTCTCAAACCATGTAGGGCTTTGAAGGTTAAAACTAGCACCTTGAATTGTGCCCAGAAGCAAATTGGGAGCCATTGTAGATTGGCCAAGACTGGAGTGATATGGTCCCTACAACCCACTCCAGTCAACATTCTTGGATGCAGCATTCTGTACCAATTGAAGTTTCCATACACTTTTCAAGGGGAGCTCTATGTAGAATGCCTTGCAGTTATCTAATCTAGATGTAATCAAGGCATGCACCACAGTGGCCAGATCTTTTCTGCCCAGGAAAGGCTGTGACTGGCTAACCAGTGAAAGCTGGTAAAATACACTCTTGGTCACAGCTGCCACCTGCCTATTCAGCAGTAGGCCTTAGTTCAAGCACACACGCCCATACTATGGACCTGATGCTCCAAGGGGGAATGCAACCCCTTCCTGAACTGGTGACACCTTAAATCCTGGGTCTGCCCTTCCACCCTCCAGTAGCACTTTCATCTTTTCGGAATTAAGCTCATTAGCCTGCATTCACTCTAAAACTGCCACTAGGCACTTGCGCAGGGTTATAACAGCCTCCCTGGGATGAGCTGGAAGTGTGAGATAGAGCTGAGTGTTATCCACATATTGGTGACAGCTCAGCTCTGATCTCTGGATGACCTCACCCAGCAGTTTCATGAAGATATTGAGCGTAAGGGACTAGATGGATCGTGAGACCCCATCGGCCAATGGCCAATGGATTGAATAGCTGTCCTCCAGCTCCACTTTCGGAAACCTACCCTCCAGGTAGGACCACAGCCACCACAGAAAGATGTCTCCCAATCCCAGCCCAGAAAGGCAGTCCAGAAAAATATCATGAGAGATGGTATTGAAAGCTGCTGAGAGGTCTGGCAGAAACACCAAGTCACACTCCTTTTGTCTCTCAGTGCTGGTCATCCACCAGAGTGACCAAGGCTGTTTAAGCCCTATAGCCAGGCCTAAACCCAGATTTTTCATATGGTTCATATGTGAAGTTTAAAGAATGCACATATTATTATTTTAGTTGATCATTTTGTTATTCTGCCTAATTTTCATGGTATTAAATTGATACATCTTATGATGGATTACATCTAATTCTTACATGGTGTGTGTGTGTGTGTGTGTGTGTGTGTGTGAAGCGCTGGCCTGGAAGGGGGAGTCGGAGTGCCGTCCAGGACCTGCCTCACTCACACCAGAGGAGCCTCCTTGGCTTCAGACCAGTCCGAGGGAGAGTCAGAGCTGTCTTCTCCCTCTGTGGTTGCCAAATTGCCTCAAGCTCAGAGCCTCCGGGAGCCTGTGGATTCCATCTCAGCCTTCTCTCTGGCTTTATAGCCAAGGTCCTTCTCAGGACCCACCTTTCCCCTTCCAGGCCCCTCCCAGGTTCCTCCCCTGGAAGGCTATATAAAGAGGACTCCTGGTTTGCCTTGAGGATTTGGGAGAGGCTGGGCCTGCTGGTTCGCCCCTGTCTGTCTGGCCCATCCTGGGTAAGAACTTGGCCACCAGCCATCTGGATGTCTCCTGGTTGTCTCCTGTGGCTGCCTGAGGCCCTGCCAAGGCCAGGGGTGTCAGGGCCTTTTGCTGCAGTGTCGGCCTTCTCGCTGCGATGGGGCTTACTGTTCCTGCTGTGTCCAGGGAGCCTGGCCCTGCACTGGTGGCCTCCCATCATTCTTCTGCCCGCCTGGCTCCTCGATGGCCACGTGTCTTGCTGGGCTTCCTGGGACTGTTGGTGGTGGTGCAGCTGGGGTTCGTCTTACCTGTCTCTTTGGGGGCCATCTGGGCTGTGCAGCAACTGTTCTGTTGGGGACAGAGCAGCTGCTTGTGAGAGTCCTGAGCCGCTTGAGGGACACACACACCTAAAATAAAGCAAGTGGACCATCCTTGGTCCCAAACATAAATTTGTACTCACAGTTTTAAAGAGACCAAATGGTTGTCGGAAGACTGTCCGATGCATAGCTGAACCCTAAGAAAATGAATCAGAGAATCTTGCTATAATCTGATTGGCTAAGAGGTTACATTTTTCTCATTTCTTATTTATGGCCTGGACCAAGCCAAGCTGCCAGTATTTCTCATGGGGATAGGGATGATGGCATTCCCACTGGCAGACTTCAGTCTTCAAATGAATGTATATTTTATCTGGCTTATATCATTTGAAAGATGTCAATAGCTAGTCCTGCCTAACACTAGAATTGCTTCTATACCTTACTTCCAAACCAGATATCTTTTTCTGTTAAAATTGAACCCCATCCCATTCATTCATCCATTTTCCACATTCTAAGGGAAATGTGACCTTTAACAAGTTTCCAGAAGGTGTGATCATGCCCCTAGTGAAAGATATTTTTTAATAGCTTTCAATAAATTTCAACTTGTACAATGATTCTGCAAAATTTCTATAACATTCAGTGACTGATGTGACTCTCATGCAAATTTGGCATGGAATGACTGATAAAGAACAAAGGCAACTTGAAATACAATAACCTTTATGATGATGTCAGCTGATGTTTTTCTGTCATTTGTGTTGTTTTAATCAGAGATATATTTAAAAGTAATTGTAAGTCGGTGCAAAAATATCGCTGCTATGAAGATGAATGGACTAAGACATCTTTTGCTGATTATACGGTGACATATGGTGATCAGCCACCCAATTTTTGGTTTGTGGTCTTCAGGTGAGTTCTGCATATTTTTGCATGAATTTCTTCATTATTGAGTGACATTTATTTAATTACTTATTTATTTCTTGCATTTTAACCCTCTTTTCAATCAAAATTGGCTCCTAAAGTGGTTTATCAGAATCAAAACCAATGGCTGTAAGCAGCATGGAGAACTCAAGTTCAGTTGGTAGAACTGAGCAGGGGGGTGAAGGATTTGTCAAAGCTGACCCTGCCTTGGGGCAGCAACGTAACCAAACTCTGGCCCAAGTAGGTTCAGGTCACTTCCCAGTAACTGACATGAACATAAAGCAAAAAAAGCTTTATTGAAGAATTTTTTTAAAGTTATTAAAAACAAGTTACATAGTTCAGTGGAATCATAATGCATACAATATAATAAAAGGCTAGCTACCTATGCTGCTTACTTATTGTAATGGCAGCAGTGCTTGTTGTTACAGCTGCCGTATGATGTTACAGAGCTTACACAGAGTATTTTCTGGCAACAAGGATGTGGGTGGAGGAAAAGAGATGAGGCTGTGATGGGTTGGGAACTTTCTGGGATGAGAGCGAGCTCCCCCATCCAGTACCAGATTCACAGCTGAACTGTGTGACCTGAATATTGGGCTCTCAAGATGACCTTGGCAAGCAACAGTCAGCCTGAGGGGGTTGGGTGGGCTGACACCGGCACGCAGCCAGAGTGCCCGAAGAGGAGAGTTTTAGCTGGCTTCTCTCTTGACAGGGTTAAATCCTAAGTGGCCCTAATCTGAGTTGGGGCTGCATGCGTGTGCAGTTTGCCTTTTATAGGTGACAAGGATAGAGATCTGTTACCTTCTTTGTGTTCATATTGCTCCAAACAACTATCCTTATTTTCCGCTGCTAAGAACCCTTGTAAAATTTCATCTAGGGCACCAGAACCAAAAAATTCAGACATGATCTTATCCAGACGTGGGCTCCACTTAACCCGAGCAGTTGTTGCCTGTGTTTCTAGTACCTCATTATAGCGCATTTCAATGGGTTAAAAGTAGGAATCTCAAAAGTCATATTGAGGGGTAAATGGTCACTATCATTAAAGAGGACACCTCAAATGACTCCACATATTGAACAAAATTTTAAGAAACCATAATGTAATCGATAACACTCATCCTCTGGCCTGACCAAAAAGTGAATTCTGCAGGGTGATCATTTGGGTAAGACCCATTTAATATGGCTAGATTAGTGCGCCGTGCGATCTGGGCCATAAGAAACCCAGTATAATTGGCTTTACAGTCCTTTGATTGTCTGGGGTATGGTAAAACTGAATTACCATCATCTGCAGGATAAGACTTGTAACTAGTGAACAAACTAATATCATCCAGACCTAGCCTAGAGTTAAAGTCACCACCTACAATAACAAAGGCTGAGGGGTAAGCTGACGTTAGCTGGCAGATATATGACTAGTCCTAATAAGTTCTTTTCTGTTTGCATTTTGGTTTTTTTTGGGGGGGCAGATACACATTAATAATTAAGCAGGTAATTTGCCCATATTCTTTTTTTTTTTTTTTTTTTTTCCTGGGTATAGCTTTTTCTTTTTTTTTTTTTTTTATAAATTTTATTGGGTTTTATGATAGAAATTTTCCATTGCATTAAACAACATCTATAACAATATCGAATTTCAATTCTAACCTAAAGTTGTTATAATTCCATATCATATAATTAAAAAGAAAAAAGAAAAAAAGAAATGGAAAATTTTTTGACTTCCCCATCACCTCTATCTGCCTCTTAATAAAAAGTTCCTCCCGTCATAGGTAGTCTAATCTTGATAAAATATCAATACCATATACAAAAAACCATAATCTGTTAGTAAATATAATTATGCTTATTCAATATAAAAAAAAAATCAAAAATAATCCTCTGGATCAGATTAGAAAATATTCTTCCATTCTTCCCAATTTTAACTCATATTCACAATAATGCATCCACGCCCCCCATTCCCCCAAAAACCGAACGTCATTTTCTTCATTTATAATAGCTGTGAGTTTTGCCATTTCTGCCACTTCAAACATTTTAACAATCCAGTCTTTTTTCTCTGGAGTTTCTAGCCCTTTCCATTTCGCTGCATAAAGCAGCCTCGCAGCTGTTGTGGCATATATCAAAAAGGTTCTTTGTGTTGCTAAGTCGTCTGGAATCATACTCAATAACATCATTTCTGGTGTTTTGGATATATTCTTTTGTAGTATTAATCTCAGTTCGTTATAAATCATGTCCCAGAAGTCTTTGGCTTTATCACAGGTCCACCACATGTGATAAAAGGAACCAATTTCTTTGTTACATTTCCAACAAGTAGGGGACATCGTTTTATAAATCTTTGCAATTTTCTTGGGTGTTAGATACCATCTATACATCATTTTATAGATGTTTTCTCGCACTGACTGTGCTTTTATTCCTTTTAAATCTTTAGACCATAATCTTTCCCATTTATTTAAAACAATATCATGTCCCACATTTTGAGCCCAATCGATCATAGTTGGTTTAATCGTGTCCTGCTCACAGTATATTGTTAAAAGGAGATTATACATTTTAGAAATCAGCTTTGTATTATTGTCTAGTAGAGTCCTTTGAAAAGGAGATTTTTCTTTAGAGAAACCTTTTTTTGCATCTTGTACAAAAACTGATTTGATTTGGTAATATTGAAGCCATTGTAAATCATCCTTAAGCAGTTGAAAGTCTTTTAGTGAGCATTTCTTTCCTTCCCAATTAATTAGATCTTGATAAGTAATAAATTTGTCTGGTCTAAGTGGGCGCAAAGTTAGCATTTCTTGGGGCGATATCCACATCGGTGTTTCTGGTTCCAAAATGTGTTTATATCTCATCCAAATACGAAGTAGAGAGGACCTGATTATATGATTACGGAATGTTGCTTGTAACTTAATTTTATCATACCACAAATAGCCATGCCATCCACTTAAGTTATTATAACCTTCCAAGTCTAGCAAACGTACATTTGACAAATCCATCCAGTCTTTTAGCCATACTAAAGCTACCGCTTCAGCATAGAGTTGAAAGTTAGGCAGTGCTAAACCTCCTCTAGTTTTTAGATCCACCAAGTATTTATAAGCAGTCCTTGGTTTTTTTCCTTGCCAGATGAAGTTTGAAATGTCTTTCCTCCAAGTTTCAAAATATTTTGTTTGTGATATTATTGGTAAATTTTGGAATAAGAAGAGCATCCTCGGTAAGACATTCATTTGGATCGTTGAAATACGTCCCATTAATGACAATTTTTTGTTTGACCATATAATCATATCAGTTTTAATCTTACCCCATAACTTGAGGTAATTGTTGGTTAACAGATCTTTATTCTTTGCAGTGATCCAAATTCCCAGGTATTTAACTTTGTTAGCTTTCTCCCAGCCAGTATATGATATAAATTCCTGTTGTTGTATTTCCGGTAAATTTTTAAATATTATCTTTGTTTTTTCTTGATTCACTTTAAAGCCTGATACTTTTCCAAAATCATCCAAAGTCTCCTGAAGTATATTCATTG
Source organism: Euleptes europaea (assembly GCF_029931775.1). NCBI lineage: Eukaryota > Metazoa > Chordata > Lepidosauria > Squamata > Sphaerodactylidae > Euleptes > Euleptes europaea. Next base: position 8,231,967 of record NC_079318.1, read on the forward strand.
ACTGTGTTGGGTTTTCCAAAATTAGCAGTAGGTCATCCGCGAATGCTCTCAACTTAAATTCATTTTTTTTAATTCTTAACCCGCGGATGTCCTCCATACTTCTTAGTTTCACACATAGCGGTTCCAACACCAACAAAAATAAAAGTGGAGACAAGGGACATCCCTGTCTAGTCCCTTTCGTGATTTGGCAGTTATCTGACATTGATTCATTAACCAAATTTTAGCTTGTTGGGAGGTATAAATAGCCGATATACCTTTCTGAAAACGATCTCCAAAATTCAATTTATCCAAAATCCGTTTCATGAAGTTCCAAGAGACCATATCAAAGGCTTTTTCTGCATCCAAAAATACAAAAGCCGCAGTTTGTTGAATATTATGGTCATAATATTCCAGTGAATCTAGTAAAATTCTTACATTGTCTTTTATTTGCCTTCCTGGTATAAAACCTGCTTGGTCCTCATGTATAAGATCCTTAATAAATTGCTTTATCCTACATGCCAAAACCGAAGCAAAAATTTTGTAATCCACATTTAAGAGCGATATAGGTCTGTAATTAGATGTTTTTTCTGGATCTCTTCCTTCTTTGGGTATCAGTGATATAAATGCGTGTGACCAAGTCTCCGGGGATGTTCCCTCGTCCAAAATTGCATTGTAAAGTGAACCAAAAAATCCAACTAAATTGTCACTAAATGTTCTATAAAATAGTGCAGTAATTCCATCTGGTCCAGGTGTTTTATCCGTTTTTTGTCTCAGTATTGCTTCTTGTATTTCTTCCCTTGTTACTGGAGCTTCAATACATTCTCTCTGGGTCATTGACAAAGCTTTCATCTGTATTGAGTTTAGAAATTTATCTATTTTCTGTTTTGGAATATTTTCTTTCTGATATAACTTAGAGTAAAATGAAACAAATTCTTTCTGAATTTCTGAAGTTGAATAAACTGGTCCTTTAGCAGTTTGGATTTTTGTTATAATCTTCTTTTGAAATGAGTCCTTCAGTTGTGTTGCTAAAAATTTTCCTGGTTTATTTGCATATTCAAAATACTTTTGTTTAGCAAGTTTCAGATTTTTATTCATTTCCTCCATTATTACCAAATTTAATTGGTGTTTAGATGCAGAAATCTGTATTTGAATTTCTCTTCTCTCCTCTTCCTGTGTTACCATTACCAATTTCTGCTCCAAATTTTGTAAATTCCAAAGTATGTTGTTTGTAAATTGCAATTGAGTCTTCTTCCAGGCCGAGTGTTTCTGTATCATAAAACCTCTCAGAACAGCTTTGAATGCGTCCCAAACTGTATTTAAAGAAGTTTCCCCATTAAGGTTAATTTCAAAAAAGTCTTTCATTAAAACCTGTAATTCCTTTTGTATCTTGTTGTCTTTTAAAAGTTTATCGTTCATTCGCCATCTAAATGCTTGTTTATTGTTCCAATCAAAGGTAACAGGATTGTGATCAGAAAAAGTTCTAGGTAGAATATGAATTTTACGTAGTTGCGTGAAAATTGATTTACTGGCCCATATCATATCGATTCTGGAGTGTGAATCGTGTCTTGCTGAATAAAAGGTGTATTCTTTAGCTGTTGTATTCATTGTTCTCCAAATGTCTTGTAATTCTAATTCTGAAGCCATGGCAAAGAAAGTTTTAGGCAAGCATCCATCATTGATATCTTTTGCTTTTGATTTTTTGTCCAGAGATGGGAGAATAATTCCATTGAAGTCGCCCATCAATAAAATTTGGTCTTGTGCGTACTGGGTTATCAGGTCATGTAATTTTTCATAGAAGGATTTTTTCCCTTCATTGGGTGCATAGATTCCAACCACTATTGTCCTTTGTCCCAATATTTTAGTTCTGATAATTACAATTCTTCCTTCATTGTCTTTATATACTAGTTCTGGACAGAGACTGGGGTGGGCATAGATTACCACTCCCTTTGTTTTAGTTTTAGCAGAAGCAATAAATGCTTGTCCAAGCACCTGTTTCTCCAAGTATTTTTTATGCTTTGAAGCTATATGGGTTTCTTGTAGGCAAATTAGGGAGTATTTATATTTCTGTAGATATTTGAAAATTCTGGCCCTTTTAGTTTTCTCATTCAGTCCATTTACATTCCAAGAAATTGCTTTTGCCATAATGTAGTATTTTTTAGCAAAATAAAAAGTCTATAGTTTAGTACCACCTTCTGCACCCTGTACCTCTTCTTCTTCCTCTTCTTCTTCCTCCTTCTCTCCAGGTAATTCTTTAAGGTCCATTTTATATTTTCTCAAAAATTTCCCCACATCTGCTTGGGATAGAATTGTCGTTTTCACTTCCTTATAGGTGAAAGCCAAACCTTGTGGCATAATCCAACGATATTTGATGCCATTAGCTTTCAGTATAGACACAAAGTCTTTGTAGTTATTCCTCTGTGAAAGTAGATGCCTTGGAATATCCTTCAGTAGTATAAGAGAGGAGTCTCCTGCTGACACTGGATTTTCATAATGAATCTTCATAATCTTGTCTTTAACTCTGGTGTCATAGAACACTATCATCAAATCTCTTGGCTTAGATCTTCTCATTCTAGCAGGTAATGGTATCCTGTATATTCTATTAATGGCTTGTTTTAATTCTTGTTCATCTATCTGAAATAAGTAGGCCAAATTTGGTATTGCAGATTCTTTATTATCTCCCATCATATCTGGAAAATTGCGTATACGAAGGTTGGTCTCTTTCACTCTCATCTCCATCATTGCCATTTGATTTTTTGCCGCCATCTGATCCGCTTGTATTGTTTCAATCTGTTTTTCTTGGCTTGTTAATTTTTTCTTTGTGTCCTTGTGCTCATCCATCACTTTCTTAATTGATACATCCATCGCTTGCATATCTGTCTTCATAACAATCATTTGAGTTTTTACTTCTTTCAAGTCTCCAGTGACCACATCCAACTTCTGATTAATAGCTTGGGATGCTTGACCAAGATTTGTCATCATAGAAGTCAACTGTGCCATCTGTGTAGACATCTGTTCAAACTGTTTATTTGTTGCCTCAGTTTGTTTAGTTAGCATATCCTGTAACTTTTTTTCCATGGTCGAGGTTTGTAAAGAGTCCCTTAGTTTAGTATAGGCAGGGCTATGTAGTGAGCCAGAGCGGGGTCGAGACATTTACATTCAAAAAAAACTGGTAAAATACATGTCCACCGACAGGGCCTTTAAGGTGCTGGTTAAAAGATGATAGTTCAAAGATCAGCCTAATAATTTTTTCGGGTTGAAAAGAGTCGAAATTGGCTTTAAAATTGCATTTTAAAGTTTTGAAATACCAGTGAGTTTTTTCGGTCGCTCTAGATCGGATTAATCAGGAAGTAAACAGGAAGTTACTAGTGCTGCAGACCTTCTATCGCCTCTTCTCGATGGTTATTCCTTCAGGAATGATTTGAAAGTAACTCGAGTGCGACGGATATTCAGTCCCGCGGCTACTTCCTGTTGTTTTAGTTCCAATGATAGAGAGGGTGTTATAGAGAGTCTTCCGTTCCAGGCACTCCCTTACTGCAAACGTGGCAGGAATTCGCCGGAAAATCAGGAAGAGAAATCACCCTCCCCTTCCTTCGGACCTTCTCATTGGTGATGATTCTTGTCAGTCTAAAAGGTATCCTTCTGACTCTTTGTTATGGTTTAGGCTGATCGATCCGATAAGGCTCCTGTCGCTAATCCCGATGACTAACTCAAATCAAACTTTTTCAGTTCGGATTATGGAGGGGTGGGGGTCCCAGAAATATTCTTATCAGCCTCCCGTCTGTTCAAATTTCTAGTAAGTAGACGAAGAGTTCTTTTGTACTCACTTGGGTGTCAAGAGGTGAGGTTCTTTTCTTTATGTAGTCCTTATGTTGGTATTAAGGCGGTGGAGGGTAGAGCTTGCTGCCAAAGTTGCGTTTTGGCGATGTCCTTCCCTAGTGCCCTCGCAGGACCGGCGTCTAGGACTCCGAGGGGCTTAAAAAAGCCCCCTCAGAGTACCTAGGAGGTCAGACCGCGTTTGCGGGCTGCAGGGAGTTCCTGCTTTCCAACCCACTTGCAAGGGTCGGATTGGGGTATCTATGTACCCCAAAAATAACGCAGACTTGGATTTCTCCCAGGACAATCTGGGGAAATGGAGTGCTCTCTCCAGCGGCACCACCGGAAGTCCGTAATTTGCCCATATTCCACGACCACAGCCATAGCCAAGTGAGCAAAGGTGGGAAGCTCTATGACCTTGACCTTTAATGCTGTAGCAATCATAATTCCAAGCCCTCCCCTTGCTCTGCCACGAGTGGTGTCCTCAGCTGCTTAGAGCAAAGACTTTATATCCATTCAACCAAGGGACCTCCTGGCACCATGTCTCTTGCATAAGTATTATATCATATTTGGATATGTAATTCAGTGTGTTACCATCCCTTGTCTTACTAAGCTATCCCATGACATTCCAAGATAACAGTGAATATACTTGGCTTTTAGAGATAGAGCAGTGGAAAGGTGTTTTTTCTAGTCAGTCTGGGGTTATCATTTCCAATTGTCCCAAGGTATCCAAATGGACACAGCCATTAATGAGTGTAGATCGTTTGTCCTTAACCTCTGGTTCTCTAGGCATAATGCATGAAGCATCTTTTACGCGCTTTGGATGCTGGGAAGTAAGAATGCCTTCTTGATTGGAGTGAATCTCAGCAGGGAGGGTCTTTAATGCAGTGGTTACATTTATAGCAGAAGTAGGTGTAGACACTTGGCAGGAGTCCAGGGGGTGAGTCTCATCAGAAAGAGGATTTGAAGCTGTGATTTCAGATATGGATAGTTGTCAAGTCAAGTTTATTTAAAACAGTCATAGACCAGAATATAAATAATAACACAATTAATCCATAAGTAAAATAGCTTACATACTACCAATATACATCTTATTAAAATACGAATTTACATAAGGCATCTTTATACGCCACTCCGCCTTTTCTTAATTTTAAGAACCAGCCAACCAAATTTGGCAACTTTACAGGTAATCTCCTGCTGCTTATCCGATAGCAGGATTGAAAGAAGAGACCTTCTATTTTCATGAGGGTAACATGCAATTATAGGCAAAATCAGGGATTCTCTAATCTGCCTATATATTCTACACTCAAAAAGAATATGTTCTAAAGTCTCGACAGAGCCATCACCGCACTCACATAGACAACTTCCATATGGCACGCCTCTATATCTTCCCTCTAGAACAGCTGTGGGTAGCATGTTATATCTTAACAAGGTAAAAATCCTCCTATATTCCTGGTTATCCAATAACTTAATATATGGCATCATGACCACCCTATTCAACCCACTTATATCATAAAGAGGGCTCCTTAGCCTATTCATATCGTGCTGTCTTTCGACATCCAATATACGGAGTTTAACAATTTCTTTTGCCTGAGCATAGTCATTTGTTTTGTAAAGTTGTTTCGACAGGCCATAGTAGCTCAGTTTTTGCTCAATCATCTTACTCCAAGGGGAGACAAAGGTATCTGCCAGGGTGAGTGAAACAAGTCGCCCAGGGAAGTAAATCAGCTTAAGCCAGTAAAAAATGGCAGTGATCCAAACTCTAGCCTTGACTGTAACCATTCCAACCTCCAGTCGAATGGCAGCATTTGACACTCCAGTAGATACTTGGAGGATATTTCTTAAAAATTTAGATTGAGTTTTTTCAAGTAACATCTTATTTGCCATTATACAGAGTGGGGCTCCATATAATAATTGAGCCAAGGATTTCATATTAAAAAGCTTAATAGCGGCCGCCACATTCCTGCCCCCCTTAGACCAATAAAATCTTTGAATAGCCCCCGCACTCATCTGAGCATTCAGTGAGACATGGGCTAAGTGGGCATTCTTCGAACCAGACTTGTAAAGTTACACCTAGATATTTATAGGTATGTATCTGTTCTATCGGGGTAGTGTCTATATGCCATGAGTGGTTTTTTGGCCTCTTAGCAAAGGCCATTATTTTTGTTTTTGAATAATTGATCTCCAAGCAGTTCTCCTTACAGTACTGGTTAAATGCATGGAGGGCCCTTCTGAGACCAATGGGAGTTCTAGATAATATTACTGTATCATCAGCATAAAGAAGAAGATGTAGGTGTTTGTCAGCTAACTTAGGGGGATGAAACGCTGGACTTCTCAAATAATCCACAAGATCATTAATGTAGAAGTTAAACAGTAAGGGAGCCAATATACAGCCTTGTTTCACTCCCTTTAGTGTTCTTATTTCCTTGGTCAGCTGACCCTGGGGATTACATCTTATTTTAATAGAGGTGTTTTCATGTAGGGCTCTAATCAGAAATAACAGTCGCCTATCTATATTGGTTGCTTCCAGTTTTTCCCATAGGATGATTCTAGACACAGAATCGAAAGCTGACTTAAGATCAATAAATGCTGTATATAGGGAGACCGTTGATTTGGAGGAGTATTTAGCTATTAAATGCTCCATAATCATACAATGGTCCAAGCATGAGCGACCCTCTGTAAATCCGGCTTGTTCTTCTGAAAGGCAATTTTCCTGTTCTAACCAATCTCTAAATTTCCATTGCAGATGTCTTGCGTACAACTTACTAATTATGTTTAATAGACTGATAGGTCTATAATTGGCTGGGTTTTCTTTGCAACCTTTCTTATAAATAGGGACAATTATTGCTAGGCCCCAATCAGGAGGGATCCTACCTGTTCTATCAACTGCAGTGAATAGTGCGGCCAGGAGGGGTGTCCACCATTCCACATTCCTTTTAATTAGGTCTGCAGAGATTAAGTCACTTCCCGGAGCTTTACCGTTCTTTAGTGTACCTATAAGATTCCTCACCTCTGCATATTGCACAGGGGGCCAGCATGGGACACTATTCAAGTTCTCAGTGGAGGGGGCTGGGCTCTCCAAGCTAGAGTAGAGGGATCTAAAATGTTTTTCCCATGCTTCAGGTAGAATAGTATTATTGAACGCCATAGTGGAATTGGTTAAACGGCTCGAGGTCAAGGACCAAAATAACGATGAGTTTTTATCCCTTATTGCTTGTGTTAGCTGTTGCCAAGCTAACTTCATTGACTCCTTTTTTTTCTTACAGATGAGGGCTTTATAATGAGACTTTAAGCTCTTCATTACCCCCATCAAGGCCTCATTCTCACTACATCGATATTTAATATAGGTGGCACTAAGGACCCTCTTGGCTTCCCTGCATTCACTGTCAAACCAGGTTTTGCAGTGTACATTTATCATCTTTTTAAGTATATAGTTAGGCTTAGTAATCACTTTGTATATTTCATCCATTATCTGTTCATAGCATTCTAGCTGTGTGTCAATGTTTTCATCATCTAGTAATTTCTGAGCTAAGGCATTTAGAGGACCCGATTGAAGGAGTTCTTTGATACTTTTATCAGTTCTATCATTCCACCTGACTCTACAGTGTTTTCTCTCGTAAGTAAGGGTCTCTTTGTGTGTTTCTATAATGCACAGGTTAATATCTGGGGATTCAAACATCATGATAAGTGGTAAGTGATCACTATCATAAAAAGAGGACACCTCAAAGGATTCAACAACTTGGACAAAGTTGTCACATACCATAATATAATCTATAACACTCTTCGTAGTTCCTGAACAATAAGTAAATTCCGCCAGATGGTCGTTAGGGTATGAGCAATTTAAAATTAAAAATTTGCAGCTGTTTGCCATCTGTGTCTTCCTGTATCCGGCATAATTTGATTTTAAATCTTTGGAGGATCTAGGAAATGGAAGAACTGGATTCCTAATTTCGGGAAAGCAAACCTTGTATTTCATGTGTAAGCTATTGTCATCCCTTCCTACCCTGGCATTAAAGTCCCCGCCAATGATCACATAAGTTGTCGAATTGACCTTTGTAAGATGTCCTATGTAAGCCTCAAGCCCCGCCTATACAGTCTCAATTTGAGATTTAGTTTTAAAAGGGGGACAGTATATATTAATAATTAAATAAGATATCTGCTTATACAATATGACCACAGCCATAGCAAGCTTCAAGTAAGGAGCTAAAACTTCAACTCTAATATTCAGGGCTGTGGAAACTAAAATCCCCAGACCCCCTTTTGCTCTACCATGAGGGGAGGGATCAGCCGCTAAATCGTATACTTTAAAACTATTAAGTATTGGAGTATGTAAACACCAGGTCTCTTGTACAAGTATAAAATCAAGTTTAGTTAAAAAATTATATGTATCCTGATCCCTAATCCTTGCCTCCCAACCCATAACATTCCAGGAGACCAATGAAAGAGTCTGTGGTGCAGTTCCAGAGTTCAGTAGTAATGCCCCATCCAGTCAGTCCGCAGATATATCCAGTTGTCCAGATGAGTCTATGTATATTGAACCGTCTTTACCAACACTCCAGTTCATGACAGCATTTATGGGATGTATCGAAGGTAATTCAATTTCATCCCTCTGCTGAGGCTCAATACATGCCTTTTTTGGCTCAGCGGTGGAGTCCTCAGAGGTGAGGAAGCTTATTGAATCCCTAAAGCCGGGGAAGGCACCAGGCATTGATCTGATCCCCCCAGACCTATTGAAAAAGAACATGGAATGGTGGGTCCCTGTATTGACATCTCTATTTACTGCAATTGACAGAACTGGCAGAATACCAAGCGACTGGGGGGTAGCAATTATTGTCCCCATTTATAAAAAGGGCAATAGGGACGATCCCTCCAACTATAGACCAATTAGCTTGCTCAGTACTATAAGCAAAGGCACCTTCAATGGAAATTCAGGGATTGGTTGGAACAAGAGAATTACTTGGTACAAGAACAGGTGGGCTTCAGAGAAGCCTGCTCTACTGTAGATCACTGTATATTGTTGGACCATCTTATTGCCAAATATTCTGCTAAGTCTGTCACCTCCTTGTATGCAGGTTTCATCGATTTAAAATCAGCTTTTGACTCAATCCCTAGAGCTATTCTTTGGGGAAAACTAGAGGCTACAACTATAGACAGGTGTCTTCTGTTTTTAATTCGAGTTTTATAGGAAAAGACCCCAATACGGGTAAGATGTAACCCCCAAGGACATCTCACTGATCCTATTGAAACAGGGAAGGGGGTCAAACAGGGATGCATATTGGCACCACTTCTGTTTAACTTTTACATCAATGATCTGGTATCATGCCTAAATAAGTCAGAGTTGCATCCCCCAAAAACTGGTGGGAAGACACATCCCACTGTTATTGTATGCGGATGATGCCGTTCTTCTTTCCAGAACACCTATTGGGCTTAGAAGGGCCTTGCGCTCGCTTGCACTCTACTGTGCTGACAACCAACTTGAGGTTAACTACTCCAAGACGAAGGTGATGGTTTTTGCAAAAAAGCCAAAACTCCACTCTTGGTGGTTGAACGGGGGCAAAAAAGAGCAAGTGCACTGCTATAAATACCTGGGGATGGTCTTTCAGGCATCAGGTTCAAAAACATCTCACATAACTTATGCTGCCTCAAATGCCCAAAAAAGTGCTGCAGCTATACAACAGTTTTTCTGGACGAAAGGGGGACGCTCAGTTATGGCAGCTGTTAAGCTATTTAAGGCTAAACCTCTTTCTCAAATGCTATATGGGGCGCCACTTATGACCATGGCAAATTACTCCAAGATGGAGAAGATTCAATCTAAATTTTTGAGAGCTGTTTTACAAGTTCCCTCCAGTGTCTCTAATGCTGCAGTCCGAATAGAGACTGGGGAGGTTACGATTGAAGCGAGGATATGGATAGCCACAATTTCTTATTGGCTTAAAATAGCACTCTGTCCTAAAGGACTCGTTAATCTGATCCTGTACGACACCTTTACCTCTCCCTGGTTGAGGAGTCTGAAGAAAAAATTAGGCTTCTATGGTCTCTCTCAAGAACTACTTTTATCTATGGAGTATTTTCAGGCCAGGGTCTTGATAAGGCAAAGAATACGAGACGTAGAAAGACAGCATGATCTGAATAGACTTTAAAATGTCTGTTACAATCGAAATACCCTTACTAATGTGAGCCCGATGCCATATCTTGTTCATCTGGAAAATCCTGATTATAGGAGGGCCTTCACCTTGTAGAGCTGCAATGCTCTCCCCTCAGCTATAATGGAAGGTAGATACAAGAAGATCCCCTATGGTGAACGTCTATGCCCTTGTTCTGATGGGAGCATAGAGACCCTTGAACATGCCATTTATGACTGTAAAATTTATAATAAAATAAGAGAAGACATTTCCCTTGTAATAGCTGACCACTCAGGGAGCACTAGAGCGACTCACCTTTCTAACTTGCTCTTAGTTAAAGACTCTGAGCTAACTTTTAAAATGGCCAAATTTGGATGGCGAATCATGAAGGCTAGACGATCATGGGTCGAACCCAACGAATGAGTTTTAACTGTGTTCTAGTTACGCTTATGTTTTTAATAGTTCCCCTATGAATGTTTGATTATATATTTATTGATGTATTGATGTATATAGCTACTGTTTTATTACCGTATATACCCGTGTATAAGCCGGCCCGCGTATAAGCCGAGGTGCCTAATTTCTCCCCAAAAATGGGAAAAAATTAGGCACCCGCGTATAAGCCGAGGGTCGGCTTATAACCCCTCCCCCCCCCAAGACTTACCTTCTGGGCTCCTGGCGGCGGGAAGCGGCGGATCCGGCGGGGGCGGCGGAGCGCCCTCCCCGCGGCCGCAGAGGGCCTCTAGAGGCCTCTCCCGGCCGGGAGAAGGCGGCGGGGGCGGCGGAACGCCCTCCCTGCGGCCGCAGGGGGGCTCTGGAGGCCGCTCCCGGCCTGGAAAAGATGGCGGTGGTAAGTTCCCTCCTCCCTCCTCCTTCCCCCCTCTACCGTATTGACCCGCGTATAAGCCGAGGCCGGCTTTTTCAGCCCTTTTTTTTGGCTGAAAAACTCGGCTTATACGCGAGTATATACGTATGTAAAAGTTTTTATTGTTGGTCTGGGACCGTATTAAACATTTCGTCTTCGTCTTCATCTACCTTCTTTGTGTATGTCTGTATCCTTATAATGAAAGGCAGTTGTAGCTCCTGATCACGGGAGGACTGAGTGGACAAAACAGTCCTGGAAATTATCTTTCCCCTCCCTCAGCCCTGCCCCTTCACCTCATTGAGGGTTGAGGTGCTTTTGTCTACTCCTGGGAACATTTTGGCCCACAAGTGAGACAACGACAAGCACTGTGCCCACCTCTTTCTTCTGCTCATCAGTGCCATCCTCACCAGCCTGTTCACCTCCTGGCTGACCTGATAGCAGTAGCAAGACCTTCAAGGAGAGGGGCTCATGAGATGTACCCTTCCCCCACCAACTCACTGGTGTTTTCCCAGGGGTTAGTCCACCACTGTTCCTAATCTACAGTCTTTTTTTCAAATGACTCTTCATCTTTCCCCCCAAAACTCGGGAAATTTCTGCCCGGTCTAATGCTAACTAATTGGCTAACATGGTGTGGAAGTAGAAACTTATTATTAATATCCCTCATCCAGCCATTCAAATACTGTGAAGCAAAGCTATGCTTAACAGCACAACTGTAGATCTGGGACACGAGCATTTATGAATCCCTTTTAAATATGTTATCTTCCTTTTCTCCTCCATTTTGTTTTAGGGAAGTATTTTATGTGCCAGAAGATATGGTCATAGTGCCAAAGGTGTATACAGCTATACCTACTTGTGTGTTGCATGTGGTTGACAATGACACGCTGAAGGAAATGCCTCGGATCTTCCTTAGAGTGGCACCACATCTTTATACAAGGAATAAAGTAAGAAATGCAAACATGGTAAAGATAAATTTAAAAAGCCAACCAAACCTCTTATCAGGCTGAGGGAGGGAAGGAGGGAGAGAGTGAAGTATGTTTCAGACCATGATGAAGAAGCCCCTGGTGTGCCATTTGTAGTTTTAAAGTAGAATACAGTATGTGTAGCAGAATTAATGATTGGTTTGTTTGGGTGCAAAATAGGTTTCAGGGTGCTCCAAAGGCCTACACTGAGACAGAAAAGCAAGACAATCGCTATTCTCTCCCTTTGAGAATATTAAAGTCAGCAGTTAATCATATTCTCTGCAACACAAATCACAATGCAGGACCTTTGTAGGAAAAGAACTGGAAAAGTAGTGTACCTCATATTAACAAAACCCGGAGGTTACTTTTATGTGATGCTCCGGGTGAAGAATCAATACAAGTCAGACTGGGTATATTACTTAGAGCAGTGATTCCCAAAGTAGGCAGTACCACCCCCTGGGGGGCAGTGGGATTACCTAGGGGGTCACTAAGAGGCAAGAGGGCAGCAGGGGGCGCTAGAGGTGGGCCCCTTCAACTGTGTTGTTCACTAATTTACAATAGATAAAGCCTTTGGAGCACCTGCCATGCTGGCAGATTTGAAGAACTGAGACCACTGGATCAAGTTCATCAGTTTTGTTGAATAAATTTCAACTAAAAAGTTTTAATTTGATTTTGAATAGATGTGCAATTAATTGTTATTGTTTTGAAATTTTTTTGTTATTATCTTCTTTAGTGGGTCATGTAAACCCCTCTTTTGAATAATGCTTTTTATAGGGTAGGGTAGGGGGCGCTGGGGTTGAGTTTGTGGAACCAAGGGGGCGGTGGCCCGAAAGGTTTGGGAACCACTGACTTAGAGGCTGGGGGGCAAGGAATCCTCATAAGCCCGTTTAGCTGTCAGAGAGTGTTTCCTCAAAAGGAGGAAGATAATCTTCAAATGGGACTTTGTTTGCAATGGTTTCTTCTTTTTTTCTTTTTTTGTACTGAACATCCAGCCTGATGAAGAGCTTTGGGGAACTTTAAAGTTTGTTTACTGTTGTATTCTCAATGAAAGAATGGGTGCTTTTTGCTTCTATATCTTAATAGCCTTTTGGGCATTTTGCAAATTGTTTTGTACTGAAAACATCTAATCCAATTAAATTTCCAACTCATCTTGTATTCTGTTTTAAGAATCTACCGTATATACTCGAGTATAAGCCGAGTTTTTTAGCCATGATTTTTGGCTTAAAAAACTCACCTCGGCTTATACTCGGGTCAATACGGTAATTCACCTGCCGGGCCCTCTCCCAGCGTGCTCCCGCCGGCCAGCTGTCCCGCCTGTCATGTAAGTATCAAGATAATGTGCTAATGAGGGTATGGTATTAGCACATTACCTTTGATACTTTTTGCAAGACAATTATTCCGCTCAAACCCAACCCCTTTCTGACTATATATTACTCTTCCTACACACTTGACACTGAGAGACACTGTCCTTCAGTGTTACTCCTCTGAAGATGCCTGCCACAGCTGCTGGCAAAACGTCAGGAAAGAAAATACCAAGACTACGGTCACACAGCCTGAATAACCTACAAGAACCAATTTTAAAACATGTTTACTCAGCAGTCACATGTTTAGAATAGGACCGTTACTGTTATTATCAATTGCTGCTGTAATAGTTTTCTAAAGTACCATTTTTATTTATGTGAATGTCTGACAAAACTATCCGTTTTATTTCAGAAAGGCTATACCTTTATGGCTGAAGTTCAAACTGGTGATTTACCTGTGATGGCCGGGAAATGGAGGCTTCGGCTCATAGGTTCCTACATGCCCCTTCCTATTGCTGTTCGTGAGGCTCTAAACAATGTCTATTCGGTTAAGGAAGTTAAAGACTATTATGTGCCAAATGATAAGCATATTATCTTCAGGTAAAGATGAGAAAATTACAAAATGTTAATGGAGATAAACATTTAAGTTTTGAAAGTGCATTTGGAATTTTTTTTATTGATGCAATGGTTAACAGTATTAATTCCTCTGTTGGCCCATGTTAAAATGGGCTCTACTTGGCTCCTTTAGAAATTCCAGGATAATTTCAGAAATCAGCTGTGAAAGCTGTTGTGACTTTTATATTTGCCTGTACCTGCATTTCTCAAGATGTGTTCCCAAGGTCTAAAAAAATGCTTGCGGTACTAATGCAGATCTCTCTGTGAACTTCAAGTTTCATAATTTTCCTGACCCAATTGTAATTTAGGTAATGATATTGCAAAACTCAGCATATGTTTAGCATACATTGAACCCATTTGCCATGTGGCTACTCATCCAGACTGGAGATATTCTCTTGCAGTTTTTTACAATCTGCTTTGGTTTTATCATCCTGAAGCAGATTGTCATCATCTTTAAGTAGCAAACATCCAACTGCCAAAGTATTTCTATTGCCTGACAATACCAAAAACTCAGAAGAGCTTTTACTTTGGCAAGAATGAATGCTCTTCCTTTGGCAGTTTTGGAGGGCAGATATTTAAAAAGTACCTTACTCAAATAGAACATGTAGATGCTCACATGACAAAGCTGAAACTATTGAACTGTTGATCATGGAGTGTCCTATGTTTAATGAGCTGAGTGCCGGTTTAATTAATTAGTATGAGGGTGCTGGTGACATGGCTACTATCAAATACAGATTATTCTGTTACTCTGTCTGTGTCAAAATTTATAGGGGCAATAATTAAATACCAAAATAATAACACTAAGTAAGGCATTTTTAATTTTATTTCTGCTCAAGGCGATAGCTGTATGAGCAGTAGTTGATAGATAGAAGTAGCAAGCATCCTTTAAATAGAAAACTGTGAGGGAGAGATATGGGCTTCAGTCTTGTCCTTGATATGCTGGTTTTCATCTTGAATGATTTTTCTCATCAGAACGCAAGAAGAGTCTTGCTGGATCAGACCAGTGAGGGTCCATCTCGTCTCGTGTCCTGTCTCACACTGTAACTAACCAGTTCCTCTGGAGGGCCACCAACAGGGCATAGAGGCCGATGGCCTTCCCCTGATGTTGCTTCCTGGTACTGGTATTCAGAGGTTTACTGCCTCTTAATGTGGAGAATCCCTTTTGTCCCCAGGGCCTGTGATAGACCTCTCCTCCATAAATGTATCTAATCCTTTTTTTAAAACAGTATATGTCTGTGGCCATCACTACATCCTCTCGCAGTGAATTCCACATATTAATCATTCATTGTGTAAAGAACAATTTCCTTTAGTCTGTACTGAATCTACTTCCCATCAGCTTCATTAGAAGCTCCTGAGTGCTAGTATTTTGTGAGTGGGAGAAAAAGTTATCTCTTTCCACTCTTCAGCCTTTCCTCATAGGAAAAGTGCTCCAATCCCCTAATCATCTATGTTACCCTCTTCTGTACTTTTTCCAGCTCTGCAATGTCCTTTTTGAGATATGGTGATCAGAACTGCACACAGCATCCCAAATGAGGCTGTACCATAGATCTATACAGGGCTATTATAATATTGCCTATTTTATTTTCAATCCCTCTCCTGATAATCCCCAGCATAGAATTTGAATTTTTATTGCTGCGACACAGTGGTTTGACACTTTTATGGAGCTATCTACTATGACTCCAAGGTCTCTTTCTGTCTCAGTAAGTCCAGACCCCATGAACAAATATTTGAAGTTGGGATGTTTGTTCCTGTGTGCATTAACTTCTTTTGCCACATTGTCACTTGCTTCCCCATTTTGTGAAGATTCTCCTGGAGCTCTTCATAGTCAACCTTCCTTTACACCATCCTGAATTATTTTGTGTCATATGCAAAGTTGGCAACAACTCTGCTCCCTGCTTTGCTGAGATATCTCATCTTTTGACTGCTGGAAACTATTCAGAATAAATGGTACTTCAGTTACTTGTAATTGTTGTTCATCAAGTTGTGTTCTGTGCAGTCACACATTGGGGTGTGTGATGCAAGCTGGCAGCAGAGAAGATTTGCAAAGCACTCCCTTTTGCCTTCAGTGGTGTCCTACCCAAACCAACGCATGATAAGGAGGGGGAGCATAAGAAGCGAAACATAAATCTGAACCTGAACAGGCCATAATCTGCAAAAACTACTACACTGCATTATGAACCCTATTCTGCAGTTTGAAACACAGTAGAATCTGTGCCAGTTGCTAATTTTCACTCATATGGATGCATCTTTGATCCTTAAGAACAGTATCAAGCTCCATTTTGATTAGAATTTTAATGGCAGTTTCACTTGATGAATTTGGCAGTTTGCATATCTACAAATAATTTTGTCACTTCCATCTGGTGCTGACGAAATTGTATCCTGATATTTCTTGACTAGTAGCTGATATTTTTTGTTATCAACCCGGCTCACTTAACATGCCTGTCCTGAAATTTTCTCCTCTATAGGTATGCTGTAAAAGCAACAGTACCACTTATTGCTACTGTGCAAGTACAGACCTCTAAATCAGATGTAATGATTAAACTCCAAGTTCTAGATTCAGAGGAAGAAATTGTGAGCACCATTGGGAAGGGCCATGCTGTTATACCTGCGTTTCAGTTCATGTCTAATGACAGATCATTAAGTAGTCAGTGTAAGTATTATAAATGGCAATGTGGATTATTACTAACAAAGGGATGTAGAATATTGCAATAGATTTGTACATATATTAATTTCTACACCTTGAACTTGAAATCTGTGGTGTTCATTCATTTTTACCTCCCCCCCTTCTCCATAATGGAGACCCAAAGTGGCTTGCATCTTTGTCCTCTCCTCCATTCTGTCCTCACAACATCCCTGTGAGGTAGTTGAAACTGAGTATGTATGACTGGCCCAAGCTTCTATGGTAGAATGGGGATTCGAGCTTGGGTCTCTCAGATCCTAGACCAACCACTGCACCACATTGGTTGTGCATTTAAGGATGATATAAGCACCATTTTGGGGTCATGCTTGCTGCTGAAAAAATCATTGTGGGTAATGAGACTTCCATGTGGCTGGAATACTGTGAATGGTAAGAAATAGTGTGATAAGTAACCTGAGGTAATTGCCCGATGCTAGGAAATATGAACAAAGTGCTGCTGATGACGGCACCCCATTATGCTGTGCTGGAGCAGGAGGGGCAGGTAACAGTGTGCATGATGTAGTGCAGAGCCCAATGTGAGGCTCTCCATCCTCCCTGGGCAATTCCCAAAAAGTCACTCGCTCAGACGATCAGGTCAGAAGCAGGTAAACTTTATTGCAGAAGCAACAGGCCCAGCCAGGCACTCGCAAAGGCAAAGCTGCTAGTGACTACTTAGAAAATACTGCATAGTTTTAAACATGTCTACATCACAGGTGCATCACCCAGAGGCCTGGGAAAGGGATTGATAACACAGTCTTGGGCAGGAAGGCAAAGCAGACATCAAAACACAGTCTTGGGCAGGAAGGCAAAGCAGAAATCAAAACAAAGGACTGGCTAGTTAGCAGTTGCTTGTTAACAGTCAAGGACACGGGAGGGAGGGAATTACTGGGAGTGAGAACATACTGGCAAAGGCCTGACTCATGTCAAGTGCCTGGCTCTCGTACCAGACTCTAGCCACTTGTACGGGCAAAACCAAGAGCAACTCAACACAGTACCTCACATTCTGCCCCCCTTAAGGCCCCCCCACCCCGCCACCTCCGGTTGTGGCTTGTGGGGATAGGCATCATGGAACTCATGGACCAGACGAGGGGCTGCAACATGTGGGGCTGCTACCCATTTGTCGTGGGCAGGCCCTAGGTGTTTCCAGCGGACCAAATAGAACAGTTTTCCCTTCTTCAACTTGGAATCCAACACTTTAGAGACTTCAAGATGAACCTCCCCACCCACCACTGTAGGCACCTCCGGCTTGGGCTGAGGATGGAAATGGGGGGCTGCTGTGTAAGGTTTGAGAAGACTGATGTGGAATACTGGATGCACTCCCCGGAGCGTTTTAGGGAGGGCCAACTCTACTGTGACTTCATTGATTACTCGAGTGATAGGGTAAGGACCCACGTACTTGTCACTGAGTTTCTTGCAAGGACGTAACGATTGTAGGTTTTTGGTGGACAGGTAAACCTGATCCCCCCGCTTCAACTCCCACCCTGGGGAACGACGTTTATCAGCCTGTTCCTTGTATTTGCGCTTTGCTCTCTCCAGATTTTTCTGAAGCCAAGGCCATGTGGCTTGTACCACCTGTACCCAGTCTTGGACTTCATTTACACCCTCAATCTCAGGGGAAAGGGCTGTGTTTCCAAAGGGCCCAAACTCCCTGCCATATACAACCCGAAAGGGACTGAACCCTGTGGAAGAATGAGGAGCATTATTGTAAGCATATTCAGCAAAAGGTAATAGATCCACCCAATCATCTTGGTGATAGTTCACATAACACCGCAAATAACATTCCACCACAGCATTGACTCATTCTGTTTGTCCATCTGTCTGAGGATGGTAGGCAGAAGATAATCCCTGTTGCTCTACCCCCATCACCTTTAGAAAAGCTTTCCAGAATTTAGCCACAAATTGAGGTCCTCTGTCGGAGAGGACCTTCCGTGGGACGGAATGATGTTTCACCACGTGTGTAACGAACAGGTGTGCCAACTTCTGGGCTGAAGGCAACCCAGAACAGGGAACAAAATGAACCTGTTTGGAAAACAAATCAGTTATTACCCACAACACAGTTTTACCCCGGCTGGGAGGCAAGTCTGTAATAAAGTCCATGGCTACTACCTCCCAGGGAACAGATGGGGTTTCCAGAGGCTTGAGAAGTCCTGGTGGCTTTCCCATAAGTTTTTTTGCAATGGCGCAGGTGGGGCAACTGCGCACAAACAAATCAACATCAGCTCTCATACCCGGCCTCCAAAATTGGCGTCGCAGTAAATGCAAAGATTTGACAAACCCAAAATGTCCCGCAGTTTTGGCTCCATGAACTCTCTCCAACACCTCCCTCCTAAGCTTTTCAGGCATATAGTTTGTCACCATGAAACCACAAAGTCCCCTGACAGGTAAGAGCTTGGGGAAGAGTTTGGTTCCCTTCCTCCTGCAGGGCGGCCTTGCCTAGCTTTATTTGAAAAGTTTCTGGGACCCCGCTGAGGGGAGTAGAATCTTTAGCTCGAGCTTGAGCCCGAGTAGTCACAGCCAGTCCTGAAGTTTCCCCTCGTTGCTCAGGGGTAAACAGAGACTCAACTGGGTGGTCGAAGTGGTCTCGGTATTGGGGGAACCGAGACAAAGCGTCCGCTAAAGAATTGTCCTTCCCTGGCAAATGTTTAAGAACAAAACGGAACTTAGCAAAGAACTGCGCCCAATGAACTTGCTTGGCTGATAACTTTTTGGACCCTTTCAAGGCCTCCAGATTTTTGTGATCGGTCCAGACCTCAAAGGGGACCTCAACCCCCTCCAGGAAATGTCTCCAGACAGTGAGAGCATGTTTTACAGCCGCCGCTTCCTTTTCCCAAATAGCCCAATTGATCTCCGCCTGGGAGAACTTTTTAGAGAAATAAGCGCACGGCTTCAACTGGCCACTTTCATCCCTTTGCAAAAGGGCACCCCCCCATGGCAACATCAGAAGCGTCCACCTGTACCACAAAAGGCTTTTCGCAGTCAGGATGCACTAAAACGGGTTCGGACGTAAATAGCCGTTTGAGCGTACCAAACGCCTGTTGACAATCTGGGGTCCACAGCAGTTTGGCGGATGGCAAAGTAGCGGCTGACCCTTTCCCTTTCATGCGCAAGAGCGGGGTAAGGGCCAAAGCTACATGAGCGAAATTTGGGATGAAGTTCCAATAGAAATTAGCAAACCCGAGAAATTGCTGTAACTGTTTGTGAGTAGTGGGGGCTTCCCACTCTACCACTGCTCGAACCTTCTCGGGATCCATCTCCAGTCCTTGATGGGACACCACGTACCCAAAAAGGTAATGGACGGCTGATGAAAGTCACATTTGGACACCTTTGCAAACAGTTTATGGGCGCGCAACCGCTTTAACACCTCTTGTACTAAACACAGGAGTTCCTCCATAGTTTTGGTGTAAATAAGAATATCATCCAGATAAACAATAACTCCACAGAACAACAAGTCATGTAAGACCTCATTAATCATTTGCATGAACACGCTCGGAGCCCCCGTTAATCCGAATGGCATCACTAAATACTCAAACATCCCAAAGCAACAAGGGAAGGACGTTTTTGGTTCGTCCTCTTCTCTAATTCTGATGCGATGGTAAGTTTCCACTAAGTCCAATTTAGTAAAAATCCGGCCTTCCTTCAAATGTGCGAGCAGGTCTGGAATGAGAGGAAGGGGGTAAGCATTAGACTGAGTGACCGCATTCAGTCTACGGAAGTCAATACAGAGCCTCAAATCCCCCGTTTTCTTCTTCACGAAGAAAGCAGGTGCAGAATAAGGCTCCTTGGAGGGATGGATGAACCCCCGTGCCAAATTGGCATCCAGATAGTCCCGTAACACTGTCTTTTCCTTAGGGCTCATTGGGTAAATATTCCCTTTTGTAAGTTTACCGTCTCCCACCACTTCAATCGCACAGTCAGTAACCCGGTGGGGGGGGGTTCACACTCCCGGACATCAAACATGTCAGCAAACTGAGCATACTCCTTGGGGAGTTGGGGTGAATGAGTCTTGATCGATGGCGACCCCGTCAAAGCGGCCGCCTGGTCTCTGAGTGCCCTCTCCCGCCTGTGTCGGTCACATAGGGTGGGCGGGAAAGTGAGAGTTCGTTCCTTCCAATCTATGGCTGGATTATGACACAGTAGCCAGTTCATTCCCAGCATGACAGGGGCCTTTATGGGGGCAATAGTGAAATAGAGCTGTTCCCAGTGTTCCCCCATGCCCAGTACTACTCTAGCCGTTCGATGAGTGACTGGCCCAACCTTGAAGTCACTACCGTCCATTTGGGAAAACTGTATGGGCTCTGGCAACTTAACTCGTTTTAACTCGTAGCTCTCAGGCGGTCTCCTCACTTATTAATGTCCGAGAACAGCCAGAATCAACCAGAGCTGCGTCTCGTAACAGAGGTCCCCCTCTGGGCAATGTAAGGGCAACCTTCACATACACATTGTCCTCCTGTTCGCTTACCATGACTGGAGCTCCCTGCTCAAGGTCAGGAGCAGTCTGCTGAGGTGCCCCCTTTACAGCAGACCGATGGCGTTTTTTGCTGGTGGGACCCAATCCTCCCCATCACTAGAGGAAGGAGAATCAGAATTTGTAATCCGCGGCTCCGATGAGCCCAAAGTTTCGTTTGTATTCCGTGGCCCCGATGGGCCGGTAGCTTTCGACGGTTCCTGGTCGGACTGCACCTGCAGAGCCGAGGAGGTACTCCGTCTCCCTGGTACGCTGCTTCGGCGATGAGACTGTCCCTCGGCGCGTGCTCTTTCTGGTTCTCCTGCCGTTGGCTGAGACGGTCCCGGCTTCACGACACAGGACGGGCATCGAGAGGTGAAATGTCCCATACCACCCCAAATTAGACAGGCCCCACTCTCAAAGCGCTTGCGACGTTCCGCTACTGACTGCCCCACTCTCAAAGCGCTTGCGACGTTCCGCTACTGACTGCCCCCCCTGGAGGGAAGCAAGCATCCTTCGGGGCGCCTGGCCTGTCTCCACGGGGTTTAGCCTCTCGCCCCATCCTCTGCTTGGACAGGTACAACAACTGCCTACGGATTTCGATGTCGGCCGCGTGCCGGACCCAACCCTTCATGTCCGGAGGGTTTCCTTGCATAAAAGCCCAGTGCTGCAATTCAGGATTAAGTCCCTCATGGAAATACTGCACCCGGGTGGCTTCACTCCAGTCCAGGATTTTACTCGAGAGTAGCTGAAACTCGCTAGCATATTGCACCACTGATTTAGTCCCTTGGCGCAGCTGCAGCAAAGCGGTCTTGGCCTGCTCCCCCCCGTGCGGATCCTCGAACCGGTTCTGGAGGGCTATCATGAAGTCATCGAGACTTCGCAGCACACGGAAGCGCAATTCATACTGCTGTACCATCCAAGCTGCCGCCTCTCCCTGCAGCAACGAAGCAACATATTGCACACGGCTTTCATCCGAAGCGAAAGTCCCACCTTGCTCCCACATGAAAACATCCACTTGGATCAAAAAATATGACAACAGGTCGCTCGACCCATCAAAGGTAATCTTCAAGTCCCGCCGCAGCAGTGGAGCGGGTCGATCCGGCGGAGGGGGCGCCGCGGGTTGTCCGGCTCCAACGGGCGCCGCAGGCTGCGGCGGGTTCTGTCGCAAGTCATCCAACTCGCGGGCCATGTCTAGCATTGCAGCCTGCATGGCGTCCATCCGGTCGGTCATCTCCTGCCGCTCCGAACGCCAATGTTGACGTTCCTCCTCCATCTGGTGCTGCCACACCGCTTCTTTCTGGGCCAGGTCCTCCTCGAACCCAGCACCCGTAAATCCAGGTCTCCGAGCCCGTATATCCACCCTCGACACCACCCAGTGCCGAGGGGACTCCAACCAGGTCCTCACCCGGGTTGTCTTTGACTTTGTGCCCATGCCAGATCCAGAGCCGGCCCCGCTGGTAGTTTTCCCCGCTGGCTTCTCCCCTTTGGAGTCAGGATTGGGCTCCCCTGGCACAGTCTTGCCCTAGTCCTTCTTGTCATCTCCATCCCCTGCCATGGCTATCCAAACATAGGATAGGAGCAGAGGCCGGAGAAGAAGACTAGCAGCTTAATGTGATGCTCTCCAGCCGCCCTGGGCAATTCCCAAAAAGTCACTCGCTCAGACGATCAGGTCAGAAGCAGGTAAACTTTATTATAGAAGCAACAGGCCCAGCCAGGCACTCACAAAGGCAAAACTGCTAGTGACTACTTAGAAAATACTGCATAGTTTTAAACATGTCTACATCACAGGTGCATCACCCAGAGGCCTGGGAAAGGGATTGATAACACAGTCTTGGGCAGGAAGGCAAAGCAGACATCAAAACACAGTCTTGGGCAGGAAGGCAAAGCAGAAATCAAAACAAAGGACTGGCTCGTTAGCAGTTGCTTGTTAGCAGTCAAGGACACGGCGGGGAGGGAATTACTGGGAGTGAGAACATACTGGCAGAGGCCTGACTCATGTCAAGCGCCTGGCTCTCGTACCAGACTCTAGCCGCTTGTACGGGCAAAACCAAGAGCAACTCAACACAGTACCCCACACCCTCCCCATCAGTTATTTCGTCGTGCTCTTCAGTGCTATCACTGAAGCTCCCACCACTTTTCCAGGACTATCACCAGTACTAGTGAGGTCCTGTCACTAGTGATCCAAACTGGCATGTAGTTGGAAATACCTCATTACGGAAAAAACAGCGTGCAAGCAAGGATGGGGACAGCAAAGGTGTGGGAGCATTCATGCTTCCTCACATGTTTCCAGATGCTTCATGGAGAGGGCAACACCAAAGGCACTTGACTGAAATAGCAGGTAGGTGGCTGCTGTTGAAAGGTTGACATTATCCAGATGAAAGCTAAGCTTTTCAGGACATCAGCCTTCTGAGAATATCTCACAATAAACTAAAGAGCCAGTCCAAACCAGACCTGAAATGCAAAAAGCAGAAGGTTCTTTGCTGAACTAGTTATAGTCCACAGCACCTCACTATGCTAGGTCTCATCTCCAGGCGCAGACTACCAGTTCCAACCTCCAAATCCTTGACAATACCCAGCTTTCATCATAATATCTGTGTACCACACATGAGTGGCAAGAGCCTATGGAGAGGCCTTCCCAGTAACAGTCCTGCAGTTATCTAATTCACTCATTTAGAATTTCATCAGACACAAGCCTGAGCATCTTTTGGGAAGTGTTTCAGCATTATTTGAGTTTTATGATTTGAAACTAAGCTATCTAGTTAGAATTTGATTTCATTTGTATGTTTGTCTTTAATTTTTTATGGCCAATTTTATCTATTTCAGCATTATTTGAGTTTTATGATTTGAAACTAAGCTATCTAGTTAGAATTTGATTTCATTTGTATGTTTGTCTTTAATTTTTTATGGCCAATTTTATCTATTTCAGCATTATTTGAGTTTTATGATTTGAAACTAAGCTATCTAGTTAGAATTTGATGTCATTTGTATGTTTGTCTCTAATTTTTTATGGCCAATTTTATCCCGTGTATAAATTCAGTTTCTTAAAAATTTAATATCTGCAAACCAAGTTTTAAAGGTTTAGCTGAAATGCAGTGATTCCCCCCCCCCCCCACCAAGACTGCTACATTTTCTTCATGACTGAGCTGTTCTATAAAGCGGTGTCTCATACCCAGCTTTGTTTCTGTTGGACAAAAGGAAATGGGATAAAAATTCCTAACTATTTTCAGACTGAAAAGTGCTAAAGAACAACAATTGGTGAAAATAATGATGCCTCTCTACAATACAATTATTTCGTAAAATTATTTTTGCTGCCCCATAGATTGTATTAATCTTATTTCAAAAATATTATTTAAGATGACATTCAGAGTATGGCATATAATTTATTTTACATATCTTACATGTCAGTCTTGTGACCCTTCCCACCCCCTTGTCCAATAAAAAAACACAGATACATTGAACACTGAATCAATGACACTATGTAATTTGTCCAGTGTCTGGTACAGGACAGATAAGCTAATTGTTGAAAATGGACAGTTCTTGCAATGAAGTAAAAAGGCAGAACATACTGGTAACAGTTAAGCTTCACTTAGAATCTACAAAATTCCAGTCAAACCTTAATTTTGCCAAGAATAATCCCTATCAAATTCTTAAAGACATCTGATGTTGTTATTGTCTCTTCCAGCAAGTAAAGGTCAGGTTCAAAGCACTGTGAAAAAGGAACCTGAAGTTGTAATTCCTAAGAAAAAAGGTACTGTATCAGGACAAAAGAATGTCAAGGCTCCAACTAAGCCTCTACAGGAAGGACCAGCTTCAGTAGAAGAAGAAATGTTGACCTTTGTGCCTGTCATAGAAGAAAATATACCTCAACAGGTGATAGTTTTAAACAGATCTGTGGAACTGTTTTGAAAAGGGATGGGAGAAACAGCGCAGTCTTCAAGCTGCTGCGTAAAACAACAGAGCCCAGGATTAGCTGTCAGCACACGTTAAGAAATCAGTTTGAGAGACTGCAGAGACATTGTTGTGCAACACTGAATAGAGCTTTATCCTTCTTTTTCAGATAGGGTGATATAATGCGAACTAGTTGTGTACAGGACAGAATTTTGAAAGGTGCCACTTGAGGTGAAAAGGCAGTGCCTGCCAAATGCTGTCTTTGTCTGAGTTTTTAAACATTCAGGTCTCTATCTCCCTTTGCATTTGATTACTGTGGGTTTACAGTACTGCTTCCTCTACTTTTGATTGAGGAGTAATACATTGCTGTTTGTCTTTAGCGCTCCAGGTGCCATGAGATACATTCTGAAGCAGGAAGTAGGTTCTCATGGCAGTTGGGACATAGCTGGCAAGCACAGGAAATGGCTTTAGCTACTCCAGTTCAACCACTGCTTTCCAAAACAGTTTTATACATGGGTCTGTCTAGTGTTTAATTCTACAGCCACGGGGCAGCTGTATAGTTAAGATAAGGGCATTTTTTTAGCATTTATGTTGTTAGAAGCATGATAAAACGAATATGGTTTGAAATCTGAAATACACATTTCATAGAAGCAAGATAAAATGGCTGTAGGAAAGAGAGTCCTTTGCTTCTTGCCATTTTTACCTGAGGTTCTCTCTTTGGCAACTGATTGCCCCCCCCCCCCCCCCATCAAGACTTCCATTGGAATGTACAACCTTCGGTTGTTCAGATTAAAATTTGTTGTCTTGTTTAAATTTCCCACTTTGCTCAATGGAAGCAGAAGTATGGGCCAAGTATTGAGCACAAGTCATTTGTGTTTAACTTACATTTTTAAGCTTTACTAATGGCATAGGGAATATAAGATCAAGTTTCTGCTTTAACATATGGGTTGTGTGAGCAGTAAGCACTCTTGCATATTCAGAATGGCACGAATTAGCAACTGAACATGGCTTGGATCCACCAGAGATTTTCAGTGATAGCTGGGACTTCTGTCAGTGGAACATGGCTTTTTTGTCCCTCTCCTTTCTACTGCACCTCAAAATGGTCCCCAGGATGCTGCTTCTGGGAGGGGGGGGACCCCCAGGAACAGTAGGAGGAGTCAGAGGTCTGGAGTAAGAGGAGATACTTGACAAAAAATCACCTCTACTTCTGTCCATGGAAATCCTTCACGGGATCCAAGCCTATGGGGGGGAAAAGGTTGACAATATGCAGGCTATGGTGTAGGACACAAAAATGGGGCACCAAGGCACTGGGACATGTTTCTGTATCAACTAGAAGGTGTACTAGTCAGCAAGAGAAATATTGAAGTTAGCCTTGTTTTTTATTTTTTGTGCCATCAAGTTAGAGCTGACTTATGGTGACCTCATAGGGTTTTCAAGGCAAGACACATTCAGAGGTGGTTTGGCATTGCCTGCCTCTGTGTGGACTGAAACAGTTCTGAAAGAACTGTCACTGGCCCAAGGTAACCTAGTAGGCTTCATGTGGAGGAGTAGGGAAATGGAACCCAGTTATCCAGATTAGAGTCCACATGCATAAGATTAGATTCTGTAGCTGAAGCTAAGGTTTTCAAGAGTTTGGTTAACAAAATTAAGTGTACACCAACAACAAGCTACGTTTTTAATCAAATATGTACTGTGTAGAATTGGACTGTGCACATGAAGTTGAGTTTTGAAAGAGGTTGATTGTCAGAATTTATTTATTTATTTATTTATACTCTACCTGTCTCCCTAATGGGAACCCAAAGCAGCCTACAACATCATTCCCCTCTCCTTCATTTTATCCTCACAATAATCCCATGAAGTAGGTTAGTCTGGAAGTATATGAAAGATCCAAGGTTACCGAGCAAGTTTCCGTGGCAGAGTGGGAATTAGAGCCCGGGTCTCACAGATTCTAGTCAACACTCTAACAATTATACCAGACTGTTTTACAAGGCTGATGTTCTGACAATGCCTGAATAGCATGTCCATCACTTTTTCTTTTGATTCTCCTCCTTTTTGCTCATCAGCAGGGAACAGCCTTTGTGCTGTGAAGTTTTTAACCAATTCCTCTTTTTCTTTCACCCCACCTCCTTTCTCTGCCTCTTCCAACCCAGAGTGATAGCAATAAAGAGAGTGAAAGTTAAAATATGTTTTTAAGACTTGTTTTATTTTAATGGCCTGTGAAGATTATAAAATAGTAACTTTTTGTGTTTCCATTTTAACAGACTCACAAGTACATTGTACAAGCCCAGGTGTTGCATAACAGCTGGCCTCTTACTGAAAGCCAAATGACATTTGTTCAAACATTGAGAGAATTAGAAAAAAATGAAATTAAAGGTAAGTCATCTTTGTGTTAAATGTTTAAAGTTATCAAAAGAGGTTTAATGGAAATGTGATATGCAACCCTATGCTTGTTTACTGAGAAGTAAACCCCACTTTGTTCATTGGGTCTTCCTCCAAGGTATCTGTGCACAGGATTGTAGCTTCAGAAACTTCCTTTGTCAGAATTGCAATGACAATATGCAAATTGCTAATGTAATGATAGGGTAGGTGTCATTTCAATTAAATGCCAATAACATGTAATGATTTGAACCCATAAAACGTTAATTGTGCTTAAATCCCACTGAAATTGTGGTACTTAGGTTTTCTTCAACTATCCACATCGATAGGTTGGATCCGGTGATCCAGCAGCAGAAGGTATCGAGCATCATGGATCTGCCCAGCCTTCCCCTCTCCCAGCAGCCATTTCTAATTCCTCAGATTCTGGGACATGTGTGGAATAATACCTATCTGAGTCAATGTGTTGGGTTGAGAAGGCTGAAGGAGATACAGTCATCCTTCTTGCCTAATCCAGCTCTGCTGACAGGAAAGAGGAGTGATTATGGCCCCTACCTCTCCTCACTGCACCTTACTGACCTCTCATAACTTCAGACGTGTCCCCTTAACCACAGGGATCAACTTTCCCAGGTTCAGGATGGAAAAGCAGAGAAGATACATTACGCTTACACATAGATCTGTGATTTTTTGTGTGTGTGAGCAGATTGTCAGATCCTATCTAATATATGTAGATATTTTCTGCATGCTAGGTGTAACATCATATATCTAGTAATTATGTGTGGGCCAATCTGCAGATACTTAAATCCATGGATTGGGTCCACGCTGACAAAAATCAGATAGTTTGCAGAACCCCCAGGTTTGCAGAAAAATCTGAAAACTTTAAAATATATATTCGTTGGGCAGGTTTAAATCCACTCCAACACCATAATGTCTGCACATGTGCAGATGACTTGCCAGATGACTCCGGCCTCCAGGCAGCCTCCTGGATCTTCACTACAGTCACGACTCTTGCCAACCAGGCCACCCATTTGTTATCCCTATTGTGTGTGTGTGTGTGTGTGTGTGTTAAATGTCATGTGCTTGCAAACTGAGGGTCATGGCTTCCTTTATAGAGTCAGTCTCATACTGGGTCTTCCACTTTTCCCACTGCCTTCAACCTTTCCTAGCATTATTGTCTTTTCCATTGACTCTTGCCTTCTCAAATTGTGACCAAAGCACAATAGTTTTAGTTTAGTCATTTTAGCTTCTAGGAACAGTTCAGGCTTGATTTGATGTAGAACCCACAGATTTGTCTTTTTGACAGTCCACGGTATCTGTAACACTGTCCTCCAATACCACATTTCAAAGGAATCCTTCTTCCTGTCAGCTTTCTTCATTGTCCAACTTTTACCCCCATGCACAGTAATAGGGATACTATGGCATGAATTAACTTGATCTTGGTTGCCAGTGATACCTCCTTAGACTTAAGAATCTTTTCTAGTTCCTTCATGGCTGCCCTTCCCAGTCTCAATCTTCTTCTCATTTCTTGGCTGCAGTCTCCCTTTTGGTTGATGATGGAGCCAAAGAATAGAAAGTCTTGAACAATTTCAGTTTCCTCATTGTCTACCTTAAATTAAAGTAATTTTCCAGTAGTGATTACTTTTGTCTCTTTGATGTTCAGCTGTAGACACTTTCACCTTTAACTTTCAGCAGTAGTCGTTTCAAGTCTTCACTATTTTCTGCCAGTAATGTGGTATATTGGCATATCTCAGATTGTTTATGTTCCTCCCCTCAATTTTCACTCTACCTTCATCTAAATCTAATCCTTCCTTCCTTAAGATATGTTCTGCATACAGATTGAAGAGATAGGGAGATAAAATACATCCTTGTCTGACACCTTTGCCAGTTGGAAACCATTCTGTTTCTCCATATTCTGTCCTAACAGTAGTCTTGTCCAGAGTACAGGTTGCGCATCAAAACAATCAGATGTTGTGGTAGATCCATTTCCTTTTAAAGCAATTATAGCTTTCCATGATCCACACAGTCAAAAGCTTTGCTGTAATCTAGGAAACACAAGAGTGTTTTCTTCTGAAATGCTCGTGTATGCTCTACAAACCAGCGTAAATTTGTAATGTGATCTCTAGTGCCTCTTCCTTTTTAGAATCCAGCTTTAACATCAGGCATTTCTTTGTTCCATGTATAGTAACCGTCTTTGTTGTAAGATTTTGAGCATCACTTTACTCGCTTGAGAAATTATTGCAATGGTCCGATATTTGCTGCAGACTTTGATGTCTCCTTTTTGGGGGGAATTAGACTAAATTGACCATTTCCAGTCAGTGGGCCGTTGTTTTGTTTTCCATATTAGTTGGCACTTCACGTTTTAAAACTGTAGGTTCTTCAAAAGATCCTTCTTGGACAGAATCTGTCATCCTTTCATCTCTTCTGTATAGTTCTTCAGTGTATTGTTCCCACCTTTTCTTTATTTTATCCAGTTTACTTAATGTATTTCCATGTTGATCTTTCTGTATGCCTAACCTTGCTTTAAATTTCATTTTGATTTCTTGGATCTTGTGGACCAGATCTCTTGTTCTTCCTTCTTTGTTGTTCTCTTGTTTGTTTTACATTGGTTATTATAATTTTTTTTACAATGGTTATTTATTATTGCATTGGTTCTCCTTGTCTTTACGTGCGAGTCGCTGGAATGCTGCATTTAGACTTTTGACTCTGTTTCTGTCACCATTAACCTTTGCTTCTCGTCTGTCTGGATGAATAGCGCTCTAGCTAAACTTTTGGTATGTGGCTGCTGAGTTGTTTGTGCTTGTTTTTGTTTTAAGTGATATTGTCTCTTGTGTTTTTTTAAATATGATTGTTGATGTTTTATGATTATATGTTTTGTTTGTGTATTGAAATTGTCTCTTGTTTTAGTGTTTATATTTTATGAGTTTGGTTTTATGAGTTTGAAACCCTATTTGAATGCTTTACCTTGGTAGACAGGCAGCATAGAAAATTTTAAATTAAATAATGAAGCAGACAAATTACAAGTCAGTTTTAATCGTATGAAAAAACGGTTTTTAGTTATAATATTAATAGTCAAAATATTGAGTTTGGACTGAAATAATGCAATTAAAATTGTAGAGTGTATAATTGTAAGTGTGAATAAATACAAGCTTACACTTTGTAATACAAGCTTACACTTTCTGGTTCCTAGAATACTGTTACAAATGCTTTCTTGGGAGTTGTTTGGATTTCATATTCTGCAAGAAGGAAAGTTTTATGAAGGAAAATTATTTTAACTCTTTTTAACTATATTTTATAATTATTTAAATAGGTCTGTATGCCAATGGAAACAATAAGATACACCAATCTGTATAATTACCCGAAAGTATCCAAAGAATGCAGCACTGTGTCAGATTTGCAGCTGGGGATGGAGGTTACACATCCATCCCCTAGGAAATCAGTTGGTTGAGGCATTTAGTATGCAGAGCTGCCGTCTGTCGAAGCAAGTCAGCATGGTATATGTGGATATGTTTGTTTGTTTTCTGAGCAACACTAGTGTGAAATGCACTAGGCTGAGGGAGAGTAGCTATTCCTAGACAACCCAATGAGCTTCATTGTCCAAGCTGAGATTCAAACCTAAAGAGTCATATGTTGCAGTCTTCATAGGTTATGTGTCTGGTTTCCTCTTGCCATCTTTAAGTCAAACATGAGTTGAGTTGCACATTCCCTTCAACATTTACATGCATGCTGCTCAGATCAGATGTGGGCCAAGACATGGTGAGAAGGGGCTTCAGCAGTCGACCTCATGCTGTTTTTATGACCTACAATGTCCCCCGGGGGGGACTATTTGCCCCATTAGTGTAACCCTGTAGGGTAAAATGCATCCTCCCAAGATCATTTTAGGTCAGGAAAAGGGGGGGGGAGGTGGAGGAAGACTGAAGCCCCTTCTCCCCACATGCTATAGTCCCAGTTCAAATTGGGCACCTCACTCAGGAAATGAGGTGAACTTGTAATTCATATCAATCTGAAAAAACATATCAGTCTGATAACCCAGATGCAACCTGTGGAGATCATAATGCGAATCAGCCCTTAATTGTGGTTATTCATGGTTCAGGTATAACTCAAACTTTTCTGAGAGTAAACCAAAAACACAGAAGACATATTCTGCCACCACAGCTATTTGTGAACAAATGAATTACACTTTTGATACTGGGTTATAATAAATAATACAGAGTTACTGCAGAAATAAAGTCCCTGTTCTGTTAATAAAGCCTAATAAAGAGGGTGGGCTTGGCCTGAGAAGTCCCTTTCAGTTACACTTGTTGCAGCACATGATTTTGCAGATGATTCCTATAGCTGTTTTCTCAGAAGTGGCCTGAGACCACTTAACATTTGTTTTTAAGGCACACTGCCAGTCTTTGTGCAGTCAGTGTACATTGTTGTGAGGGTGTATACTCATTGTAATAAGATCAAGGTTATATACATATTATGGTAAGATACAATGCCTTGAATTTCCTGTGACCTATAAATAAATAAATTTTATTTGCGGCTGGTATGCCAGGTAAAACAGAAACTGACCATACAGAGTAGATGTTTACAACCAAGGCCAACAAAATTAGGAATCACCCAATTTTACAATTCCACATATTAAAGATATACATTAAGGCGACGTAGCTTCATTGCTATGGCACAATATTTTGCGACCTGGGTGGTGTTTGGTGAGCTGTCTCCCAGCAGAAACCTTTTGGTCCATTCACCCTCCTCACCAGAGCCCGTTTCCCTAATCAAAGGGTCAATAATATTGAAGCGGGCTGACTTGTAGAGGGGACATCTAAAAATACATGCTCAATGGTTTCCAGCTCCCCTGTGTTACACGGGCAAAGTCTCTCCACCCTGGGGATCTTCTTAAATCTCCCTTCTAATATGGCAGATGGTAGGGCTGCACATCTGGCCAGTGTATAGGCCCTCCTATGTGTGTTCCTTTCCAGGGAGTATAAATATTCAGCTAGTGCTAGAATATACCTGGAATGTTGAGGTACTATAAATACAAGGGATCTCAAGAGATCTGTTTGACTCTCAGTACCTGTGACCTGTATTTATTGGAGTCCTTTCTAGCCAATTAACTAGCTACACATAATTATTTGTTCTTAGGAAGATTCCAGTACTCATCCAGTAGCAGTATGCCCAACTGCATTTTCTGGTTAGATAGGGATATATTCACACCATCTCTTAATAAAGAATGTTACATCCTGTGTGACTTAAATTTCAGGTTAAGTTTCAGAGTACATATTACAAATTATGCAAACTTAAAAGTAATATTTCTGTTTTATAACATAAACTGATGGTCACATTTTCTATACTTTAGAGGTGTAAGAAAGAAACCATTTAAAATATTATTTAAATATTTACAAACAAAACTTGCTATGCATAGCATAAGACAACAGTGCCATCTACAGTAGCTTTGAAGCACCCCGTTCTACAGTAGCTTTGAAGTTAACTAGGACATGAATACTTTTTTTGTTTTTTAATGCAGTTGTTATTGTTAGATGAAGGGGGCAAAACTTAGGGATTTGGAAACCAATTTCCTGGAAGTAAGACATTGCAATTGGAAAATTCACTCAGTATGCCAGTAAAAGAGGGTGAACGATAGGCTGCACAACTTTTGTGTCTGTATAACATTGTGATTCCTTGCTGTAGTAAAATTGGCTTATTTATGTTATTGTGCAAGTGAACGCCAGTGGATCAGTGAAACTGTACCAGAGACAAAGCACAATATCTAGATAGTGGGCTGGATCTAAAGAACTGTGAGTTTGCAGATTGGATGATTACAGCCTTCCCCTTCCATCTGCACCCATCAGTGCCTCCCAGAGCCCTTCTGAGGATTGAGGAAACTTTGGCAATGGTCTGAGTTGCTGCATGGTAATTTGCAGGTGGGAAAAGGAATCTGTGGAAACCCCTCCCTTGTCTCATGCAACTAGAGTAGCCATCCACTTTTGGAAAAAGCACTGAATCCAACCCATTGCAACACAGCATTACATGAAACGGCTATCAGCTTAGGATATGACTAGGAAAAAACAGAGTGAGATAAGGATACCATAGATTTGCTCTTCTCAGAACCATAAAACATAATACTTCCTCTTTCATGAGCACTGCAGGATAATCTTTAAAGGTACATAGAAGCAGCGTGGTGTAGTGGTTAAGAGCAGTGGGCTCTGATCTGGAGAACCGGGTTTGATTCCCCACTCCTCCACTTGAGCAGCAGACTCTAAGGTTGGTTTCCCCACTCCTACACATGAAGCCTGCTGGGTGACCTTGGGCTAGTCACAGTTCTCTCAGAACTTTCTCAGCCCCACCTATCTCACAAGGTATCTGTTGTGGGGAGAGGAAGGGAAGGAGATTGTAAGACTGTTTGATTCTCCTTAAAAGGCAGAGAAAATCGGCATATAAAAACCAACTCTTCTGCTGCTGCTACTGCTGCTGCTTATCAGATCCTGGCAGCATGTCCTGCAGATGCCTTTGTCTTTGCCTGGGGAATCTTTGCAGGGAGAAAACCGCTGATAATTGGAAGGCCAGTCCTGTGGAATTCTATCCCTGTGCACTGGATTTTGATAAGGAGCAAGGCAAGAGAGTTGAGGAAAGGTTAGGAGAGAGAAAAAGAGAGAGAAAGAGCATTGTGGAGAGTAGAAATCAAGAAGGTCTTCCATTCACTCTCAACCTACAGCTAGCTGTCTAAGAACCAGTATGGGGAGAAGGACAAGGGGGGTGCAACCCCTTCTCCTCTAACCTGTCCCCAAACCTTCATTCAGGGTAGGTTTCCTTTAGATGGGAGTGGGAGGGGAGTTGAAAAGGGAGACTTATGATGTTCTTCTTACAAATATACTAGTTGAGTAGGCAATACAGGGGTACAGGATCAAACACACAAGATGGCTATGCTAATCCCAAAGGAAAATCTGTAGCCGAGAATCCAAAAACAATGCCTCCTCTTCTAAATCACTTAAGCGGTTCCTTCACAACAGGTAAAACTCATGTCACTAATACTCGTAGGTGGCTGTGACTTGAGATACATTACAGATTCCTTGCTTGTTCTTAATTATCCACTGGTGTTCACTGAGTCCCATAAATACCCATACCACAGGCTTAAAGGTAGAATTACTTTTTGTCAAAAACTGTCTCTCATCTACTGTGAAGAAAAGAAGTGAGGAAGGGGATGCTTTACCCTTTTCCCATATGCACTTTGGATTACCTTTCCTAATGATATTCTTTTCATCTAATCAATTTGTAGAAAAAAATTAAGTATTTCAGTAAAATATTTTAATTTTTTCAAGTATCTCTGTTACTACATTTGATCACCAAAGATGCAAAGGCAGAAGCACAATTGATGGCATCTGAAATTCCATAAAATTTTATTCTGTGCTACCTGTTATTGTTTTTGTTGTTTTTAATTTTTGAATTTTCTAACTTGGACATTTCCTCTTCACTAGTAGCTGCATCTGACCTTCAAGGCACAGTTCAATTATTAATATGGTGTATATATCCATATCCCGTACATCCAAGTTTTGATCAGTATTTGACCTTGCTCCACCTTTAGTCTCTGCTGGTGATTCCTGTGATGGTTCTAGCTTATGTAAGGACTTCCACCCACAGGTTCAGATTCATGGGATGATTACAGAGTTTGCAAGGGAAGTCCGCCCCCTTAAGAAATATATTGCTTGTGTGTAAAGCCTTTACAGATGATATTTCCAGATTTTTTTTTTAACTGATCACTTGCACTGGCACCTAATTCCCAAGCTTTGAGGTCTGCAAACGTGAGGGAAGTCAGCCGACGAAGCAGCACATCACCAGGAAGGCAACGAGAAAAAGGTAAGGGAGCCAAGTGAGTTAGGCACCTTCCCCAACCTTCTTAGCCCCTAAGGTGGCCAAGAAACATTTGACTTGCCACCAGTTGTTCAGTTGTCTGTAGTCACCATCCATTATTCAGTCAGCACTGTAGTTGAATTGCATACCCTTTTGAAATAGGTAAGCTCTCTTACTCTAATTTACTGCAAGAGCAAATTGGGAGAGTGACAGCTGTAGGGTTGCTTGCAGGGGAGCCCTAGCAATGAAGCATTACAGTACCAAAGCACTGGGGGGAAAGGTAAGAAGAGCCATACCAAGTTGTCAGTTATTTATTTATTGAGAACATTTGCAGTCCTCTGTTCTATTCTATCAGATCCCTGTGGCAGTCACAACACAGTTAAAAGCAATAAAATCACACTGTATGATGCAAAATGTAAAAACCGCATTGACATTAAAACCTTGCACACTTTAGAAGCTTAGAGTTCCGCAACAGGACAGACGTATCCAGGGCACTAGAGTGTTTTTTGGAATAGTAGAAATGTAATAAATAGGTTCCCACCTCCCTATCATAAACATAAGAATTTCATGTGTTTAATATAAACCCTTAGCTTTTGAATTAAAAAGCCTCAAACTCAAAGTCAGTTGTAAAGATAGTCATTCTAGAGATGTTTTAGTGGAGTAGCCACGTTAGTCTGTTGTAGTGAAGCAAAACAGAAGCCTAGTGGCACCTTAAAAACTAACAACATAGAGGTGTCTCACTCTTATGCTGTTTTCATGGAGAATGAGATCTTTGGGCAGGAGGATATCATTCTGAGGAAGAGGAAAAACTGTCCTTTAGAAGGGACTCATCCCTTTGATAATGAACCAAGATCCTCTCAAACAAAGTATACCCATCCAAGGCTGGGTGGCTCTCAATAATGGTTGATTTAATAGTTCGAAATAGAGAGAGATGAATTTGTGATGGGTATCTGATCACATGGGGACTTGCCTGAAAAAAACTGTGAACATCATGAGCTATGTTGATAGATTTATAAATAGCTTAAGGGAGGGAGGCACTGATTGTATCACACATGGACACAAACAACACCAGGAAATGTAATAGTGGAAGAAAAATGTACATTGCTAGGTAAGATATTGAAGTCCAAGATCTCCAGGTAGCATTTTCAGACATTCTACCTGCCCATATGCTGGGTGAGCTAGGCAAACAATATTGAGGGTTCTCAGCATATGAATTAGATGGGAATGTTAGGGCATTGAGGAACATTTAGCTATAAATCAACTATGTACAAAAAAGATGGAATCCACTTCAACCAAAATGGTACCAAACTATAGGTACTTAATATTAGAAAGACTGCAAATCAACTTTCAAACTAACTTCTGGGGACAGCAAGCAGGAGTTGGGGAGCATCTGGTTTGAGACAAATCATCCATATGGAATGATAGTGTAAATGTTCCAAGTCATCTATGAACAAAGTGGCTTGAGAGCTGTTGGATCAATTTGTCGTTGTTGGATCCTGTCGTTGTTGTTTTGTTATGGTTTATTTAAATAATATATTCGTCTGTATAGTAACATCCATGTAACATTCAGACAATACTCCAGGGAATGTGGAAGCACTATGTGTATGATGAATAACAGAAGTGTGCTTTCAATCTCATCTCCAATGACGTCTAGAGTAATGTAATATCACCACAAGGCCTTCAGATGGACTCCACCCAAAGTAAAAAGCTGTGATGGAGTGTCAAGCTCTCATCCCTGAACCATGGAAAGATCTGCAGTTGCTTAGGGAGCTTTTGAACTACCTCTTAAATGAAAACGTCTCTACCATGAACCAAGAAATTGACTAATTTCTTGATGATCCACAAACTTTTTCAGTAGAACTCCATCTCAGGTTCAACACATGCTCAAAAAGCAAAAAACAGTACTTCTCTTCACTTACAGTTCTACAGGATCCAGACCCTTCATGCTAATTTGTGGTGCAGGCAGATATCTAACATTGCTGTTGTGTCCCAATGGGCTATTTCCACAATTGTATTACTCATGTATGCATATCTATACAGAAAAGTGATCCCATATGAAAACAATTACATCACATGGGGAAGAAACTACAAACACTCAGAATTGGAGTCTTGATGCCCTTTCTCACAAAGCAGAATAGGAACCTGAAGGAACAACAGGAAACCACCATTGCTATCCTATCATTGGAGCTTTTTGCTGCTACCATTCAATATAGCCATATGTGGCAGGGTACACAGACTTCTGCATCCAGGCCAGACTCTGAGAACTCCAGGAAAATGAGGTAATCCTTCTCCCAGGGTCAAGTTCACCAACTCCCAGGGGCTGTTGTATCAGAGTTTCCAACTTCATATCCCAGCTGTTGCTGTGCAAAGATGTTCTTGGCAGCTGTTCACTGACTACCCCTATGCAGGGCACTTTGGACCTTCAATCAAGACATCTTCTGATGGCCATAAAAAGTGCTTTGATATATGACAGTATTGCTTCACCTGTGTCATTAGTAAGTGATCCAAAAATCACTGGAATCCCAAGAGACAACTACTTTCTTTGCCAACCCAGCCAAGCAGTATGACTTCATAAAGACCTGCCCTCCCAGGGCTTCATCAACTGTTCAATAGTTCAATGAAAATGATAATTCAATGAGCATCAGCAGTGAAAGATCAAATTCTTTGCTAGGGGTTATTAGGGAAGCAACTGAAAATAATATTAGCAACTATTAGCAACAAAATACCATCACTTCCTTACGGAGCAGTTTTTTCCTTTCTCCCTGATCATCTCTCTGAAGATGTCAAACAGATTGTGATGGTCTTCATGGACAAAGCACTATACCTTGTGCATCAGCAATTGGTGATCAACAAGTACACAGCTGATTGCAATACAAAAACCATGGCTCCAGCCACCTCTGTTCATTATGCTTGGCTTCAGTCTACCTCATTGCAATCTGAGGCCAGGGTGAGCACTGAATACTTGCCCTTTGGTGGACAGGGCTTCTTTAGTGAGAAGACAGATGATATATTTGAGAGGATCCAGAAACTGTGATTCACTGCAAGGTATGTGGGCCTTACATTCTTTACCCTTGGAATCCTGTACCTAGATAAATGAGCTTCACTCATGTACCACCTAATAGGGTTGTGCCCTGCAAAGTATTTCCAGTTTAATTTCGGGTTTAGGTTTTCTATAGGGCATGCTGTTGGTATGCCAGAATTTCAGTGAAATTGTTTTTGGGGCACAATGCTCAGATTTTGGCACACAAATTGGCCATGCCAACCATGGTTCATAAGAGTCCTGCAGTTCTCTCATGGTCATTATATCAGCAAAGGTACTGGGTATTCTGTCTCAGCACTGTGGCAGGATCCTTCATCCAGATGCCTTGTACCTAATGTCTGGAAGATTAAGCTGACCAGTCATTCTTGGAAGTTTTGAGAAAGGTTCTACTTGGTACATGGTAGTGGTCCACCAGAGAATCCTCTGAATGAAACTGGAAAAGCTTTACCATCTTCACAGTATGGATGGGATCCATCTACCTGTCCAGTAACTTCCATCATAGGTAACCTACTCAACTTCCGGTCTCTAGGATCGGTGCACTTATCTTTTAGGGTTCATGTGGCTACCGTCTCTGCCTCAGTCTTCAGTGAAACAATTCTTCCAGGAATTTGTTCAACTTTATTTTCCAATCACTGCTCCTTGCATGGAACTGCAGCTTGTCCTCACCCAAGGCTATGGTCCATTGGCCACCTGTGATCTCGGTTTTATGATCCTCTTATCTTATGACTTACTTATCTGAGTTTCCACAAGACCAAGGTGGTTCTCCATCTAAACATTTCCTTCTTGCCAAAGGTATTATCAGGATTACACCTCAGCCAGGACCTTGTCATTCATACCTTTTCCCATCACATTCCTCAGATACAGAGCGGGAACTGAACTCTTTGGACATTAGGAGAATCCTTTCCTTCTGTATTGACAGAACTGTTGCCTTTTGACAAATTACATGCCTCTGCTTATGTTTTGTGGGCCCTAAGAAGGAACAGCAGAGGTACAGACACTGTAGGCGAAAATGCATGGTCACTTTAGCCTCCTTTATTCCCTGTTTCAGCCAGGATTCAGCCAGGATCGACCGCATTCGTTTCGCCAAAC
Source organism: Euleptes europaea (assembly GCF_029931775.1). Taxonomy (NCBI): domain Eukaryota; kingdom Metazoa; phylum Chordata; class Lepidosauria; order Squamata; family Sphaerodactylidae; genus Euleptes; species Euleptes europaea. The sequence continues at coordinate 8,270,962 of NC_079318.1, forward strand.
ATGCGTTCGATCCTAGCTGAATCCTGGCTGAAACGGAATAAAGGAGGCTAAAGCGACCATGCATTTTCGCCCTGTGTTATGAGGTGGTTGTAAATCATTTCCAAAGATGGTGGCTTCCACCTTCAGTAGAGAGATCCTCTTCCTGAGTTCTGCAGAGCAACCACCTGGCACCAGCTGTTATGAGACACTTTATGAAACTTTATGAGATACTGGCTTTCATTATATGAGCCAGAGCAGTGGCATCCTTCAACCAAGTGGTCCTCAACTCTATTTCCCTGAAACGCTTGTACCTACCTCCGGGTATTCAGTTATCTGGTCTATATCCATCAGTGTGATGCATGGAGACTATGAAGAAATAAAAACATGTTGTTTACCTGTAGCAGTTGTTATTTAAGTGGTCATCTGTGCATTCATATGACCCACCTGCCTTCCTCACAACAGGTGCCTTTAACTTGCTGCAATGTACTGTTACTTTTTGGAAAGAACTGAGCAGGAAGGTGCAACTCCTCCCCTTGGGCATATACAGTCTGAACTGCATATGTTAAGGGAGGAGGTTTTGCACACCTAAAAGCTAGCTCTAGAAATTTTCAAATTGTAACTGTTCATGTTGAAAGCCCGTCAATGTAAGTGCTTGGATTACCATTCAAAGAACAGTAGTCACAGGTAAGCAAGTTGTTTTTCCTTCAGATACCCTGGGCTGAGACCAGAATATTGAAATCATATAGTCACGGACATATAATCATTAACAACCACAACAAGCATGACCTGCAATATGATATGTCATATAGAAAAGGAATGATATTGTGCTGGTTGCTTCACTAACATTTGATCAGAATGCAGTAGATTAAGAAATAGCACTTGTATATTGATGTGAAACTAATGTTCTCAAAGAGATGGCACTGTCATCTCAATTTTTTATTTCCAGCAATACCATAGTTTTGATCATCTAGATAAGTACGAATTTATAAGCACAAGCAAAACTCTGGGTCAGAATCTGGAGTAAAGGATCTCAAACATAATTAATGTATTGGTTCACTCCAAAATCTATGTAGAACAGTTGGGGCATACACCTTAGGAATAGCTAGTGTTGAGCTACAAGTCAAATCCAACCCACTGCAAGGTGTCACCAGTCTACTAGTTTGAAGCATTATCCCTTTACTGCAAACAGATTTCTCAACAGAACGGGAGGGGAGAAGGTGATGTAATGCAAAATCCATGCAAAATGAGAAGGCCCAGCTTCTCATACTATGTGGAACTGTCTTTGCTTCAGCATGGAAGTTGTGAAGAAGTGGCAGAAACATGAACGTCTAAAGGGGTTAATGTGGCTCATATATCTTCATTAAGTCATAGCACTGGATACCCCTGAGGAATATGATAATGCATGCATTAATCTTCAAAACTTAATAATTCATTACATTGCCTACCTATACCAACTTGATTTATCACAGCAATATACCATAATACAAAATTAAATACGGAATCGAGTGTAATCATACTGCTTCTTTGAGTTATAACAGCAATATTTATTTCAAATATGTATTTCCCCTGGGGTTATATTTCTCTCATTCTCAAATCTGACAATGACTGCTTCAATCTCAGTTTGTTTTTCTTGGTTGTACTGCCTCTGACCTCTTGGATAATTGAACTATAGATACGGCTTTTAGAAATAAAAAAAATACCTTTCTGTGGTTTTCTTGGTGACATCTGCCTATAACAACCCTACTGAACTGATTCAGCGCCACTGTATGAAGATGTTTTACTACTGATTTTGGTGACTTAATGACAAGAATGAAAACTCAGAGCTTGTTTAATTAAGATTGACTTGAAAGTTGAATTATCATATGCATTCCCTGTTTTTGTTGCTGTATTATGTACACCTGTTTCAATGTACACAGCCTATTGCAATATACAGAAAACACTGTGGATGTGATCCAGGTATGGATTTCAAAGGGGCATACTAAAATCTTTCATATTGGGACTTGTTGGTTAACTTTGCCTAGCTTATGCCCTTTGGTTGGAGAGTATCGGCCAATCCGACTACCAGGTGGTCATGGAACATAGTACTGATGTTTGGATAAGAGTGCCAGTCTTAACTGTAATACTGCCCTTACAGTTTATCAGTTCTGGTAACATATTTTTAATAGTTTGTCATAGAATCATAAGAGTTGAAAGGGACCACCAGGGTCATCTAGTCCAACCCCCGCACAATGACAGAAATTCTGATCTACCTCCCACCCCACATCCTTAGTGATCCGTACTTCATGCCCAGAAGATGGCCAAGGTGCCCTCCCTCTCCTTGTATCTCCTTGTATCTGTGATTATATATTTGTGAAATGATAGGCCTCTTCAATGAATTTCTTCACTGTTTTGTTGGAAGTATAACTGTGTTCTATTTCCAAATTATTAGTTGTATTCTCATTGCCATTTAAATACAATTTTATGTGTATAGCGCATGCTGTTGAGAAACACGAAGAGAGTATATCCATCCTAAGTCCAGATGTTCACAGCAACACAGAAGGGCAAAAATCTGCAGGCTCTTCAAAAACAACTCGGAAAGCAAAAGACAAAGCAACTGACAAGGCAGAAAAAACTGCTAAAGAAAAACCTCCATCTGCCTCCTCCAGACCAGAATCACAGGTAAGAATAAATGAAGGAGGTTGTTTTTGAAGTGTTTCAAATGTGACAGCAACATTCTGTCAATGTTCCGTATGGCATGTCTTCTTTTTCTTGATGGAGATTATCAGAATTTGATTTTTTTTCCCATTCCAAGTCACTCTTATTTTCTTATCAGTTCAATGAAAAATGCTGTCTTATGTTTATCTCTCTACCTACATTGATAGCTGTTTTCAAATACAGCACAATATATTATTGCAGTAGAATGTCTTCACATGCTACGTATAATAATGCTTATTGGCTAGAGGCATGAAATGTTAATACCACACTTTGCCTCACTCACATCGCAGTAATAAAAATCAATATGTTTCACAGTTTGTTCTTTATTGTTTTCGCCCCAAGAATGTAGTCCTAGTAGATATTTAATGTAGAAAATCCAACCACAATTTTCCCTTTCTCTAACTCCCTTAAAAACTTTAGACCCTCCCTGTCTACCTCACCCCTTGTTTTTGAAGAGCCTGCAGATTTTTACCCTTTCCCACAAAAGCCCTTTGGGTCTCCTTTGGTTTCCTGTTGCTACCTTGAGGACTCAAGTCCCCCATTTTGCTGAATCTCTTGTAATATATTAGCAACATTAACAGAAAAGAACAAAAAAAAGAACCTTAGCTTTCCGATGTCTTCCATAGCTTCCAACATGTCCGCATAGTTGGGAAGAGGATGTAAGCAACAAAAACAGGTAATTTAATTAAACTGTCTGTACTGGCCGGGCAGGCTGGCAGGGGCTGCTACTACAGCACGGTGCAGAGGGATCTGGGAGTGGTGGGGGGTACACAAGCCAAGGCGTCTGCAGCCTGGGTGGCTGCACAGAAACAGTGGGGTCAGCAGGGGTAAGGCAAAGTCTAAGCAGCAGCCCAGAAATCAGGCCGGGGTCTCTTACGTCTCACAGGCTAGGCAGCAAGGGTCGTCGTTAATCGGTCCAAGGTCTGGGTCACAGGCAAGGCAGTAGGTGTTGTCTTTAAACAGTCCAAGGTCTTTCTCAGGCAAGACAGCAAATAGAGTGGAGCTGGGCTGAAACCGGAATTCAGTATGTTGCTTCCACACCTAGGCTGCTTTTCGCTGCTCCTTAAATTTGGCCAGCTATCAGAGTGAGGTTGGTCCTGTCATCACTCACTGTCATTCTCGACAGCTGGAATGCCTCTCCGGCTTTGTAGCCTAGCCAAACGCCTTTTTTCATTCAACAGAGTTCGGAGTTTCTGTCTTCGATGAAACATGGAGGATTTTTTTTCTGAATCTCGGGCTGGCTCTGGCAGTCGGGCCTTGAAGGGGGACTGGAATTCCTTGGCCTGGCTGGACGTAGAAGCATCTGATGGCCCCTTTAATTCAGCATCTGGTTCAGAAGGCTCGTCAGCTGCATTCCCAGTAGGGTCAGCTGCCGATGGGACGGCCAACTGCTCCAGTTCTGCATCTGAGGCCTCGGACTCTGCCATGGGGGGGGGGGGGCATGACACTGTCATTTTGGAAGTTTGTCAGCTTATATCCTTTTCTCAGCAGTCCAGTTGAGTCACTGCTGACTTATGGCAACCCTATGAATCCATGTCTTCCAAAACGTCCTGAGCCTTGCTTCAGGTCTTGCAAACTGAGGGCAGTAGCTTTGTTGATTGAGTCAATCCATCTCATATTGGGTCTTCCTCTTTTCCTGCTGCCTTCAACTTTTCCTGCCGTTATTGTCTTTTCCAGTGAGTCTTGTCATCTCAAGATGTGACCAAAGTATGATAGCCTCAGTTTAGTTATTTTAGCTTCCAGGCACAGTTCAGGCTTGATTTGATCTAGAACCCACTTATTTGTCTTTTTGGCAGTTCACAGTATCCGTAAAACTCTCCCCCAACACTGCATTTCAAAAGAATCTACCTTCTTCCTGTCAGCTTTTTTCATTGTCCAACTTTCACAACCATTCATGGTAATAAGGAATATTATGGCATGAATTAAGTTGATCTTGGTTGCTAGTGACACATCCATACACTTAAGAATCTTTCCTATCTCCTTCGTGGCTGCCCTTCCCAGACTGATTTCTTGGTTAATATTTTGTTTGTACAAGCACAAAAACAGTCATGTTTGGACAGCAAGTGTAAGAACACTGTATATTGTCTAATAAACTTCGTGGGATGATTTACAAAGCCGGCCTATAGGGATACACATTCCAGCATATCACAGTCTGGCCTTGTCCTTTGGCATTTGTAGGCAAAAACAACCTACTACCAGGCTTAGCAGTGATTGCTGTCATCATTTTGAGATATAATGTATCCAAAACAATATATGCTCTTGTGATTGTACTCTGAGTTCTTCATTTATAGCAATCCGATCCAAACAAGCCCAACTGGATATTGCGTTTTGTCATTGAACAAAATGAAGCGGAAGCTTTGGATGTAAAGAAAGACACTGAGAGAACCGATGAGATCAAAGCTATGAAGCAAGCATGGGAAGCTGCAGAACCAGGGAGAGCTGTCAAGGTAACCAGGCCTTATCCTGTTACATGTATATTTAAAAGGAAGGAGTTCTGAGGGCCCGTAGGGACCGCCTTGTGGAGATTTGCTGTCAGCAAACAAGTTGCACAGTGTCAGGAATGCTGCAGAGCTGGATTAAGAGATGCTTCAGTTAAGTATTGGAAAGGAAAATGTAGCCTGAGCACTGATGTTCCACCCGTGTGTGCCCTGAAACAAAATTTCAAATAACAGAGAAAAAATATTTCCATTAACTGGAATCTTTGATTTGGGGGTTTAACCCAGGGTGGCGGTGGTATTAGCAACTGTTAAGATTTTATGGCTGAGAAAGTTCATATACAAAAATTCAGATGCAATTTTGAGAGAGTAGCTTCTAATGGCTTTTACACTTAAATGGTTTATATATAACATATATAAACCATTTAATCCTTGTTTTCTTCATGCCCATCCATCATTGAAGCAGTAGCTTCACTTACTTAAGAAGTGACCTGAGGCAGAATACTTTCAATTACACTGAATACAAAATCCAAGTTTAAAATCCACTTTCAGTTAACGTTTTTGTAATAATGCTACAAAATGAGGTTGCAGTCCTAAACACACTTGCTAGGGAATAAGATTCATTGAACCCAGTGGGAATTACTTCTCAATAAATATGCATGGGATTGTGGTATATATCTCTTAAAAATCTAGTATAAAACACTTGTCTAAATCTCACTTAAACTTTTCCATTGGTGGCTTGTTTTGATGTGGGTTTTTTAATCAATTCTTTGATATTCAACTATAGAACTACTTTTTGCATAGTTATTATTTTAAGCATCTTCATCCGTTATAACTATTACAGTAATTCACAGTGGCTGTATCTGAAGAAGTGAGCTGTGGCTCACAAAAGCTCATACCCTGCCAGAAAATATTTTTGTTAGTCTTTAAGGTGCTACTGGACTCTTGCTCTTTTCTACAACTATTACAGTGTTAACTTCCTTGTTTCACCTATATTTTCTGATTTGAAAGCTTAGCTATTGTAAGAAGCAATGTTTATTTAATCTGCAAAGTTAATATTTCTAGCCTGTCATGGTTAGAAACAGAATACTAAACCGTGTAAGATCTTGGCCCATCCCAGTAGATTTCCCTTTTTGTTTGTAAATGAATGTCAACATAAAACAAAGCATAATACTAAGATGGCAAACACTGTGATCTTAATACTAGCTTTTCTGTAAGCATTAATAATCTGTTCTCATTTCAAGTTGCTTTTAAAACATATTTTGGTTCCTTGTGTGCATGTTTTGTTTTTTTTTAATTTACCCAAAACTGTTTTTGTTGTTTTACTGCTAGCAGTTAATCATCACTTAGTTGCATAATCTGAGGGGGAAATATTGATTTTTGCTTCTTCTGAGCACTGCAGCTGAATGTTGTGACATGAATCATTCACCCACGTGTGTGCTTTAATTCAGTGACTCATCACTCAGCTGTCAGGAAAGACTTTATTACAGATTAAAAGAATTAATCTACTCAGTCCAACATCTAAATTTTACCATATGTTAATATGTTTCTCTTAGCGTATAACAGCTAGAGCAGGGGTGGACCTGGGGGCCGGATTCGGCCATTTGAGAGCTCCTATCTAGCTTGCGAGCCAGCCATGGCAGCCACCTCCCCCACTCTCAATCCGGGCTGGCAAGTCTGCTGCAGGGTCGCCATCCCAGGCAGCCACCCTCTCACCCCCAGTCCCGATCTGGGCTGGATAGTCTGCTGCGGTATTGTCAACTGAGGCAGACACCTTCTAGGCTGGCGAGCCCGCTGCTGGCCCACTAGCCAAGGCAACCCCCCCGCCCCCGATCTGGGCTGGAGTGGCCTGGCCCAGCCAAGCAACATTTATGTCATATCCAGCCCTCGTAACAAATGAGTTCAAAACGCCCCTGAGCTAGAGGCTACATCATACACCCAATTCTAAATATGTGAGTAGTTGTGTTGTCACACTCAGGAATGGCATGTCCCAATTTGGCTGTAGTGACCTCCTGCTACTCATGAGAGGTATAGCCCCATTTCAACTGCGAAAGATTAGCTGTATGGAATGGAAGAATCTCTGGTGACTAAGACACCTTTAGAATAGTGCATGAATTGCACTGCACAGTCACTCCATTGTTTCCCATGCCACACCCCCTTGCTTCTTCATACTGTGCTGCTGTTAGAGTTCTATGCCTTGGTTGCTATTTCATTAGAAATCGATCTACTGTTATGGACAGAAGGATAGAGTCCCCCAGTCAAAGCGTGAGATGGGGAAAAAAATCACATTGGTTCTCCAAATTAATCTTTAATTCAAAGTCACACCATCAGTCAGGAAGGAGACAAGAAGATCCTATAGTAATCAGATGACTCAGACTGCCTAGCCTAGCCTATGCAGTGGTTCTGCTTTTCTCCTAGCTCCACATTTGCAGCTAAAATTCTGGTTGCCTTTTGGCAGCCAGTTAGCTTCTCTTCCCTGCTTCATAAGCCAATGTACTAGCTTATGCATGGGCAGCTCCACTAAGAGCCTATCACCTGTGCATTTGACACCATGCATGAGTTTCAGCTGCATACAGTGAGGGGGAAAAAGTATTTGATCCCCTGCTAAATTTGCCCGTTTGCCCTCTGACGAAGAAATGACCCGTCCATAATTTTAATGGTAGGTTTATTGTAGCTGTGAGAGACAGAATAACAACAGGAAAACCCCCAGAAACCCAGAAGACAAAAGTCAGAGATTGATGTGCATTATAATGAGAGAAATAAGTATTTGATCCCCTATCAACCAGCCGGGTTAGGGTTAGGGTTCTGCGGTCGACAGAAGCAATCAATCCATCAGATTCCAAACTAGCCACCATGACCAAGACCAAAGAGCTGTCCAAGGATGTCAGGGACAAGATTGTAGACCTGCACAAGGCTGGACTGGGCTACAAGACTATTGCCAAGCAGCTTGGTGAGAAGGTGACAACCCTAACCCTAACTGTCAATCTTCCTCGGTCTGGGGCTCCATGCAAGAGCTAATCTCGTGTAGTTGCAATGATCATGAGAACAGTGATGAAGCAGCCCAGAACTACACGGGGGGAACTTGTCAATGATCTCAGGGCAGCTGGGACCATAGTCACCATGAAAACAGTTGGTAACACACTACGCCATGAAGGACTGAGATCTTGCAGAGCCTGCAAGGTCCCCTTGCTCAAGACAGCACATGTACAGGCCCGTCTGCAGTTTGCCAATGCACATCTGAATGACTGTCAGCACTAGCCCCTATTCAGAACCAATAACCACGACAGGAGACACGCTGGTCCAAGGAAGATGGTTTACTGGCAGCATAGGGTTGCAGAGCATACAGGATCTAAGACAGCAATGGGGGGGCACTGGGATACACTTGACTATATAAAAGCATAGAAAAAAGCATTCAGCATTCAGCAGCACAGATCAGGCTCAAGAGATTACTATTTCAAAACAGTCTAGAGATGCCTCCGTTCTCACGGAGTACTGTCTACTTCAAAGAGTTTAAGAATGCAAAACAAACCTTGGTGGAAAAGCGAAACTGAGACACAGGCCTGACATTCTGCTCCCCTTAGGGCCCCCTCCCAGTCGGCAAGGGGGACCGTTTATCGGGGTAGGCGGTGTGGAAGGTGTGCACCAGATCCGGGGCGGAGAAATCTCGTGCTTTCACCCATTCATCATGGGCAGGGGGGAAGTGTTTCCAACGAACCAGATACTGTAGAGACCCATGACGTATACGAGAGTCCAGAATCTTAGAAACCTCGAAATGTTCCTCCCCCCCCCCCCCACCATCACAGGCTGCTCAGGGGGCGGTTCCGGGTGCCAATCTGAGGAGGCGACATGGGGCTTGAAAAGACTAACATGGAAAACAGGGTGGATATGTCTCAGGGTTTTCGGAAGAGTCAGTTCTACAGTGACAGGGTTAATTATCCGAGCGACGGGATATGGTCCCACGTACTTGGCACTGAGTTTAAGGCAAGGCCGGGTGGACCGCAGATTCTTGGTGGAAAGGTACACTAGGTCACCCACTTGAAAGTCTTTACTGGGAGAACGATGCTTATCTGCTTGAGCTTGTATTTGCGCTTGGCCCTGTCTAGATTTTTTACTAGCCAGGGCCAGGTGTTGCAGATGGCCTGAGTCCAGGAATCCACTTCGACACTCCCCTCCACCCCTGTCATATCCACATGAGCAATGGGGCCAAAATCCTGACCATACACTACATAGAATGGACTAAAACCGGTAGACTGATGCACAGCATTATTGTAAGCATACTCTGCAAAAGGCAACAACTCAACCCAATCATCCTGATGGTAATTGACATAACAGTGTAAATAACACTCCTGGACAGCATTAATACTTTCAGTTTGCCCATCCGTTTGGGGGTGATAAGCGCTAGACAAACCTTGCTCCACCCCCACCAACTTGAGAAATGCCTTCCAAAATTTAGCCACGTAGCTACTTCCGCGGTCGCAAATTATTTTACGCAGAAAGGAATGTAGACGGACAACATGTGACAGGAAAAGGCAGGCCAACTTGGGGGCAGACGGAATGCCTTCACATGGAACCAAATGTACCTGTTTGGAAAATAAATCAGTAATAACCCAAAGTACAGTTTTTCCCTCACTAAGAGGGAGGTCAGTCATGAAATCCATGGCAATCACTTCCCAGGGTCTGCTGGGAGTTTCCAGTGGTTGTAAGAATCCCGGAGGCTTACCCTGGGATCGTTTGACAGTGGCACAAATGGGACAACTGCGAATAAAGGAATCCACATCCGTACGCATGCCCACCCACCAAAATTGTTTGCGTAACAGGTGAAGGGCCTTTAGGAAACCAAAATGTCCTGCCGTTTTAGCTTCATGAGCTAATTGCAGGACTTCCCTTCGAAGCGCTTTAGGCACATATAGTTTCGAGTCCTTGTACAAACATCCACTCCGTTCAAGCAAACCTTGGGGTAGAGTTTGAGCGGAGTGTTCGGCCAGGCATTGAGTACGAAGGGAGTCCAGGAAGGAATTGGGCAGGATCACTCCTCCCCCCCCCCACGGCAGAGGAGGAATTCGGAGTCGCCGGCGGTGGCGATGGAGGGGGGGACTTCGGGTGCTGCGGAGCGCCTGTGACGGTCGGCGCAGGCTGATCTGGAGGGGGAGTTGGTTCTTTTGCTCCCGCTGCTCTGCCGTCCATTGCTTGGGTCTGGGATTGGAGTCAGAGTTTGGGAGCGAGTCTTTACCGCCAGGACGGGCAGAGCCCCTTTGTGCGCCGGAGTGAATAAGGAGTCCGTGGGACGGTCTATTTTTACTGGATATTGGGGCAATCTGGAAAGAGCGTCAGCAAGCACATTCTGTTTCCCAGGTACATGTTTAAGTACAAAACAGAATTGGGCAAAGAAGTCAGCCCAACGCTGTTGTTTCGCGGACAGTTTGTGGGTCCCCGTGAGGGCCTCTAGATTTTTGTGATTGGTCCAGACCTCAAAGGGGACCCCGGACCCCTCCAGAAACTGCCTCCATAGGGTTAGGGCATGATGGACGGCTGCTGCTTCCTTCTCCCAAATTGGCCAGTTTAATTGAGCGTGCGCAAACTTCTTGGAAAAGTAAGCACAGGGGTGGAGAAGACCGTCAGCCCCCCTCTGGAGAAGAGCCCCCCCCCATGGCCACATCAGATGCATCTACTTGCACAACAAACATTTGGTTCGGGTTGGGTGCTGCAGCACCGGTTCGGAAGTGAAAAGCCTTTTGAGGGCTGCAAAAGCGGTTTGACATTGATCAGTCCAAAGTACCTTGGCGGTGGGTAATGTAGCTGAGACTCCTTTACCTTTAGTTTTAAGGAGGTCGGTGATTGGCAGTGCCACTTGAGCAAAGTTGGGAATGAAACCACGGTAGAAATTGGCAAAGCCCAGAAATTGTTGCACTTGCTTACGGGTGGAGGGAGGCGTCCAGTCAAGAACCGCTTGCACTTTAGCAGGGTCCATGCTGAGGCCCCGATGTGAAATGATGTACCCCAAAAACGTTAGTTGTTCTTGGTGGAACTCGCATTTAGACACCTTAGCATAGAGTTGATGATCGCGGAGATGTTGTAACACCTCTCTGACTAGAGTAATGTGTTCTTCCATGGATTTAGAATAAATAAGGATATCATCCAGATAAACTACCATGCCACGATATAATAAGTCATGGAGAATCTCATTAATGAGTTGCATGAAGACCCCCGGGGGCCCCTTCAACCCGAAAGGCATCACCAGAAATTCATACATGCCGAAGCAGCTAGAAAAGGCTGTAAGGGGTTCATCTCCGTCACGAATCCGAACCCAGTAATAAGCCTCAACCAGGTCCAATTTGGTGAAAATACGCCCCTCCTGTAGTTGTCCTAAGATGTCCGAAATCAAGGGGATAGGATAGGCGTTAGTCTGGGTAACTGCGTTGTGTTTTCGGAAGTCTATACACAAATGCAAATCACCTTCCTTCTTATGGATGAAGAAAGCGGGGGCTGAATTAGGGGTGGTTGATGGCCGAATGAACCCTTGAGCAAGATTTTTATCCAAAAAGTCTCGTAACACAGTGCGCTCGGAGATGCTCATAGGGTAAATCTTGCTTTTGGACAATGTGCAGTCTTTCACAACTTCAATGGCACAGTCCGTGGCACGATGGGGGGGTAAGGCATCGCATTCTTTCATGTCAAAAACATCTGCAAAGTCTCGATATACTTCAGGTAACGGTGGTGGCACTACTGCATCAGAGGTTAAGGCAGGCGCGGGTGGAGGGACAACCGCGAGTTCACATCGGTGTTGTTCACATTTCGGCTGGCGAACGTAATTGTGTCAGCGTCCCAATCTATGTAAGGGCTATGAACCTTAAGCCAATTAATTCCCAAAACAACTTTGTATCGGATGGGAGCGATGGTAAAGTCTATTTGCTCCCAATGGGAACCGATACCCATCGCTACTCCCCGTGTGCGACGGTCGACTGGCCCCCCTCTAAACTGGCTGCCGTCCATTTGGGCGAATTGGACGGGGGGGCGGTAGTTCTTCGGATTTGACTTTTAGGACTGCAAATGTGGCCTCATTAATTAAAGTGCGTCCGCAGCCGGAGTCTATGAGAGCTTTGACATGTATTTGGGGGCCCTTCTTGTAATTTTGTAGCACTACGTCCACATAAACAGTGTTTTCCACTTCACTCACCTTGACAGGAGCCTTGGGTTTTGCAGGAGATTCTGCAGGGGTCTGGGGGGACGCTCCACTCACCACAGACCGTGTCCGTTTTTTGACAGGTCGAGAGGGGTTTCCAGATTAAGGGCTGGGGAATTCCATTGATTATCCTCGTCGGAAGAAGGAGAGCTGTCCCCCACTGGGGCACTTGTAATCCGGGACCCTACGGGGTCGATTGGTGCAGGGAGGTTAGACGATTCTTCGACGTGAAGTGCAGAGGGTGTGGGTCGTCCCGGCGCTGCGCTGCGGGCGGCCACGGTGCCTCTGCATTGAAGCCGTCCTTGAGCGCGAGGCGGCATGCTTGGGCGAGTGGTCTCAGGGCGTTAAGGGCAAGCCGCTGCAAAGTGACCCATTCCCCCGCAAACGAGACAAGCCCCTCTCTGGAAACGGGTCTCGCGATCCGGAGGGAGCCGGGTTGGTCTCTGCGGGTGGAGAGTTGAAGGTTTGGTGGGTGGTTTTTGTCCGCCTTTCTCTTTAGCTCTATTTCGGACTAGCGAAACAAACCGCCGGCGGCTTTCAACTTCCTCAGCCAGCAAAATCCAGTCCTCAAGGGTGTCTGGGTCGCCTCGCATATAAGACCAGTTTAAAATGTCTGGGTGCAATGCTTCGCGAAAGTAGTGGATCAGGGTAGCTTCTGGCCAGTCCACTACCTTACTCGTGAGTCTTTGGAATTCATCTGCAAACTCCCGAACTGGAGAGGAGCCTTGCCTGAGTTGTAGAAGTTCCGCTTTGGCTCTCTCTCCCATGAAGGGATCTTCAAATCGCCGTCGCAAGGCGAACATAAAGTTGTCGAGGGAATGAATGGATCGGGACCGTGTATCAAACTGCAGAATCATCCAGTCAGCCGCTTTCTCCGTTAACAGAGAGGCAACGAAGCGGACGCGGCTATCTTCGGTTGGGAAGAATTGCCGTTGCTCTCTCATACAACTATCCACATGATGCAAAAAACAGGGTAAAGTCTCAACAGAGCCGTCGTAAGTAACTCTCGATTTCGGCGGTCTCCATGGCATTGGGGGCATAGGCGGGTATCCAGGGGCTGGAATTCCCGGTAAGACAGGTGCAACAGGCACTCCTCCGGGCGCCGCGGGGCCAGGAGCTGCTGGTCCCCCGCCCGGTGCGATGGGTCCCCCACCAGGGGCTGCAGGGCTCCGTCTGGACCCACAGGTCCTCCATCAGGCGCTACGGGCCCTCCGGCGGGACCTCCTCCACCCGGAGGACCCACCGGGGCAGCTGGTTGTTGTGGCAGCTGCTGCGGTATCACGGGATCGGGGGTAATGGGCGCAGCTTGAGCCCATTGTAACTGGTCATTGTCCCTGAGTACTAAGGCCAGTTGCAAGCGTGCGACCTGTTCCATGAGATCCATGTTTTGGTTACGTAGAAAGAACATCTCGTTGCCAGCACCGCTAGTTCGGCGGGACTGGCTGGATCGCAAACCAGTGGCCCAAGAGGATTCTCCTGTATATAAGTCTTCCTCGTCGGAAAGGTCCAATCTTTCGGGCAAAGTCCCCGCCAATCTGCGGGTTCGTTGAACGCTACGAGACGGGTTAAAAGATGGGAAAAACGAAGGTAATTCATAGTCCTTGGGCTGTCGGGGACGTGTGCCACTCCGCGCCCGTTCACGGGTCAAGCGATCCCTCTCTTCCTGCTCCGTCCGAGCCTTTGCCGCGGCTTCAGCCGCCGCTCGCGCTTGCTCCTCCGCTTTCTTGCGCTCGGCTAAATCCAGATTGTCGGCCAGTCGGGCTGCCAACGCCGCGGTAACGAGTGGGAGAGCTTCTTGTTCCAAGGTGTAGAGGAGTTCAGCGCGCTTATCTGGCAGGTCCAGCATGGGTTGGATCTGTACCGCCAAGGCCGCTGCATCCACACCGAAATCGGGGGTAAGGTGTTTCGGAAGTTCCACCACAGAAATAGTGGCCGCAGTGTGTCCATGGAAGAGGGCAGTCACTCGCTCGGCTACCGCTTTAGCCTCAGCTTGGCAGAGCTCGGGGGGTGGTGTGAGCGGGGTCGCTATGTCAGCAGGACGGGTTGGGAGCATGTCCAAAGCTGACTGCTTTTCACGAGCAATAAGTTCGTCCAACAATCCAGTCAATAGTTGTAAATCCTCAGCCACCGCTCGAGCATCATCCACCAACGGGTCGAGGATCAGGAGGTCTTGGCAGGTGTTGGTCGCGTCAGACATCCAGGGGACCGTTGCGACTAGGGAACGCCATTGAGTCTGAACAAGCCCATTTAAGCGACTAACTTCCGTGTTAGTTCGAAATAGTTCGGCTATAACATCCCGTACGAGGTCGGGATCGTCAGGCGGCGTTCTCGACGGAAGGGACCATGGATGGAAGCCTTCCAGGGCTCCTAGCAGGAACCCACTACCCGGGAATTAGGTCCACTGGGCCAGGGGCGAACCACACGGGGCTCCAGCCACTGAGAGATCACTCGGAGAGCACGGAACTTGCTCCCATCCAAGCGGCAGGTGAACCCTCCTGGGCTCCAGCCTGACAGGTAAAAGAAGAATTGAAGATTGCTGTCTTAATGTCAGCACTAGCCCCTATTCAGAACCAATAACCACGACAGGAGACACGCTGGTCCAAGGAAGATGGTTTACTGGCAGCATAGGGTTGCAGAGCATACAGGATCTAAGACAGCACTGGGATACACTTGACTATATAAAAGCATAGAAAAAAGCATTCAGCAGCACAGATCAGGCTCAAGAGATTACTATTTCAAAACAGTCTAGAGATGCCTCCGTTCTCACGGAGTACTGTCTACTTCAAAGAGTTTAAGAATGCAAAACAATCCTTGGTGGAAAAGCGAAACTGAGACACAGGCCTGACAATGACCCAGAGGAGAACTGGGTGAAAGCGTTGTGGTCAGGGGATTCAGCAGGGGATCAAATACTTTCCCCGCTGACTGTATTAGGCCTTTTAGAAAAAGGTCTAAACCTCTGGTTGGCTGATTGAATGTCTGTCTCCTTCCTTATGTGCACCCATCCCCCCCACACACACATATATTGTTGATTGGCGGTGGCTGACTATGCAATTTAACTGGGGAAACCAGGGCTCAAATCAGCATGTTTCCATGAAGCTCACATGCAAGGTGATGTTGGGCAAATCATACTATGTCAGTCTAACCTAATTCATAGGGTTCACATGATGGTAAAATTGGAAAGGGGTAAAATACATCATCCTCTTTGAACTTCTTAGAAGAGGGGCAAAGTAAAACTGTAGTCGATGGATATCAATGCTAGGTTCATGTTATTGTTTCTAAAAGATAGTCTCCAAATCCAGATTGATAATATTGGCTCACCAGTGTAGGGATGCCTAGAGGTTTCACACTTGTACAATGCCTTTGTATTTGTAAAATCCATATATTATTGAATGTACCTTTGTCACTGTTGTAATGTTCTTGTACAAAAATGGTTTGATAATGAATATAGCTTGTAGTGTTCTGTTTTCAATTATGTGTAATAAATCTCTGTTACCTAGGCTTTTCAGGAACGCATGAAGTTTATCAATAAATGCATGCGGAAAGGTTTGGTCTACTCTGAAGCTGAACCTGCCAGCACTGTGGTGGGTTCTGGAGAAACAGGTATGTGTGTCTACAAAACAAGCCTTCTTGCCTATGGAATCCTTGAAGAAACGTTTCCTAGATGTGGGAATCACAGAAAGGAAAATACTGCATGTCCCTAAGGTAGCCAACCTCCAGGTGGCACCTGGATATCTCCTGCTGTCACAACTGATCTTCGGATAAACAAGATCAGTTCCTCTGGAGAAAATGGCTGCTTTGGAGGATGAACTCTATGGCATACCCCGCTGAAGTCCCTCCCTTCCCCAAATCCTGCCCTCCCCAGGCTCCACCTCCAGAATCTCCAGGTATTTCCCATCCCAGGACCCTACATGTCCCTGAGCCACAAAATGGGGAACATGTGAGCACCCATATTGTTTTCATTTGCACACAGAAATGCAGAAGAAATGTTATCTTGTGCTCTGGTTTCTTCATGTGGAGGTGCTTAGTTTTTGAAATAAAGAAAGCTTTTCAATGTTTGAGACAATGGTAGAAGGCCATTTTTGAATGGTTCTGATACATGGGAGTTAAAAGCTGAAATGCACACTTAATGTTAGTGGCTTTAATGGAACAAGCCAAGCTATGAGTCTTATAATTGACACAGTGATCCTATGTTCTCACAGTGCCACAAAGCCAATGGTATAAAATAGTTGGAACCCTCTGCTGTCATTGCAGCAGACTCAGCAGAACAATAATAGCTGTAGAAACAAAAGTCAAAATAGGAACACTGACAGCTACTCCCACAACATCCTTGGAAATACTGCTGCCACCCCACCAGTAATGACTTGCACACTGAAGATGCTCCACCATAAATTATGTGTAGAAGCTGTAGTGATGACCACAACATTGGGATGACATTATCTTACACTGGACAAACCTCTTCACAGATACAATGCGAAAGCAGGCTGTTAGTTACCTGAAGCGAGTGGTCAGGAAGACAGCAAATGATACCATAAATCACAAGCTCTTGGGTATTCCCTTCTGAGCAGTAGTTAAAAAAGATGTACCTTTAGGATATACACAATATCAATCTGAGAAGATGCAGCCCAGTACAAAGATTGACTGTTAACAATAAATACACCTTCATCAGAGCTGTGATGCAGTGACTCCATTTCCAGGGACTCCATTTTGAACGTGAAGTTCTAGTGGACAATGAAACACTTGCATGTGAGAAGACTTCATGTGTTCCAGTATGTCTATTGCCACCAACATGTGTGGCAATACGAGGTCCTTTAACACTGTGTGCTCATCAGAGCATCCCTACAGCTGTCAGTCAGGCTCTGTGTGAACAAATAAGATTATAGTTTGTGTGAATAACAGTAGATTTTAAAATTAGAAAAAGGGGTGCTTCTTTAAATATCCTTGATTTCTATGCACAATATATATTTAGTGCAGAGTTTGAATCTTCAACCCAGTAAGGTAAAGTCTTCTAAATGTAACA
Source organism: Euleptes europaea (assembly GCF_029931775.1). Classification (NCBI taxonomy): domain Eukaryota; kingdom Metazoa; phylum Chordata; class Lepidosauria; order Squamata; family Sphaerodactylidae; genus Euleptes; species Euleptes europaea. The sequence goes on from NC_079318.1 coordinate 8,288,267, forward strand.
GCAGCCTAAAAGGAATTACAGCGCAATCTTAAGAACATTTCCCTGGGGGTAAGATCCTGGATAGACCTGCTTAGGGGTTGCTCTGTTAATGCCAAGAGAGGCCACTACGGTTACTGCGGTGTTGATTTTATCATTTCATTCTGTTGTCATGTAAGCCACCTTGAACTTTTGGAAAGGTGGGTAGAATTTTGGTTTTGTGTAGTTTGAAACTTTAAGGGGCAATATACAAAGATGACCTATAATTCAAAATCATTATTGTTGTCATCTTCCGGATTATTTGTATAGTGCCTGTTACCTAAACACTGCGCAGAAGATTTATCATAGACAAGGAGCCCCACAGCAAATGGCAAGTCTGCACTAAAGTCAATAAGAAAATGGAAGGAGACAAGAAGAGTGGGCAGTGATGTGAACACAACTGAAGTTCTAACTGATTAATGCACACCCTTCATCATTACAGACTTTAAACTTTCCATTTATTGGGGGGGAAACGAGCATCAATCATTGTCTTTCTAACTTTGGCGTAAAATATTTCTCGTGTGAAAACTGTATTTGAATAATATTCCAATACAAGTTTTTAACATGCTTTCCTCTTTCGGATAACTAATAATTAGCTATGGTCATCCATATTCAGCAAGAGTGATACCTGTGTCAAAGAAAGTACAGGATGTCCTTGCTGGACTGACAACCACACACATAAACAGGTGTCACTTACAGTCCTAGTGACCAGATCATGATATCCAGTATCTAGAACTGCTCATAATTATAGCCACTGGTCTGGGATGGTACATAATGTGACAATCAGATGTAAGAGTGTTTGTTATAACACACGTAGTTTAAAAAAAGATTCTGTATTAGAAAAGGCAGTGGTGTTTCCTCGCCAGACTGATTGATTGCATGCCATTGCCAATTTTTCTTTTGTCAGAAGCTACTTATCCAGCTCCTGAACCAACGCCACCTCCAGCCCCTGCTGAAACAGGTTCAGGAGCTCAGCGAAAGGAATGGGAGCCTCTGGACCTTACCCCCTACATTAGGTAAAGTGCAGCATGCATCGTTGTATAAAGTGACATTAGTACAATTTTTGCCTGAGTTTTTGAACTGAAAAGTAAAGAAATAAGCTACTCATCTAAGCCTTATGGTTGCCCTTCTGTTTAGCTGTACACTGTTATGTTCCCTTTGAGCATCAGCAGCAGATAGCTGTTATTGATTACCCTAGGTTACACACACACACAAACCACAAGTATTCCATGTGCACGCTGTTCTTCAGGCCTCAAAACCAACTCTAGCAATGCCTTTGGAATGAGATGCGTAATCTTTGTTTTGCCCTCAGAAAAACACTTCCTGAGCCTGTGCTGAAGAATGAATCTATTATTCAAGAGCAAGAGATGCATAAAGCAGAAGAAATCAATCTTTTCAGGCAGTTTCGAGAGATGGTCCTGGAACACAGACAGCAAGAGCACATGGCTAGGAATCAGCTGAAGCAAAATGTGATTGAAATGTATGAAGATCAACAAGTGAGTCCATATATAATCTGTCTAATTATTTGGGGTGGCTTCTGCTTCTTTGGCATGCTTGCTGACTATGTTTCCACCCAGTACACTCTGATCAATTGCTGGCTCTCAGCATTGGTTCCTAGATTTCCTTTCACTTTGCAGGCTTATTGTCTATCCACACTTCCATGTTGAGGAGGGAGAGGAAGTTACAATGTATGTTATAAGGGCAAAGAATGAAGTAATTTATGAATGAATCCCTAAGTATGCATTTTTTTAAAGTGTCAGTATAATCCGTCTGTTCATTAGACAAGCAATACATTTGTGAGAAATTCTACTTGGGATAGATACAAGCCCCTGTAGACTTCATTTGATAGCATTGTTTAGATGAAAGTGGACATTATATTGCTTCAGTAATAATGTCCACTTAATATTATCACTTTGCCTACTGTTATATTCTTAGTTTTCCTCTGCTTTTTATTTATTTATTAGCAAATGAGAGTGGTGAACAACTTCTTTTGGTACCTTCTTTTGGTAAAGACCCATGTATAGTTTTCCCATAGGGAAAACTATGATAACAGGAGGTAGGAAAAACCATAACTAATTTAATTAGAATACTTTTATGTTGCCTCTCCAGGGACCTAATGGATGTAGCTTGCAAAGTAAAAAGAAATACAATAAAATAAAATAAAAAAACAAGCCAAGACCCTGCCAGGGCATAAAAACATGCATTGAGCAGCCTAAAATAGTACCCATTAAAAAGCCCTCAGGCTAGAATCATACCATAAAACAAACAAACAAAAAAGGATAGAATCTTTCGACTAAAAGCCTGGGTAAAATATATATGTTTGGCCTGATAACTAAAGGACAGTAAAGTTAGGTGCCTGGCACCTCAAAGGGCATTCTAAAGGCTAAGGCATCATTACCAAAAAGGCCCTGTTTGTGGTTACTACCCACCTCACTTCTGCAAGTGGGGCCATAGAACAGGACTTGGGAAGAGAATCTTAATTGCTGGGCTGAACACTATGGGAGGAAACAGTCCTTCAGGTACTCTGTCCCAAAGCTGTTTAGGGTCTTAACAATAAGAACCACACCTTTGAATTGTGCTCTGAAACAAACAGTGCAAAACTTTCACAAGAAGAGATGGAGAATTTTTAAGACACTTGAATCTCCTTCAGATGTTTGTAATTCTTATTGACAAACACACAGAAGGCCAAACTAAAAGTTACTTGTGACACAAGTCAAGTAAGAATTCCCCAACCCTTTCCCACACATTTTTGCTCCCTCTGGTGGTCAATTTGATATTACATTGCTGTATGTCTGGCATATTTCCCTGCACTTTAAAACTGCAGGGAAACACGCCAAACATACAGCAATGTAATATCAAATTGACCACCAGAGGGAGCAAAACACATGCCTCAAAAACCCCTGAAACAATTGGGACCCACAAGCAGCAAAAATGAGAGTGGGGAAGAGCCCTGTGCCCCTTTTGCAGACAGACATGACATTTGGGGAACTAGGAAAACACACTGGGGCTGAATTTGGCTCAAGCATACAATACTGGGGGAAAGGGCTTCAGCCTTTCCTGCAGTGGTGGTTTCCAGAAACAAAAAAGCCACAGGAAGCTATATATGCCCTGCTGTGGGGCTCTGCATGAGTTAGGGGGAACCCCAGCCCAGGTTGTATCACAGGTAACATAGTTTGGCCAAGAGTGAGGGCAACATTATGTTTTTTTAGGTGTACACCTTATAAGTTTTAAATAAAAACTTGCAAGCAGCAAATGAATAAATTAAGCCTGGTAAATAAGAAAAAATGGAAAGTGAGATCTGTGTATTTGTACAATAAGTAAGGCACTTAATATTCTACTGGAGAGACAGAAATCTTTACTATATAGCTAAAGAGTGGTTTTGTGTTGGGGCGGGTGTATTTGTTTTTGGATAGGCAACCTTAGATGAAGCACGAGGCAGGGTTCTCAGCATCCGGGAGGCATACAGAGCTAAGCTACTAGAGGCTGAGCGTTTAAGACAAGAAGCACTAGCTGCTGAAGAAGCCGCCGCTCGAGCAGAACAAGAGAAGAAAACCCCAGATGTACAGAAAAAAAAGCCAGGAAAACATGCAGGGAAGAAAAAGTAATCTTGCCTCAGATAGTAACTGTAGGCACTTCTTTACAGGTCAGGAAAGAGCATTATTCTTTGACGATAAAAAGACTTTTTACAGGATTACCCAGTATTCATGTCTTCAGCACAGGGCAATGCAATTCTGTCTTTTTTTTTTCAGAGTGTTTTTTTGAAGTCCATTTAGTATTGCATTTTTAAGTATAATTTCAGTTTAAAAAATTGTGAAGTAAATTCTGTCATAGTTTTTGCATCATATCTTAATTTTAATTGCAATAAATCTTTGCAACAAAATGATTTGAATTATTTCAGGATTATCAGCTAGTTTTAAATTCAACAAAAATCGAAGTCAAGAATAAATCAGGAAGATATAACAAGGACGAAAAGTTCATTTTCTTATCTACCACTTTTAATTATTCTGTTGGATCAAGAAATGGTGTAATCCTATGCAGAGTCAATCAATAGGTTTCAATTTGAGTAATTCCGTATAAGTTTGCACTGTGAGCAATACAGGGGTGCATACAGAAATTTTATTTCATTTTGTCCCTTTTTGTAAATTAAAAATTGTTTAGATTCTTTAATATTGTTATCACAGGGTCATAATTTTTGTTGCCTGTGGGTTCCTTTCAATGTGAAACACAAACACATAAAACATTTATGGATTAAACATTTCTGTGCCCCCCATGGGATGAAATTATCCTGGACTGTAGGCCTTTCCCAAGTTGTTTTGCGTGCCAGATTGCACAGAGTGGAGAAAGGGTTCCCATTTTACAGATCAATCAAATTGAGGTGTGGTGATGGGTTTTGCCTCTATCTTTCAATATTCTGATGTGTGTGAAGGTTCATGCTGGGGCTTTTTTTTTTTTAAGCGTGAGGGGAATTACATCATATGATGGTCAAGCCGTAGCGTTCTGGTTTACAGAATACTTATTGAGACACAGATCTGCTGGAGCATGTTGTACTGTGCCCCATCCTACTTCTCCCTGCTCCCATAAAATGGAAACTTTAGGGAAACAAGGGCTATAAACATTGAAAGCAGAATGCAGCTAGAAACATGACCACTTTTTAAAAATGGCCACATCTGGCCTAGCCAGTTCACATCCAAAAGTCGAAGGAGATTTCAATCAGTTACCTTTCAGAAATTAACAGACATTGTGATCAATTGCTTTCCAAATGCATATCTTTAATTAGGATCTTGCAATAACAGTTAAATCCTTGATTTTATATTTTTGTGGGCCAAACTCAACTACATGCCAATTCTTGGGTTTGGAGCCAATGCAAAATTTCCTCTTGTGCTAGAGCTCTTGTAAAAGACCACAACAACCACTTACACTAAGTTAAATTTATTGTCTCCCCCCACTTGTGCAAGATCTTATGCAACAAATTTCTGGGTACTATAATGTATAGGCAGGAAAGTGCTAGATGTTGCTTGCATAACATCTTGTGCAAGCAGTTTCTCTGAGTCCATTTAGCCTTCTACTTATGCATTGGATCCAAGCCCTGACTGCCATTTTGCCCATGATTTAGATTTTATAAGGTAAATGGCAGAATCCCCAGTTGTACAGACCTTGTAGACCCCTCAGATTGAGAATTCTTGGATAGAGCCAATTGTAAGGCACATGCTAATAGGATCTGAGGAACGTCTGTTGTTGGAATCAGGGATCCCCACTGTTCTTTGCTCTATTTCTCTAGTATTGAGGGCTTAGGGTCCACTGGATAAAATATCAGGAGATCAGTGACTGGATCCTCTCAGTGTTTTTATAATGTTTATATGAGGCCAGACTAGATGATAACACATCCCCAAGTTCACCATAGGGATGGGGTGCCACTTGAGAACCTGGTTGTTTACTTTTAAAATTGCCACTGGGAGCCTTATCCTGCTGGGGACCATGGTGCAGGGGGATGAGGGACTCCTTTCTCTCCTCCCCACAGGATTTTCAAAAGTTGAAATGCAGCTGACAGTAGCACTGGGGAGGGGGGGAGACCGTAGCCCCTCATACTCCTGCGCCACAGTCCCTGGCAGGATCAGGCCCCCATGGTGATTTTAAAAGTAAAAAATAAAATCAGGCTTTACAATGGCACCGTGGCAAACTCAAGGGTCATTTATGCAGGGGAAATTTGTGTTTGGTTTGCTGCAGTTTTCTGCTCCGAATTCTCAAACATCATATTCTCCCCCCCCCCCCAGCGTGGTGTAGTGGGTAAGAGCAATGGTTTGGAGTGGTGGAGTCTGATCTGGAGAACCGGGTTTGATTCCCCACTCCTCCACATGAAGCCATCTGGGTGACCTTGGACTAGTCACAGCTCTCTTAGAGCTCTCTCAGCCTCACCTACCTCACAGGGTGTCTGTTGTGGGAGGGGAAGGTGATTGTAAGCCGGTTTGATTCTCCCTTAAGTGGCAGAGAAAGTCCGCATATAAAAACCAACTCTTCTTCAATTCCAGGAGTACCTTGTGCTTAATTAGGCATCCCCAGTGGATCACAGAGCTTCTGAGTCTCTCCCCCTGAAAACGCAGCCTTGTTGCACTTTACTTGGAGGGGGCAGGTCAGCTCTTAAAGGGACTAAATATGCTTTTGCTGGTTATTCCTCCCAACCGTTCTCAGGGAGCTGCCTTCCAACCTTTGCAGCCTCTCTTCAGTGTCTTCATGCACATTTCATGGAAGTTGAACTCCCTCTTTTGTGCTTTGCTTTGAGGGAAGGGGTTGGATGGGAGGGACAGACACGTGGGAGGGAGAAGCCAAAACGAGTGTGGGGAGAAAAACCCGAAGTTAAGAGATATGCATGGAAAAGGGGCAAATTTGCATCGCTCTTGCCTCGAAGCAGTATTTAAATTCATTCTAACACAGGATCCTAGAACTGCGGGGAAGAACAAGGCCACAGCGAAATCACGTCTGAAGGTCCGTAAAATCATGAATAATGCAAAGGAAGCCTTGAAGCAGTTCAGTAGGGACTGCAAAGTAAATACCCCTTCAAAAATAGCCCTGGATGCAGTATCATCCAGTTTGAACCTTAGCTATATAGAGATCTGCTTCAGATTGCGGCCACATATGTCAAGAAGAGTGGCTTTAACTGTTCCCTCTGTTCAGTTTTGCCAACTGAAGCCAACTTTTTATTGTGAAAAAAAATGGGAAGCTCGTCTTTGACCCTTCATTTTTGTTTTCAGAGCTAAGTACAGCATTTTTGTTTTCAGAGCTAAGTATAGCATGTAGGGGGCGTGGACATGGCTTTGACTGGCAAGGCTAAAAGCAGGGAAGCGTTAAGCCTCCTCTTCTCCCAGTGCAGCCAATCCTAATTGGGCCCTCGCATAGCTAAAATGCACATTTTTAAAACGTGGGGAAGACCAAATCACAGACCTCCCAGCATTCTGTCTAGTTTTTTCCTCGATTAATATAAAATTAGTGAAGGGTTCTGTCTCAGCCCTTAAAAAAAAAAAAAGGTAAAAGAGTGCAGAATGCCTCTCTCCGCCCAAAAAAGGAAGAAGAGATGGAGAGGTTTGTATGAAGGGACAAAAGCCCACAGAGGCCACAACTCTGTAATTTTAACATTTTATTTTACAAAATGTATACCCTGCCTTTCTGCCTTCATAACAGCCACCGAGGTTGCTATTTGGTGTAGTGTGATTGCGGTCCAGAGAACTCTCTTTCCTTTCAAGGGTAATAAATGACATTTCCGTAAAAGATGTAGAAAGTATTTTTAATGGTAGGTTAGATGTGCCACTGAAAATAGTACACTGTGCATTCTGAATTGCATACATAAGAAGAGCCCTGATGGATCAGACCAGTGGTCCATCTAGAACAGCATCTTGTCTCATACAGTGGCCAACCACTTCCTCTGAAGGGCTAACCACAGGGCATAGAGGCTGAGAACTTCCCCTGAAGTTGCTTCTGGCCAGTGGTATTCAGAGGTTTACTGCCTCCGAATGTGGCTATAATGAACACATGAAGCTGCCTTATACTGAACCAGACCCTTGGTCCATCAAATCAGTATTGTCTACTCAGACCGGCAGTGGCTTTCCAGGGTATCAGGCAGAGGTTGTTCACATCACCTACTTGCCTAGTCCCTTTAACCTGGGACCTTCTGCATGCCAAGCAGATGCTCTACCACTAAGCCACAGCCCCTCCCTTCAGTCACCATGACTATTAGCCACTGATTGTCCTCTCTTTCACGAATCCATCTAATCTCCTTTTAAAGCCATCTATGCCTGTTGCTATCACTGCATACTCTGGTAGCAAACATTCATCGTATAAAGAAGTATTTTCTTTTGTCCATCCTGAATCTACTATTCATCAGCTTCATTGGATGCCCGAAGCAGCCACTTGGACTACTAACCAGCCCCAGTAAGCAAAATCCAAACGCAGTCCAGGGTCAAAACACAAATATTCAGAAGTCCAAGCATCAAACCAGAAGGGCAAATCCAAAGAGCACAAGCCAGGTCACAGTCCAAGTTGGGTAGATCAAGTTAGCCAAGTCCAGGCCCAGACCAAAGTCAAAACACACTATAGCGTAAGGTAGAGAATAACAGCTGGCACACAAGGGTTGGGGACAAGTTCCTTTCACCCTGTTCTGGCTGCTTTTATCAGGAAAACCCAGATCAGGAGCAGGTGCAGCTCCTCTGCCTGCTGCGTCATCCACAGACAGGTGCTCAGCACTGGCTGAGCAGCCTCTGTGGCTGCCAGCCCTGATCCTGTGGTGACTCCAGCTCACAGGCGGAGGTTGACCAGTGCTGGGCTGCCCACCACGCGCTATGGCGTTGTTCCTGCGCCCCCTCCAGGCCCCGCCTTCTCTGGCATCCCAAGGTGCCCTGGTGACCCCGGGGGTGAGGCTGGCGGCTACAGCGCTTCCGTGTCGGCGCCAGCTCCTGGGGTGTGGGGCTGAGGGCATGGCATGTTGACTTTGGCCTGACACTTCTCCTCTGTGCCTGACGGAGTCTCCACTTTGCCCGTGGCTTCCAAGGGCTGGGGCTGGCTTTGCCTGTCTCTTCCGCGTCCGAGGAGGTGTTGGCAGGCAGACCCATAACAAGTACTAAGAGACTGCTAAAGCCCCTTCATCAGTATCTGACAGAGGAAGCTCTGATTCTCAAAAGCTTATACTCTGGAAAACCTGTTCTTTAAGGTGCCACTGGAATAAAATCTTGCTCCTCTACTGCATGGCTACCCACATGAATTTTTATTTATGTTTTCCAGTTTTAGAAATTTTGGTGTTCTATATTGTTACATATATTGTTACATTGAACTCTCAACACTATTTTTGCTGCTGACAAGCAAAAGTGGCAGGAGGAATTTTTGGGGAGAAGTGGCAGGCAAAAGGAATGTGCTCCCCTTACTCCCCTACAAACACACAGTTTTCCCTCTGCAACCTGACCCCTTGCAGACAATGGGAAAGAGCAAAATGATCCATCCACTCCTTTCCAGCAGGTTATCACTGAACATGTACAGGGAAATTGACATGAAATTCAATGCAACCTGCCCCACCCCACCCCGCCTTCCAGGCTGGCCTTTTGCTTCTTGTGTGGATGCAGATTCCTCCAGTTCTGTCTCGGCTGGGATTTGTTCCATCTTTAATACTGGGAGTGGGGAGCCAAAGGACCCCAACTCTCCAATACGAACAAGACTTCAGGAGCAAATAAAGACCTTGACAGGGATCGGGTGAGGAGACAGCTGGGAAATGGTAACAATTCAAAAAACTGCAGCTAACTGCAGTTTTGTGAGAGAAAATGAGGATAATATGGACCCAAATTCCACTTTCTGAAACTGAGGGGGCAAAGAGATACTAAATAGGCAGTATTCTATAGGGAAGAACGAACAATCATATACATTAGATCGTTATGTGTTGAAACACCTGGAGCCCTTCAGACAGCCAAATACATCATCAGTAGTCAATTTGATATGCGGTTGTCAGTGTTTCTCAACCAAAGTATTTGAAATATGAGAAAAACAGTGGATCATTGTATACTATGCTGTCACAACATTGTCCAAGATTTTTACAAAACCTGCAAACGAATAAGAATCCTTTTTTTCATGGAGTTTACTAGAGAATATTCACCAACGTTGACAGGGTCAGTTTTTAAAAATCCAACCTGGACATGGGGTATGTGGCTTTCAAATGAAGCTATTTTATATTCGAATTGTCAAACACGGGCTCATCTGGATTGGGCCCACAGTGACTAAAAACAGATAGTTCTGCACAATTTAGGGATTCCCAAGGTTTGCAGAAAAATATGAAAACATTTAAAAAATACATTGAGGGGATTAAATCTCCCCCAAAGCAAAAATGCCGTCCCCACAGAGAGAAATTACTTACCAGACGATGCCAGCCTACACACAGCCTCCTCGATCTTTGCTGTGGTCCTGGCACCCGACGGCCAGGCCATGGCTGTTGGCGCAGCTCCCGGGGCCCTACAGCTGGCACAGTGGTTCCTTGGGGCCCGGCTGCTGCCACTGGTGCAGCAACTGCCACGGGCTCTGCCATGGTGGGGGGAGAAAAAGGAGGAGGAGATTGTCTGAGAAGGGGTGGGGGAAAGAGAATGGGGGGGTTGACATAGAAGCCGTTGGGGGAGAAAGAGGGGGTGAAGGAAGATTGACAGCTAAGGGGTGGGCAGAAAGAGAGAAGAACCTTGACAGAGGAGGAGGGGGTGGTGGAAGCAAAGGCACTTCCCGCATGTTCCTTCATGTTCTGGGTTCTCTGTATATCTAATTTTCAACATGGCCACATCTGTGGATACTTAAATCCTGTGACGGGGGGCATGGACAGACAAGGCAAATCTTTCTACAAACCTGAAAAACAGCCCAGGCTTGCAGAAAAATCTGAAATCTAAAAAAAATAAAAGCATGGGGGAGATTACATGGAAGCAGCACCTGTACCTTTAAAAAACGAATCCCCTCACTGGCTGTTGCTAGGTAACCAGAACAGTACTGTCAGCCCTCAACCCTCTCGGTCAATGCAGGAGGAGGGGGCAGGGTGTTTTGCAGGGCTGACTTGGCCTCTGTGCGCGGACTCCTTGGGGCCAGGCCCTACTCGGGCTGCCTTGCTAACATGTGACACTCACGATTCACCCAAGACTTGCTGTTTGCCACCAAACCCCATGAAAGCTGGTGTTGTGTAGTGGTTAGAGTTTCATCTGGGAGACCCAGGTTTGAATTACCACTCTGCTGTGGAAGCTCACTGGGTTATCTTGAACCAGCCACACACGCTCTTGGCCTCTTACCTCTCAGGATTGTTCTGAGGATAAAAGGGAAGAGAGGAGAATGATGTAAGCTGCTTTGGGTCCCCATTGTGGAGAAAGACAGAGTATCAATAAAGTAAATAAATAATAAATATAGCTGAAGTTGGGGGGACACATAAAAGGCGGGTCGGTTGTTAGCTGGGAAGCAGAGAAGGAAGCAAGAAAAAGTGAGAATATGGGGGTTTCCAGGAGAACCAAAAGAGAAAATACAGGAGGAAATGAGGAGCCCCAGCAATATTTGGCAGATTCTGAGCTGTGCAATTGGGCCCATCCCAGCGGTTGGCACCATGCCACAGGGCCATCGTTTTCCCAGGTAGAGGCTGCCAGAGAGAGAGGGGGGAAAGGAAACCTCAATGGGGAGGATAGATAAAGATTGGCTGATGGGTAAGAAGGAGAGAAGGAAGGAAAAAGGGAGAGGCTATGGGGTAAATACTGGGGAAAGAGAAAATGAGATGCCCCCCGAAAGTCCTTGTAGGTCCACCCCTTGTCAGAATATATCCTGAGGACATGTATCCTGTTTGAGCTGTCCTGATAAATGAGTTAAAATTATATTTAATTTACACTAAAAAGGGGAGTGGGGATGTAATAAACATAGAAAGGAAGGTGTGAAATAACAGAATCATTACATTTTTCACCAGTACCTACTTGCTATATCTAATCACTATATCCAATAGGTGGCTTGTGCCATTCACGAAAGCATTAAAAGCAGTCCACATATAGACAAGATATATATTGAGACTTCCCAGGTATGCAGCAAAGGATCAACCCAAAAAAGATCCACTATCTAAAATGGCCTAATGAGGACTGGACATGTGCCAGGAGGCATGGGACGTTGAGAAGTAGTAAAGGGGGGGGGATAGGGAGGGGAAATTAGCATGCTCTAACCCCAGAGAGGTTAAAGAATCCTTGAGGAGGGGTTTTGGGTACTTTGATTCGTACATGCACAAAAACCTGTCTTATAGTAAATTTAATACAAAGCACTAGAAGCACAAGAAGATGGGCTGCCCATTCCTGACCTTTCGGCAGCCACGGATGGTGTGGCCGAGGTGCCACCATGGTGCCTCCAAAACTGTTTTTGTTGGCTTTTCAATGTTTAAATGGGGCATTTTGCCCCATTGAGAACAGCGAGGCTGCGCCTGCAAAAAGCAGGAGCAGCAGCGCCATCTTCCCGCCAGGCCAAAAGGGGATCGGAAGCTGCCTACTGGCAGCCCCGGCATGCCCCAGGAACGCCCCCTGGGATGCCAGCACAGGGCTTTGCTCCCGTGGGATACCAGTGGAAGGCCCAGCCAGCGTCCCTGGGCGGCTTTTCTCTGGCAGCACCAAGCGACCAGCATCCGGGCCTCCCCGCCGACGTTGGGGCCACTCTGCATGGCAAAAGTGACACAGGCGTGACGTAGGGGGCCCCAATGCCAGACTTTCATCCTTGAGGCTCAGGAATGGGCTGTGTATATTAGCAACATTACACAAATTTTGGGTTGGTGACTTCAGCAAAGAACTGCTAAGGACAGACACCTCCAATAGTAGTACAGATTGGGTCAGACATTCTTTTAATAATTGAGGGTTTAAAACTTTACTTACCAATGTAACAAATATGCTTATTTTTTTAAGAAAAACAGAAAAATCGGAGTAATAAGGAAGTATAAAATTACCCTTAAAAAGAAAAAGAAGCCAAAGACAATGAGAACACTATCAATGTTGAGCTAAGGAAAAAGAAAGCCAAGGAAGAAGAGGACTATGTATCTACAATACTTCACTCAGTATCAAAATGATCAGGCTGAAATGAGTACATGATCAGTATATTTCCCTGTCTTATATTGCGCAACTGTTTAGCTTCATAAATTATAAGAATTCTGCATGTGTGTTTTTTTTTAAAAAAAATACATCTTGATTAAAACATCACAGTAATTCTCATTATGTTCTAGATGTGAGTAATTGGCTATAATTGATGCTCTCTAAAGGTATAATTTATCCCTATTACATCGGGGAAAGATGCTCTAGTGGAAGATAATATGCTACTTAGAGTTGTTTCTTTCAGGTCTCTCTTGCATCTGTTCTAGCAGAAATGCTATAATACTCATCCTGCGCTTGTTTACAAGCCTCTCACAGTCACAATCAGTTTTCAGGCAGTGTGGGAGTGCTGAGTAGTTGGGAACCCCCTCCCCTTCTTCTGGCCCTCTTACCAGACCTGATATGTATACTGCCATGACGATGCCAGAGCAACATCTGCATAGCCTAGCCTCACCGCACAAAATCTGGCAGCTTGCGTAACATAGAGAGGGACCTGTGAGAAAAGACGCCCATGCTTCAAATCTCACCTGCAGTGGAATTCAGCAGGCTGCTGTGGTGATGTTCAGACATCAGAATAGGTTTGCCCATGGTGGGCATGAACACAGCTTGTTGCCATAGAGGTGCCCTCCCCACCCTTCCCCTGGTGTTCACAGAATTATTCCATGCCAGAATAATTACCGTTCAGTCAGACCTTGAATCAGAAATGGGGGGAAGGGTATTCAAGTGTTTCTGTACTGCAATTAGCCTCTCCATTTCAAGAAAAAGAATGGTATTGTGCTTGTAAAGGATTAAGGTGAGAGACTAGAAGAGCTTAGATGCACTGTTTCTATGAGTCAAATCCACCTACGGTCAGTAGTTACACATGAATTTTCCATAGAAATGCACTACTGTGAGCTAGGAAAATAAAATTCTAGCCTGAATTCTTCCTGGGTAATTTTGCATAATCAAGTTAAGCTGAAGTATTTGAATCTAAATGAAGACTCAGTGTACTACCTTAAATTGGCTTACATTCAGCTGCTTGAAAAACAAATCACAGATTTCTGCAGCACAGGTTAAATTTAGGTGAAGGACGGTTACCATGTTTAGTCACTAGAGGGAGGTGCCTCTGTAAATGCCTGGGTCAAAAAGCTGAACATTCTAAAATAATATTTATTGTAAGACGTCCTGCTTCTTCTCAGCTGAATAGCTAACACTGACAAGATTTGACTAGGCAAGACTTGGAATATTGATTAATGCAAACATAAGTCTCGTGCATTCCTGAGTATAAAGCAAAGAGCTAAAACCTGCTTAGCAATTTTAAAAAATGCCAATCCTGTATCAAGGGTTTATCTATTTCAGCAACACATGTAGACAGAAAAACTAGCAATAGTTTTAGAGTCTCGTTTTTTTCCCTATAGCAAGATCTCTACTCACTGCTGAGTAGTTGCTATAAATAAAGAGAATAAATAAAAAAAATCACTGAAAGGCACAGGCTGGCAAAGAGGCCACTGAGAATTTTGCACTCTGTCTTGGCTTATGAAAGACATTGTCCTAACAGATAGAAAAACACACACACACACACACACACTCTGATTGTCTATGTCTTCACTCCTCTCTCTTCACATGACGTGGCTGTTCTTGATGGTGGTGATGGATCAAAGAATGGAATCAGCCGTCCAGATTTCTAGCCCCTTTTATAGCAGGTGCTAAAAGGGTGGCACTGGGAGCTGAATAGGGTTGCCAACCTCCAGGTACTAGCCAGAGATCTCCTGCTATTACAACTGATCTCCGGCCGATAGAGATCAGTTCACCTGGAGAAATTGGCTGCTTTGGCAATTGGACTCTATGGCATTGAAGTCCCTCCCCTCCCCAAACCTCCTCAGGCTCCACCCCAAAAACCTCCTGACAGTGGCAAAGAGGGACTTGGAAACCCCAGGGCTGAGAGGCCCACATGCCCAAAGAGTCACGCAACATGGCTGGCTGTACTGACAAGCAAAATTGCCCTGCTGACCCCTGCAGAGCCTCTTGCACCAGGAAAGATACCACTGGTAGAAGAAGCCACAAAAGTGATTTCACCCATTTTCCCTTCCTCCCTGCATCCTCCTGTGTGGCCCACAACAGTATGTATCACCCTTATGGCTCTCACAAGGAGCTTCTGGGGCAAGAATAATCTGCTTCTGCCAGCCCCTTAAAGTTTAACCCAGTAACATTAGGATACTAAAGCAGACATGACTGCCATATGGAATTATTCTTACATATACGTAATTGTTGTACAGGGAATACTAGAATATGTACTATCAAATAGTACATCTAATTAACTTTTCTGGTCTAAAATGTGGTCCTCCTCAGATCTAATTGTCATGGACCATTGAGATCAAAATGTGATTAGTAGCTATTTTTTTGTTTTGGCCTTAGGCGGTGTAATGCCTTAATGACCTCCTTCCTCCCAACAGGCATTGATCTCACCACAGTTCAGATTCATGCAGGAATACTGATAACCAGTTGCTTTGTAACAATACAGTAAATGATGAGAAATTACAAGCTGTTGCTGAGATAGCCGAGGGATTGAATTGCTGGGGATTTTGGTCAGTATTGGTAGTATTGTAGCTGCAGCGTGTTTCATGATGCATTATTGGGGGTGCCAGCTCTGGGTTGGGAAATATCTGGAGATTTTTTGGGGGGGTGGAGCCTGAGAAGGGGGGGTTGAGAGGGGAGGGACTTCAATTCCATTGAGTCCAATTGCCAAAGTAGCCATTTTCTCCAGGGGAACTGATCTCTGTTGGCTGGAGATTAGTTGTAACAGCGGGAGAGCAACAGACACCACCTGGATGTTGGCAACCCTATGCATTACCGAGTCACAGTAGCAAGAAGTTTGAAAAAGTAATCTGTGTTGGCAAGCCTGACTGTTCCAATATGAAACAACATAACTTTTTTAAAAAAATCACATATTAAAAACAGGCAGAAATGTTCCAAACTGGTTATCACAAATTAGCATGGATGTCAGAAGGCTGATGAGTCAGAACTTTATCAGGCCTGCTCAGATGAATGTCAGAAGGCTGCTGGCAGGACAGCATAACCAATATAGCTGCATTACTTTGGACTCTTTTTAGCCACTCCTTTTCAACTGGAATTTTTCATTTACCAAAGGCAGCTGTGTTGCTCTTGACAACAGGTTAAAATAGAGCAGGCCCCATCCAACTGTGAGTCACTAAGCCGAAACTCAGCCCACCAGCCATACGTGACCAGCCCAGAGACGCAGTGAATCTTCTTCTGTGTGGCTAGGTCTGCACAGATATGTGGGTGAATATAAATACCTTTTACCTTTTATCCCTTAGAAGCTCCTTGATCAATTGATCTTGAGCAGCATATATCTAGTGTTGAAGGGATATAAGGATTGAAACAAATCTTGCCACTGACAATGTAGCCTTGGGGTCCCTATCGCTTAGTAAAAAAGGCATTATGTCAGTCACAGAGGAATTGGATTTGTATATTAAAAGGGGGGAAATATAGTGTGATCGAAGTTCCTCGTAAAAGCGGCATTCCAAAAGGGCATGGGCTAATGTGTCAATAGAGCCAGAAGAGCAAGGGCAGATCCTGTCTGAGTATGGTATATTCAGAATTCTGCCCTGCATTACCATAGAAGGGTTAGCATTCAATCTAGCCAAGCAAAAAGCTCTACAGAGACGAGGAGTTGTCAGATAATATGTATAGGCAGGCAGACCACGTGGAGGGGGTATTCCGAACTGGGATGAACAGACGCGACGAGCACGAAAAGTAGTGCTGTCATAATCAAGCTCTTTAATGCGCTTTTTAATTTTGGTAAAAATTTTGGTAATAACATATCCTGAGAAAAGCCCAACAACGACAGTTTCTCATCTAAGATTTTTTGCCATGAGGATTTAAAAGGGTCATGCTTCAGAGACGCTAGGAACCCCTCAGTGCTAAAGCACAGTTTAAGGTGTAGTTTAAAGGCGGCCAACCACGCCCTAGCTTCAAGTGACATTTGGCCAAACTCGGAACGAAGAGTAACGCCAGCAACACATCGAGGGGCATTTAGGAGTTTTCGTAAGAACTGAAGCAGTGGACGATCTATAGATTCATTGATCTGTTATCCAGATGGCAACACCAAAGAGGATAATTGGGGTAATTTTCAGGTTAAAAACCTGAATAGCCCCTGGAATATATTTGCCACCTTTGGTGTGAAAAAAGTTGACAATAGCACCAACCCCAGGTTTAATTTTGTTGGACACTGCTTTTTGATGGGCATTCCAATTTAGGTTATGGGAAAACAGAATACCAAGGTAAACAAACTCCTTGACTTGGTCAACCTCAAAGCCATCTAATACCCAGCGAAAAAGAGGCATTTTCTCCTCTTAGCGAAGATCATAATCTTAGATTTGTGATGGTTTATTTTAAGACCTTCCCTAGAGCAGTACTCAGAAAAAGTTTGCAAAGACCTTTTCAAACCAATTCTTGTGCGGGACAGGAGAACTGCATCGTCAGCATAGAGTAGAATTGGGGTGGGATGACTTGCAAGCTATGGGGGGTGGCAAAACTCTGAGAATTTGGTTGCCATATCATTCAGGTATAGATTAAACAAGAGAGGAGCAAGGAGGCAACCTTGTCTAACTCCCTTGACCAGTTCAAAGGTCTCGGTTGGTTCTCCTTGGTTGCCACAGCGAACCTGAGCTGTGAGGTCAGTATGAAATTGCTGAATAAGCCATAGTAACCTCCTATCCATAGTAGGATGTGATAGTTTCAACCATAGCCTCTCCCTCGGGATGGTATCAAAAGCTCCCTTAAGATCCTTAAAACCTGTATAAAGGGTGCCATTTCGGGGGGAGGAATATTTCTCGGCTAGATGGGAGAGCACTAAACAGTGGTCCGTGACAGACCAACCCCTTCTAAAGCCAATCTGTTCCCAGCCAAGGATGTCATTACTCTCAACCCAGTCCAACAAGTAGGAGGAATACAATTTGCCTAAGCAAGACAAAAGGCTGAATGGACGATAACAGCTTGGGTCAGAGCGCTGACCCTTTTTAAAGATTGGGACGATAATAGTATGTCTCCAAGATTTTGGAATGGCTCCTGATGCATTAATTTGTGTAAATACAGGAGCAAGAACGTTGGCCCACCATTCGCTGTTGACTTTAAAAAGTTCGTAGGGAATTAGATCAGGACCTGGGGCTTTGCCTGAGTGTAGGCGATCAATGAGCGGTTTAATTTCCTTAGGAGACACATCTGGCCAGGAATTCAACAAAATAGAAGGTGCTACAGGTATAAGTCCCTGGTTTTCCACAGAGTAGGAGAAGAGGCTCTTGAAGTAAGCTACCCAGACCGATGATGCGGGGACTCTGGCATAGCCATTACTTAAAGAATTCACAGTCTGCCAGAAGGTTGAATTATCATTGTTGTTTGGGAGGCTTGGATGAAATATTGTGAATATGAATTAGGACTGGGGGAAATGGAAGAGTACCTTTTAATCTGATCTAGATGACATTGCTAACATAAAGAAATGTAATCAATTATATTGATAGTATAATGTGATTGAAACTTAATTGAGATATAAGAATAATTAAGATCAGACCATATCACGATGGGATAGAATACTTTATTAAGAGGCAGACGGAGGTGATGGGGAAGTCAATAAATTTTCCTTTATTTTTTATTTTTATTTAGCACTTAAACAATTATAACAACATTACCTATGATTTAGTTTTTAATATTACATATATTGTTGTTTGTTAACATGGAAAATTTATATTATAAAAACCAATAAAATTTTCAAAAAAAAAAGAATTATGATTGTTGTTTATAGCTGTAATCAAGCTCCTCCAATTTTTATATAGGGCCTCTTTTTTCCTCCAGTTTACCAACTCCTTGTAGTTCTTTTTAATAGTTAACAATTCCTTCAATACTGAAATAGTATTGTTCCTTCTGAATTCTCTATGTTTCCTGGTTATTGCTCATTTGAGTAGTGAGATGGTCACTGCCCATGTAATCGCAGACTTCCATATTACTGATTAGAGGTAAGAGATCTAATGAAACCAGAAAATAATCAATAACAATGGCACCATTTTGGCTAAAAAAAGTAAAATCTCCATTAGGGTCGATCCGCGATCGCCCATTTACTATTATTAGGATCCTCTGAATAGCGAATTGGGCCAGACTTAAGCCGGAAGAATTAATTACCGAGTCCCTGGAAGTTCTAGTATACCATAGGGAACTCAGGAAAGATTCATCAAAATTCCCTATAAGATTTTGGAAGAGAGTATTATCATCCGGCCCTATTTGTGCGTTAAAATCACCAGCCATAAGAACTGGAGTAGTTGGATGGTTGTTTTTGATGTCATCAAATAGTTCTCCCAGACAGGCCCAGTTTCGTGCAGTATTACTTGATCTAGCAGGAGGAATATAAACAGCAAATAGAATAAGTGAAGAAAAAGTCAGGTTTACTCTAACTGCTAGCACCAACTCTTCAGCCAAAAGAAGGTCAATTGAGCTTATGCTTAAAGAAGTGGAGATAAAGCATGCTAGTCCTGCACAAGGGCGGCCCACAGAGCCTTTGATTGCTTTTTGGTTAAAAGAGGTAAAGCCTGGAAGAAAGATCTCATTTGTGGCCCAAGTTTCCTGAACAAGGATGATATCAAAGGTCGAAAGAAATAGCTGCATATCAGAATCAGTTAGTTTAGCTGACCATCCAGCAACATTCCAGCTAAGAAATTTGCAGCAAGATGAGAGTCAGTCCTTATCAGGGAGATCTGTAGGAGACATATCCCTAAGCAGGTTAGAATTTGTTGTAGGAGGAAACACTATTATGGTTGGTTCCAGAGGAACTGGGGCCTTGCCTTGAAGTAGGTCAGACTCTTGGGCTGGCTGGTTTACTAAGTCAGGAGTCATATCAACCGTGTGTTTGGAATTTGGTTGGTGCTCAATTCTAGTAGAAAGGGAAGGTACCCTTGGTTTAGATGGGGGTAAATGGGCCTGTGCTGACTTCATCTGGGCAAGGTTATCTTTAAGGTTCCCTAGCCTCATTATTATATTGTTTTGTTCCTTTGTCGGGAGAATGCGAAAAGAACTAATTTGTTTTGCATCCTCCATTTCGAGTATATCATCGACTGGGTTACATGGCTGGAGCAGAGAGCATCTAGGATCTGGTGGTAAGCTTGATTTACAGTACATGAATTTTAGATTTGAATCAACTGGGGTAGCATTCTTTAAACTAGTTGGAGACAGCTCTATTAAAGGCTTATCAACCTTGTGAGACTTGGCCTGGTTTTGGAGAGCAAATTTAGTTGATTTTTTAAAGAGGGGCTTAGGAGGGATCTTAGATGAGAGCAGAGGTGCTATTGTTGTTGTGCGAAAGGATTCTTTGGGGGAAATGCCGAATGTCATTAATCAATCCTGATTTTCAAGGATCAGCACTGGGATACGGGGGGAGTAAAAAGTAAGGGACAGACGATGTTCACTTAATAAGCCTGGGAGTCTATCAAAGTATTTCAGGTCAATATCACTTGGGTGGCAGTGCAATAAGAATGCTAAATGCTCTTTAATTCGCCATTTCCCATGCCAGCTTATAACACGCCCCTGGTAAGAACGTATGCTTAAAGAGATCCTAAAGCTATCAGGGATAAGGGTAGGGGGATTAGGATAGTGGGACCTTTGTGCTCCATGCCTTCGAAAAAATGGGATTCTGTGCATAGGTGCAGAGAGATTGGTTTCCTGATGGGAACCTTTTGGTGCAAGATCAGAGGAGTTTAAGCGTGAGAGTTGTATTTCCAAAATACCCAATTTGTCATAGATCTTCTGGAGGGTTTTGGAAATAAGGAATGTCTGTGAGGCTAACAGACTTAAGGTGTCATACTGGTCAGTATTTCCGTTCTCCTCCTCTATGCAAGCTTGGGGCTTGCCAACATTTGAGGATATTTTAGGGGTAAAGACAAAGCTTGGGCTAAATGGTGTACTCTCCTGAGCATCAGGGGCAATGGGGTTAGAAGACAACTCAGTAGGCAAGTCCTGAAGCATGTTCAACCTATTAGTGGTGTTAATAGGTATAAAAAATCATCCATCCTGCTTTGCTTACTAAAAGGGAGGTTTTCAGTATCAGAATCAGAGGGGAAACCTCTTTTTTGACTCATTTTAGAGGACATGAGGGGTGCCAATATTACTAATAAAATTAATGATAAGGTCTATACTACTAAAGAAAAAAAACAAATAAATGAGTAAAGTTAAAATAGAATATATATGTATGTATGTATGTATGTATGTATATAGGACTCAAGTTTCACAATTTACAGCGATAGAACAGTAAGCCCAAAGCCCATAATAAAATGTAGAAATATAAGAATATATAGAGCACAATAAAACAATAAAACCAAAGCTCAAGAGTACAAATAGATAAATGAATAAATAAATGGGCTTTAGTTTAATTGTATGCCTGATGTGGATATAAATATAAGATACAGAGATACATAAAACGATGTAAATGTCTAAGAAGAGGTAAAAGGGATAGAAATAGAAAAAGCAAGGGAAATTAGAAGTTACTAGAGGTAACTAGTTATAGCTGGTTTAAAACAAGGGTATGGCTATTTAAAAACAAAAACTATTTAAATGGCTAGAATAATATTAAGAGAAATTAAAAGCTTTAGATGTAGGGATAAGGATAGTGATAGAAATAACAGGAGTAGTTAAGAATTACTGGAAATAGATAAATATATAAAGGTAAAGGTAAAGGTCCCCTGTGCATTCCTGACCCATGGGGTGACGTCACATCCTGACGTTTCCAAGGCAGACTTTGTTTACGGGGTGGTTTGCCAGTGCCTTCCCCAGTCGTCTTCCCTTTACCCCCAGCAAGCTGGGTACTCATTTCACCGACCTCGGAAGGATGGAAGGCTGAGTCAACCTTGAGCCGGCTACCTGAAACCAACTTCCGTTGGGATCGAACTCAGGTTGTGAGCAGAGCTTGGACTGCAGTACTGCAGCTTAACACTCTGCGCCACGGGGCTCCTAGATATAAGATAAATATAGCTGATTTAAAATAAGGGTGTGGCTGCTTAAAAACAAGACAAAATAAAATAAAATAAAATAAAAAGAGCCTTGTTTAAAATAGCACTTATTTAAAAGTAGGAGCCTAGAAAGGCTTAAGTGTAAGGGGTAAATAAGCAAAGGGGCAAAAAAAGTGGGGGGAGAGACAGCTAAAATAAGAGGAAGGCAAAGCCAATAAAATCCTACTTTCTCAGAATAGTTTAATCAATATTGGCAAGAACCCTTTCCCCTCTCCTTTCGTCCCCCTGAGGAGATGGGGGGCAAAGAGTGAGTTTCTACGATAGAGTTCTAATTCAGGGTTTTCCCCTCGCTTATATCCAACCCCACCCCACGGATTTCGTGAGCGTCACACAGCTCTTTGCCTCAGCGTCTGGCAGAGGCAAGAAAATTTTTTTCGGAAGGACAAATCCAATCCCCCAAAATGCAGGCAGCCAGGCACCAAATAAACGCCAGAACAAGGCAAAGTGAGAGCTAGACAGGAGCAGAGGAACTGAAACCAATCTGCAGAGTCGCAGGCTGTTCTCAGCTCGGCCCCCCACCCCACTGGCTACATAGGCATCGCCTAGTGCCTCGGTAATAGCTCAACAACAACAAACTTGTCGAGCCTGTGAGGGAGAGAAAAAGCAGTTAGCAAGAGACTAACAGAGGTGGTTTGCCAGTGCCTTCCCCTGCACAGCAAGCCTGGTATTCCTTGGTGGTCTCCCATCCAAATACTAACCAGGGTTGACGAGATCGGGCTAGCCTGGGCCATCCAGGTCAGGGTGTGTAACAGATTAGGACCATCAAAAATCATTTTTCAGATTGTGGTTGTTCATGGTCCAAATATCTCTGTAAGCAAGGTCAGAATCAACCGGCTCTATAGTATGTGTATTTACATACAGAAAGAAAATTTTTTTCATGGTCCTAATCTATTTCAATAATGAAGTGAGACTTGTGTCATTAATGAATTGGCCCTACTTCTTGAGAGAGTTTTAAAGCTTAGATCCTAGTTGCATCACCACAAAAGCTTCACTCATCTGAGCAAGGTTTTCTGCTGGTGTGGACCTGCAAATGGGCAAAATCAACAGCTGCCCACTCACATGCCTTCTCTTGTTGTGCCCCTCCTTCTTTGGGGATTGGCTGAGGAGGCCAGGAAGGCTTCCAGCCACCTTTCCACAAACTATGCAAAACTGAATTATCTAAGAGGGCTTTTCTACGCAAGCAATAGAGTTGCACTGTACTAAATGATTCACGAAGTTACTTGGATAAATTATTAGGGACTGTGGTCTATAGTACTGTTTCTAGCTTGTGAGAAACTACCATGCAGTTCTTGCATCATTTAATGAGTCATTAAAACTTATGCTTTGTTTCAGTTCTGTTTTTAGATTTCTGATTGGATTTACAACCCTAATCTTATTGTATTGTTTATTGAATACCATATCCTGTTGATTGCATTAGCTCACTCTGTGTCATCCGCCTTGAGTCCAAGTGAGAAAGTCAGACTATAAATAACATAAATAAATACGCTTTTGAATTTTGGAAATCTCTATTGTTAGGGGGAAAGGTTGGCTGTGGCAATTCAGTAAGAAAGTTGGGTGTAAAGTGTCATCAAGTCACAGCTGACTTATTATTTTTATTTGTTTATTTATTTTCTGACTTCTAGCCCGCCCTTCCCTGGCCAGGCCGGGCTCAGGGCAGGTTACAACATTAAAATTTTACAATATAACAATAAAACAATAACATGCATAAAACCATAAAACAACTCCAGTTAATTTTAAAAGATGGTCGCCATATATAAGTGCTCACTGCAGCAGATGATGCTAACCCTAAACAATAGCACATGACTGGTCCGGCTATCCACCCTCAAAGCAGATCGTAAACTGAAAAGAGGGGGTGGGGAGTAGGGAGGCCAGCACTGATCTCACTTAATCTTGCCTGCGCCCATCCTCAACTATAGGCCTGGCGGAATAGCTCCGTCTTACAGGTCCCGCAGAGCCCTGATGTTACTAGGAGGAGCATGCCACCAGGCTGGAGCCAGGGCCGAAAAAGCCCTGGCCCTGGTCGAGGACAGCCACACACTCCTCGGGCCAGGGACCACCAACAGATTATTGTCAGCAGAGCATAATGCTCTTCGGGGGGTATACCAAGAGAGGCGGTTCGGAGATACGAGGGTCCCAGACTGTGTAAGGCTTTAAAGGTTAAAACCAGCACCTTAAACCTGATTCGATACTCCAGCTGGAGCCAGTGCAGTTGTCGGAGCACGGGCTGTATATGGTCTCGGGGCGAGGCCCCAGTAAGGAGCCTCGCCGCCGCATTCTGTACCAGCTGGAGCCTTCGGGTCAGTCTCAAGGGCAGCCCTACGAAGAGCGAGTTACAGTAGCCTAGCCTAGAGGTGACCGTCACATGGATAACCGTAGCTAGATCCAGGCGGGAGAGATAAGGCACCAGCTGCCAGGCCTGGCAGAGATGGAAAAATGCCACCTTGACCATGGCTGTGACTTGAGCCTCCATAGATGAGGCATCAAAAATCATACCCAGGCTCCTGACAGCAGGCACAGGTGTTAACTCTACGTCAAGAGCCGGGACTTATGGCAACCCAGTAGGGTTTTCAACGTAAGAGACTAACAGAGGTGGTTTGCCAGTGCCGTCCTCTGGTTAAATGTAGGGTTGCCAACCTCCAGGTACTAGCTGGAGATCTCCTGCTAATTACAACTGATCCCCAGCCAATAGAGATCAATTCACCTGGAGGAAATGGCTGCTTTGGCAATTGGACTCTATGGCATTAAGTCCCTCCCTTCCCCAAACCTCGCCCTCCTCAGGCTCCACCCCAAAAACCTCCTGCTGATGGTGAAGAGGGACCTAGCAACCCTATATATAGACCAGTTCCCCTGGAGCTTATGGCTGACATGGAGGGTGGGCTCCATGGCATTAGACCCCACTGAGGTCCCTCTCCTCCCCATTCACAAGGCTCCACCCCCAAATCTCCATGAATTTCCCAACCCAGAGTTTCTAACCGTACCCAAATTACAGGGTCCCTTGACCTGCTTATTTTTTTTTCATACCTTCTAATTAAAAGCTCTAGCTGTTGAAGACCAGCTACATTGCATTTTAAGAAGGGCGCACTAATTCAAAAAAGCTTGTGCTGGAATAAAATGTTCTTAATCTTGATGTCGCCACTAGATTCCTGTTTATTTTTGCTGCAACAAGCTAAAATCTCCTTTTGGAATGGTTAGACGGACTCTTCTTTATTATTGCTTCAGATACATAAGTGAAAGCAGGTTCTGGGACTGGGAACTTTTCATGAACACAACATTTTCTATCCCAGGTAGAGTAGGCAGTGAATGGCTTATATCCATTGCAAAAGAGATGTAAAATCCTCATTACATTAAACAGGGGGGTAATTCCTGGTGAAATACTTATTAAGATTGGTGTGGGATATTTTCTAAAGACTAGTGCGACATCTAGTGGCTGGAGGAAAAAATGGTATCCTTAACTCAGTGCTTGTTGTGAAATTAGTGGAGAAACAGATTGGAAGCACTTTTTAAAACTCTAGTCCCTTTATGGTGCAGGGATGGTGTGTAACATATTTTAATATTCCACTGTATGCTAATCTGAATGCAACACAAGGTGTCATCCCTTAGTGAAGTACTTATTTTTACTAGCCCTACTAGCTTGGTACACAGATAAAGTTTTTTTCTGGTGTTCAGATAAGTGGTGAGAAATGTGTGACATGCTAAATTTCTCAGTGACCAGTTGCCATTAATCATTCAGGAGAGGCATTTACCCGGTTCAAGACAAGCTACCAGGCTATTTCTCAAATTTGACCTCTCCAATGCTAAGATGCCTGTTTATGCCGGCTCGCTTAAATCTACTTCTGACAGCTATGACTAGAGGCAGATACACTAAAACTCCTTATGAAGAGAGACTCTGTGTTTGTACAAAGAGACAGCCCATGTCCTATTACTCTGCGACTTTCATGTGCTCCCCTGAGAAAAATTCCTGCTACCATTACTCAAGGATAGTCTAGCCCAAACAGATGTGGGCTTAGTGCACTACCTATTATGGGACAGGGACGTGCAAATAACACTGATGGTAGCAAGATTCCTGGAAACCTCCCTAGGAGCGCTGCGCCAAGCTCCTCTGCAGAGCTAAGTACTATTAAATGGACTACATAGCACTTTAAGAATTACAGATTTTAACTATTTTATTGATATTTTATCATTTATATACTGTATTTTAATGACTGATTGATGTACTTAAAAGATCTATGCCAATAAATGTTTGAATGAATGAATGAATAAATAAACAAACGAACGAACGAATGAACTCAGGAGTAGCTGAAAAGGGTGGCAGTCCTGCACAACCTACTTTGAAAAGAAGATTATGCACGATGCTTTGCCAGTACTGATGCAGTTCGGAAGGGGTCAAATCATCCTGGCTTGCATGAGAGGCTGTGACGAACAAAGAGTTAATCTTTGCTCGTCGCAGTTTCAGGTGAAGATGGTAGAACAAGCTACTGTTTGGAAAATGTGGAACTGACTCACTAGTAACTTTTAAAACTAAAAATTAAACAATATATTAAACAGTATATATATTCTAGATCCTCCCCCAACGATGAGAATGGCACCATCCTTACAGGCCTACCTGTCTGCATTAAAGAGATTTCTGTTCCGGAAGGTCTTTGAGTAGAATTGACTTATCATGAGGCAGTGCTGGTTGTTTTAATGTATATGTTTCAGTGGTAAATGTTTTAAATTGATCTTTTTTAACGTTCATTTATTATTATAATTTTTTAGTCCGAAGCGAAGGGATAGCTGGGGCACATGGAAATGCTGCAAAAAGATTCCCAATATAAGAAATTCCCTCCTTCTTGACCCTTCATCCACTTACCCCACTGACATTTACCACAGCTCTCAGAAATGAGGAGATAATTTTGTACACTGACCAATTGCTTTCCAGCGTTTCCTCCACATTCAGACGTTCCTTGACTACTGGCTTCCCATCATCCTGTATGTGAGGGATGTCTAGTTCATATTTTCTTGAGGCTGATGTCCAGGGAAGCCTCGACCCAAGGTAGTAACTTCTTTCTCTCCCCCACCCCCAGCTAAATTTGAAACCATTGGCAAATCTTTTCCATTGAGTTCACAGAGATTTGGACAACCTGTAGGCATGGCATTGAGTTCACCAAACAATGCCAACAATATGTTTTTGAGCCCTGTCAATTTCCTATTCTCTCTTTTACACACTCAATTTTCTCCCGTTGCTGTTCCTCTGATTGCTTTCCCCCGTTCCCTTCTCTCCCTACGCAAACAGGCCTCTGCCTTTCTAAGTTCTCCACAGATGATATCAGCAGGGATGAGCAGCAGCTGAGTTCCTTTCATTACTGCTGATGCCGGCAGCCTCACAGACTAAAGCTCCTTGCAGAAGCCTCTGGGTCATTTTTTTTAAAGCAAGAATGAAAGACAAGCTGACAGAAAAGTTGGATGTACTTGATGGTAGTTTCTTTTGTTGCTTTCAGCTTAGAGTGATGTGGGGGAAGGCACTGTAAATGATAACCTTTCTGGATTTTGCCGAAGGTTAAAATCTGGCTCTTACAGGCCCTTGTTTCTGGTGAACAAAGTCCTAGTAGTGTGATTCCCAACATGGTGCCCACTAAAGTGCTTCCTGGTAACTGCTTGTTTCTTTCCAAAAGTATCTTCTCCCTAAAGCAAAGAACTGATTATGGCATTCCAGCACCACGCTGGAGCAGGAAGCATTTCAGGAGGCATTGCTTTTCTGTCTGCAGGGAGCACCTCTCAAGAAAGAGCTGCCTGCATCATAGGTTGGGTTGCCAGCCAGCAGCTGGCAAAAGAAGTACACAGACTACCAAAATACTAGAGGGACTACTACAGGAAGTGATTGCCCTGGGACATATATGCTGGTAACTACTGAGATAGTGTGTGTATGAATGTGTTAGGTGCCGTCAAGTCGCTTCCAACTCATGATGACAGCCTTGCTCAGGTCTTACAAACCTAGGGCTGTGGCTTCCTTCATAGAATCAATCCATCTCATGTTGGGTCTTCCTCTTTTCTTGCTGCATTCAGTTTTTCCTAGCATTATTGTCTTTTCCAGCTGGCAACTGGCAGGAGTCTGGGGGTGGGGCAGGGGCATTGGAGGTGCTATTTTAAAGACGGGGCTCACCCAGTCTTGTCCGGAGGGATATACCCTCCGACTAAAAGAGCCAGCTTCCACAGCCACCCACCAGGCTTCTTCCACATGGATGAGCGATCTCCTTCAGACAGCCCCCATGGTCATGACTTCAGTTGGCTCCAATATCACCACCAACACCACATGAAAACCTGCTTTCCAAAAGATGGTTGCCCTGAGTAGAGGCTTCGTTTCCCTGCACAGTGACTATCGCTTGGAATCAGATTTTTCATGATGACGATAAAGAACTGTTCACATTTGCCAACAAAAGAAATATTTTCCATGCCTTATTTCTCTTGCATTTAAGCCTTTTTTCCTCCATTTGGAACCTCATTGCATTGACATCCTGCAAAGTGACCCAGAAACAAAGGCAGCCCCCAGACACTGAGGTGCCAGCCAGGCAATTGGCTCTTTCCATCAGTCCTCAGCAACGCTGAACTTTTGAACCTGAAAACCAATGGACACCTCGGCTTGTAAATGCCTGCAGGATGGGGGCAACCCCTTTGTGGGCCCATAAAATTGGCCCCCTGTCCCAAAGTTCACCACACTTTGGTGACCATCTAAGGAGAGTCCCTTGCAGCCATGCTTCAAATCTGAGGGCTCTACCTCCCAACCCGCCCCCCCAAGAGCTTCAAAAAATCCCCATAGACTATAATGGGTCCAAATTTTTCAGTAAACCCGGAAATAAGCTGAATAGCAATATTTACTGGTATGGGTATTGGGGTTATTCTGGGTTTACAAAAAAAAAAATCAGGCCCAATAAACCTGAACCCTAAATTTACTGCTTTTTTTTTTTGGGCTCTACCCTACTCCTATATTGGGGAGCAGAATCTCAAGTCCTCTCATCCTCAGGAATACTGGAATTTACCGGTATGGGTATTCAGCTTATTTTGGGTTTACCGAAAAAAATCAGGCCCAATAAACCCAAAATTTACCGAAAAAATATTTTGGCACAACCTTAGTGTGTGTGTTCTTGGCGACCCTATGAATCAATGTCCTCCAAAATGTCCCATCGTTAACAGCCTACTCAGGTCTTACAAACTGAGGGCTGTGGCTTCCTTTATAAAGTCAATCCATCTCATGTTGGGTCTTCCTCTTTTCTTGTTGCCTTCAACTTTTCCTAGCATTATTACCTTTTCCAGAGACTCTCGTTTTTTTTATAATGTAACCAAAGTACAATAGACAATACTTTTTGGTGGATGGTGCAGCTTGTGGGTAGAAAGTTAGACCAGACAGATCTGGTCACTTAGTTTAAAATATGTTTTCTTATTCAGCATTTCAAAAGATGTAAGAATCCTTACCAAAGAATTACTGAAATCGTCAACAAATATTTTGTACCCTCCACACACTGTGTAATTTCAAACTTCAAAGATTTTCCCAGACCTGGTTCCCCTTTTTGTGATAGAAGATGTTTTTATACAATTTTTCATGTTACTCTACATTACCTCTGGCCCTAGTTAATCCTTATTATTTTATTATTTTATTTTCTAAGTTGCTAAATTACTGTCACAAAGAACTATCACTTCATAAATAACTAATTTAGATCAGTTTCAGGAGGATAGATGTGTTGGTCTGCGATAGAAAGGCTAGATGTGAATCCAGTAGCACCTTAGAGACCAACAAGATTTTTGGAGTATGAGCTTTCAGGAGTCAGAGCTGACAAAGGGAGTTTTGACTCTTCTGAGCTTATTGCCTGAAAATGTTGTTGGTCTCTAAGCCACTACCAGACTTAAATCTAGCTCTCCTAATTTAGATTGGTTAACAATCTGTAACTTCTAGAAATACATACTATGGTAAGTATTCTGACCTGTTTTATTTTTAAAATTACACAGTTTGATAGATCCATACAAAAATGTAATTCTTTACACCAATAAGAATGTAATCATTGTGAACTATCTGCAAAATAAAAGTTTCTTAATGCAACCATCCCTTAACTGTGAGGACTCTGTTAATTTCATCAATTTTGCTATGTACCAGACCTTGGTTCTCCAATTTTACTATTTTCACATCTTCCAGCTACTAGCTTTTATCAGTCTTCCTTATTATTTTTTTAATCTCCTGCAAAATTCAATGCCATTTCCATCATATATATTTTTATCAAAATATTTCTGTGTAGGATCACTAGGTTTTGGAAAATCATTATTAGCATGAGCAAAACAGCTAACAGCAGGTTCCAATTCTGCATTTGTGTATATTTAAAAGGGATCACAAAGAACCTGAACAAGTGTAAAATCAGTAGGAAATCAAATTCAGGTCTAGTATCCCTTTTAAAATTCCGCAGTGCCTGTAGATGTATCTATAATAGCAGCAGTTTTGTTACCTTATGGTTCATGCAATGCTTATCGGGCTCATTAAAGTTTCATGAGGTGAACATCCTGAGAAGCTTTGTGGCTTGTGTGCTAGCCAGGCCACTCATGCAGTGATTGTTAATTTAGGAAGCTGCCATTTTACAGAATCAGGAGGGGAAAAAATACTACACAGAAGAATGAAATGTACATTCTCATATCAGCAGTTAGCTGCTGTAATTTCTTTCAGTGCTATCCATGGCTTATAAATTTATATTTTTTGTGAATTTAGCATGGATATTGTTAACTCAGCCAGGAAACAGGACCATGCCTGTTTACTAGTGGTGAATGAGGCAATCAACGGGGGCACCAAAATTCCATCACAGTTCCCTTCCTCAACTATGGAAATTTCTCCCTATGGAAAGAAAGCCACTGCCTACACTTCTGAATGTGGTGCTCAGGGTAAGCTCAGCAACTTAGTAGATATCCACATGCTTCGCCAGTCACAAGATCAGGAGCTTTATGTTCCCTGCCAGTTGCCCACCAGGGTACACATACATTCATAAAGGGGAGCAAGTAGACAATTGGTAGATATTAAAAATGAAAAGGGAAAAAAAACATTCCAGATCTTGGTTACCTTTTTTTGCTGTCAAGTCACAGCTGACTTATAGCGACCCCATAGGGTTTTCAGGGAAGGAAACGTTCAGAAGTGGTTTGTCATTGCCTTCCTCCACGTCACGCCCCTGGTATTCCTTGGAGGTCTCCTATCCAAATACAGTCAAGGCTGAGAGTGTGTGACTGTGCCAAGGTCACCCAGCAAGTTTCCATGGCAGAGTGCAGCTTTGAACCTGGGTTTCCCAGATCCTACTCCGACACTCTAACCACTACACTATGCTGGTTCTCTTACAGTTCGTTCCGGGGGCAGGGGGGGTTGCATGGCAGCTGGAAGTGGCCCAGCCACGCCCCTGCCAAGGAGAATTCCTGGCTGCCGTGGAGACAAAAAAAACATTGTTAAATTTAAAAACTAGAAGAAGGGCAAAAAAGCCCCATTGCCTTTAGCAGGGCTATGCCATCCCCCCATGCCAAGTCCCCCCCATTTATCACAGGATAAATGGGCACTTATGCTGGCGTGGGGTCACATTGGTTCCTAAAATGATTTCCCCCCCTTAGGAATGTGCCCTTAATGTGCTCTTATTATGCTGTTCAGTATGATGTGGGGTAGGGGGGGGGATTTGAACTTATTTTAGGTCAGCAACAGATTTCAACCTGGCTCTGTCTAGGAAAGGGCTATATCCCCAATTCCAAACTACTTACATAGCAAATCTGGGTATGCATCTGGATTTATCAGGAGATTTGCCATCTGTAGTTCTGCTTAAGAAGGTTAATAATCATATCCAAATCCTTGATGTGATGCCTCAGGGACACATTGTGGTCATGATTACATGAAAGCTTTTTAACCTTGGTGCAGTTGTTTTACCAAAGTGCCTACTTTCTTCTGTTGTATGGAAAAGGGCACTTTTTTTGTAGTTCTGCTGTGATAAAAAGAACAAGTTTGGAAGGGCAAGTTTGGAAGAGAAGCTGAACAGGGTCAATACTTAGAAGGGGAGACCACTAAGGAAGACTCTGCAGAAGAAGGCAATGGCAAATCACCTCTGTTTCTCACTTGCCTTGAAAGCCCCTTGGAATGCTGCTGGAATGACAGCAGTTTACACACATACACACAAGGGCAATTTCCAGCCCATCTTGATTCACTCAACCCAAAGCATGGTTCACCCAAGCCAAACTAGGACCAGGGAAACCTGAGCTCAAATTCCTACTCTGCCATGGAAGCTCACCCAGTGCCCTTGGGTCAGTTACATGCACTTGGCCTAATCTGTCTCACAGAGTTGTTTGAGAATAAAACAAAGAAGGTGGGAAACATGTGAAATTAATAGATAAATAAGAAAGAAATAAACAATTATCATAACTCACTTATTCCATGGCACTTGAAGTTCACTGCATTGCTTCAGAAAACACCTTGCTGGGCTTGCTCCTAAGAGCAAAGTATGAGATACATGAGAGTATGCAGAGCAGTGAAGTCTGGATACTTGAGCAAATATTGCCCTAAATCTGTTTGCACAGTTTCCAGGCAGCTGCACTGTGCATCATTTTCATTTCTGACAATCCATCGTGTTTTCAAAGCTAACATTGTTCCTGCAGAAAAATCAGCTTTCACTGTTTTGCTATAAAATGTACGTAGATAGAGAGGATGTCTCCGCCCCAATAAACCTAAAGGAAGGTCTAGCTCAGACAAGGTAGAGAATGTCTTAACGATTGTTCATTTTGGCAGAAAGCATTTCAGACCCTCTAGGGAGAATCATGAGTGCAAACTTGCCTGCTAGTTCATAAATTATCCAGCTACTACCCACTATGATTATTCTCCTATTTATATGAATATGTATAAGAGTCACCTGTATTGTGGATTGCACTGTTTGAAATGCAGTGAAAATAAGCCAAACATTGATGTTTCTTCCTCCATATACATTAGTGGCAGATTTTAAAAGATTATCTCTGAGTTTTGATCCAGTTTTGTGACTGGGGAAAAACAATAGGAGAAACAGCCATGTTGTTAAGAGAACCCAGCCCTACTCATTTTTCCATCCCTAATTATTTTTTTTTCACTTCAGCAGTTTATATAATAATTTCATCCTATGAGAGATGGATCAGGGCTGACTCAATTGTACAGGCGATGTGGCTACCTTAGAGTGGCATAATTCCCACAATGAGAGATACAGATCACAAATTCATGCCTTAAATCCAACCAGGTTTTCAGCTGTAACAAAAAAAAGGAAGGTGGGGTCCCTTTTCTCACTCAAAAAAGCCATGTGGAATGGGGGTTGTAGTAAGGAGGGGTATTGGGCAAGGTTGCATGAAAATGCTACCTGGATTGCTAACTGGATTGCATGAAAATGCTACCTGGTGGGACCCATTCTCTTACTCTACAAACCGCAAGTGTGCCTCTGTGATACTGCCAAGCATTCAAGGCTGTCCTTTAAATCAAGGAGGAGATGCCCTCAGCTCACCCATTTACCGAAGGTAAAAATAAATAAATACTTGAACCAATGGCAGCTGTAATTATGTATGTAACACAGAAACACATACGATACAATACATTCTCATAAACTTACATAGTTGACAAGAGTGCCCAAGGCTCTATGCAGTCCAAATAATGGACATTAACTGAAGTCCCACAAACCAGTCCTGTGTGTGTGTGTGTGTGTGTGTGTGTGTGTTAAGTGCTGTCAAGTCGCTTCCAACTCACGGCGACCCTATGTCCTCCAAAATGTCCTATCTTTGACAGCCTTGCTCAGATCTTGCAAACTGAGGGCTGTGGCTTCCTTTATTGAGTCAATCCATCTCTTGTTGGGTCTTCCTCTTTTCCTGCTGCC
This sequence comes from Euleptes europaea, assembly GCF_029931775.1. Taxonomy (NCBI): domain Eukaryota; kingdom Metazoa; phylum Chordata; class Lepidosauria; order Squamata; family Sphaerodactylidae; genus Euleptes; species Euleptes europaea. The sequence continues at coordinate 8,321,777 of NC_079318.1, forward strand.
CTCAACTTTTCCTAGCATGACTGTCTTTTCCAGTGACTCTTGTCTTCTCATAACGTGACCAAAATACGATAGCCTCAGTTTAGACATTTTAGCTTCTAGGGTCAGTTCAGGCTTGATTTGATCTATAACCCACTGATTTAGCTTTTTTGGCAGTCCGTGGTATCCATAATGCTCTCCTCCACCACCACATGTCAAAGGAATCTACTTCCTTCCTCTCTAATCAGTCCTATTTAATCTAATTTGGTGGCTATGGCTGTGGAGCCATTGCTTAGCTGTAGAGTGCCTACTTTGAATACAGAAGGTCCCTGGCTCAATTGCCAGTGTGTTATGTTGAAGGTTTCCAGTAGTGTGAATGACCCTGGACAGGCAATACTGACCTTAATAAACTAATAAACTAAACTCAGTGTGAGGCAGCTTCATACATTCGTGCACCTTTTGAAGAAGAGGTCTTCTCTAGGCAACCAATTTTGCATCAGTTTTCCCTGGTAGCATAAATCTCCTTAACCTGTAAGCTCTAGCCCTGCGGCAAACCATAAACAGATTCCAGCAGACGGCAAATCCACAAAAGCAGTTTTATTGGGTAGAATCGACAGGTTTCAGAAGCCATATTCAAAAGGACACTGGTAAGGGGCAAAGGCAAGGTACACGGCATATATGGAAAAGTAAAAGGAGATAACTGGTAACCCAGGCAACCTCGCTCCCAGAGGCAGGAAGGAGTACTTAGCGATTCCCACCGTATGGGAATCTATGAAGATTAAACACGGGGCATGGACTGGCCTTGGACAGAATAGCAAAACAACACCTGGAAGCACAACCACGAACCGTCCTCATGGCCTGCTCCTGACATTCTGCCCCTCCCACCGAGGGCTTGTGAGGGTAGGAGGCATGGAATTCCTGTACCAGACAAAGGGCGGAGAAGTCAGAGGCATGCACCCATTCATCTTGGGTGGGACCAAAATGTTTCCAACGGACCAAGTAATGAAGGGTACTGTAGCGAAAGCGAGAATCCAGTATTTTAGCCACTTCAAAATGTCCCCCCCCCCATTTCAGGCACTTCAGGTTGTTGCTCAGGATGCCATTTTTGGGAAGGAACAAACGTTTTTAAAAGACTGATATGGAATACAGGATGAATTCTCCGTAGAGACTTGGGCAAGGAAAGTTCTACAGTCACTGGATTAATAATCCGGGAAATAGGGAATGGACCCACGTACTTGGCACTGAGTTTATCGCACGGGCAGGTGGATTGTAGGTTCCTGGTGGACAGATAGATGAGATCCCCCACTTTGCAATCTGTACCAGGGGAGCGATGTTTATCAGCCTGAGCCTTGTAATTGTGTTTGGCTCGCTCCAGGTTTTTGACCAGCCATGGCCAGGTTGTTTGTATGGAACGTGCCCATTCAGCCACATCGGCTCCCCCCTCCTCCCCAGAAACATCAACATGACCAACAGAGCCAAACTCTTTACCATGGACAATCTGAAACGGGCTGAACCCAGTGGATTGGTGAACCACATTATTGTAAGCATATGCGGCAAAAAGCAACAGGTCTACCCAATCATCTTGATGGTAATTAATGTAACAGCACAAATAACATTCCAAGACCGCATTCACCCATTCGGTTTGACCATCCGTCTGGGGATGGAAGGCACTAGATAGTCCTTGTTCCACTCCGACCAGTTTGAGAAAAGCCTTCCAGAATTTGGCCACAAAATTTGAACCCCTGTCCGTCACTATCTTGTGCGAAAAGGAATGTAGATGGAAGACATGTGACACAAAGAGGCGGGCCAATTTTGGGGCAAAAGGGATACTGTCAGGTCCAGCCTGTACAGTGTGCAGAGAATGCCAGGCATGGTCTGACAGAGGATGTTATGCTTTCTCCAGGTGCTGGCCAAGGTCAGCTCTAACAACTGCCAACTGTGTGTTATGACTCTGGACTCTGTGGGAATCTTACCCCAATGGGGGGAGGGTTGCCATGGCATCCTGATTTGTTCTATGCTCTTTGATATATACCCTTTCAGTAGCGCTATGCATGCTTGATTGTCCTCAAACATTGTAGCAGGTGTCAGTCCACCTATTCCAAAGTCGCGTAGAAGTTCAATTATTTCTTCTAGTTCCCCACATGTGCTGTTGGCTGCTATGCATTCAGCTTCCATTGAAGATGTTGCGACAGTTTGTTGTTTCTGGCTGGTCCAGGCGATCAGGTTTTCTCCAAAGTAGAACAAATATCCACTTGTAGATTTGCTGTCTGTTTTGTCACCACCTAGATCGGCATTCATGTATCCCGCCAGTCTTGGCTCAGCATTTGGAGTTATCTCCAACTTCAAATCGATAGTTTTCTTTAAGTATTGTGTGAGGTGCTTTATTGCGTTCCAATCATATTCTGTGGGTGCACTGGTCTTTCTACTTAGGATTCCAATGGCTGCATTTATGTCTGGTCTACTAACATTGCCCAAGTATAGAAGTTTTCCAATTGCTTCTCGGTACTTGTGATTGTTACTCAGTAGTTCACCTCCTTCTAGATTCATATATGATGGGTCAAGTGGAGTATTTTTAGTTTTGCACTCCTTCATGTTCATAAATTGTAGAAATTCCAGTATTTTTTTCCTTTGACTGATTGAGAATCCATTGCCTTGGTTTCTTTTAATTTCCATTCCAAGGTAATTGTTTACTTGTCCAAGTAGTTTCACTTCCACTGATTCATTCAGTTTATCTGCAATTTGCTTTGCAGCTGTTTCAGTGTCACAACAGATAAGAATGTCATCCACAAAGGTCAATATGTATTCCCATCGATCATCCACTTTTCTTCTGAATAAACATTTTTCTATGTTTCCTTGTTTGAAGCCTTGAGCTTCCAATAATGAGGTACGTTTGTGGTTCCATGCTCTTGCAGATTGTTTAAGTCCATACAAAGTCTTTTCAGGTTTACAAACTTGATTCTTAGTATCACAGTCCTTTAATCCTGGTGGAAGTTCCATATATATTTCCTCTGATGAATCTCCATTTAGGAAAGCTGTTTTGACACCCAGTTGTAGTACCACTTTATTCCTAGAGGCGGCTATACTCAGCAAAGACCTTATAGCCGTGTGTCCAATTACAGGTGCATACGTTTCTGTGTAGTCGGTTCCAAACTTCTGGGTAAATCCTTTTGCAACTAGTCTTGCTTTGTATTTGTCAACAGTTCCATCAGCGTGTCTCTTTATCTTGAAAACCCATCTAAATCCCACTGCCCTTTTCCCAGGTGGGAGTTTTGTTAGTTTCCAAGTATTATTTTTCTGCAGTGACTCTAGTTCTTCTTGGATTGCATTCAGCCATCTTGACCGCTCCCCATTGGGCAACTTTTGCAGTTCATCCCAACTTGAGGGTTCCACGTGGCTTTCTATTCCAGCGAAGAGATTCAGTTTCTCTGCTGATATTCCTTTTGTAGTCCTTGCAGATCTCCTTAAGGTTTGGGAGGGCTGCACTGTTCCATCAGCACCGGGATCATCCCCTTTTGTCTCTGCAGTCTCTTGACATTCTGCAGGAGCAGGTGGAGTGAATTCCCTTGCTGTAAATGAAATCTCCCTGGTTTTCTCTTCACAAACCTCTGGATCATCAAAATTATTAATTTGCTTGTTATTAATAACATCTCTCTCATCTATGTACACTGCATTCAAAGCTTGTACCTTAAAGGTCTTTGGGTTTATAACTCTGTACCCTTTTGAGTGGGGATGGTACCAAGTAAGATACCAAGTTCTGTACTAGGATCCATTTTTTCCCCTTTTCTCTCTCGGTGTGAGCTCTTGACCCTTTGAACCAGAAATCACCACAGAGACAGTCAGAATCCAAGCAGATGGCTTTACTGATCAAATAGGCATTACAGTGCATCAAGAATAAGATGACAGCTATGAGCTGTCTTGCTCAGCATTCAGCAATATAAGGCCGAGAAACGGCGGGAGATTACAATGCATAAACATAGAGTTATTTCCCAGGAATGGCGTTCCCAGGCTTTGGTATGTGAAGCCGTCCTTGGGGTCTGGACGGTTCAGCAGAGAAACGAAACAAAGCAACTGAACCGAGATAACAGCCTGACATCCTGCTCCCCTTAAGGCCCCCTCCCTTCCGGCAAGGGGGCTGGTCTGTCCAGGTAGGCATTGTGAAAGGCGTTGACAAGTTTGGGGGCGGAGACATCTCGTGCACGAACCCATTCGTCATAGGCAGGGGGGAAGTGCCTCCAGCGGACTAGGTATTGCAAGGTCCCATGGTGTATGCGGGAATCCAGGATTTTGGAGACTTCGAAATGTTCTTCCCCCTCCACCATTATGGGCTGTTCAGGAGGCGGTTCCGGGTGCCATTGCGGGGAAGCAACATGGGGCTTCAGAAGGCTAATATGGAAAACGGGGTGCACACGCCTCAGAGTTTTGGGGAGTGACAGTTCCACCGTGACAGGGTTTATGACGCGGATGATGGGAAACGGGCCAATGTATTTAGCATTGAGCTTATGGCACGGACGGGTGGAGCGCAGGTTCTTGGTGGATAGGTATACTAGGTTACCTACTTGTATGTCCCCATCGGGGGACCGATGCTTATCGGCTTGTGCTTTGTATAAGTGCTTGGCCCGGGCAAGATTGCTAACCAGCCAGGGCCACGTGGTGCGGAGGGCATGTGTCCAAGAGGCAATGTCGGCATCCCCCTCCCCCTCCACATCCTGAATAGGGGGGATAGGACCGAAGTCCTGTCCATATATTGCATAAAATGGGCTGAAACCAGTGGACTGATGTACAGCATTATTGTAAGCATATTCTGCAAAAGGTAACAGTTCTACCCAGTTATCTTGGTGGTAATTGACATAGCAACGCAAATAACATTCAAGTACAGCATTAACACGTTCGGTTTGGCCATCCGTTTGGGGATGGTATGCACTAGACAACCCTTGCTCCACCCCCACCAATTTGAGAAAAGCTTTCCAAAACTTTGCAACGAAGCTACTGCCGCGGTCGCAGATTATTTTGCGTGGAAACAAATGTAGTCTAAAGACATGTGACACGAAGAGGCGGGCCAATTTTTGAGCGGAGGGGATCCCCGCGCATGGAACCAAATGTATCTGCTTAGAAAATAAGTCAGTGATAACCCATAGTACAGTTTTTCCCCCGCTGAGAGGGAGATCCATCATAAAATCCATAGCAATCACTTCCCAGGGTTTGGAGGGTATTTCAAGCGGCTGCAGTAGTCCTGGGGGCTTGCCCTGAGATCGTTTGACTGTGGCACAAATAGGACAGCTGCGAATAAAAGAGTCAATATCAGAACGCATTCCCCCCACCAAAACTGTCTGCGCAACAGATGAAGGGTCTTTAGGAACCCAAAGTGCCCTGCGGTTTTCATTCCATGGGCCAAGTGTAAGACGTTTTTTCGGAGCGTTTTGGGTACATACAATTTTGAGTCTTTGTACCAAGAGCCCCCTTGTTCAATAACACCAGGAGGCAGGGTTTGATCAGAATGTTCCATAAGGCAGTGTTCCCGCAGGGACTTTAAGAAAGAATCGGAGATGGGAATCCCCCCCTCGTTCGAAGTAGTCGTAGGAGCAGGTAGGGGGGTTGGCGAGGGGGAAACGCTTACGTGTGGCGGTGCGCAGACTTCCGGCGGCTGGGCGGCTGGGCGGGCTGGAGGAGCCGGAGCCGGAGCCATCGTGGCGTTCCGTTGAGGAGGCAGCAGGGCAGCCGGTAGGGTTGGAGGAGATTGCTCGTTGGTGACCGTGTGCCGTCGCTGGGGTAGCGTTTGGGATCGGGTTTGTACAGCCAATACGGGTAGGGCTTCTCTTTGTGCGGGCGTAAATAAAGAGTCTGTTGGCCGATCGAGTTTTGCCGGGTATTGAGGCAATCGGGAGAGAGCATCTGCGAGAACGTTTTGTTTTCCTGGGACATGCTTCAGGACAAAACGAAACTGAGCAAAGAATTCCGCCCAACGCTGTTGTTTCGCGGATAACTTATGGGTTCCTGTGAGGGCGGCTAGATTCTTGTGATCGGTCCAAACTTCGAAGGGGACCTTAGACCCTTCCAGGAATTGTCGCCATAGAGTAAGTGCATGGTGAACGGCTGAGGCTTCTTTCTCCCAAATGGGCCAGTTCAATTGGGAGTGCGCAAATTTCTTCGAGAAGTAAGCGCAGGGGTGAAGGAGACCATCTGGTCCTTTTTGGAGCAGGGCCCCTCCCATAGCTACGTCGGAGGCATCGACTTGCACAATGAACATTTGATTTGGGTCTGGGTGCCGTAGCACAGGTTCCGACGTGAAAAGGCGTTTGAGGGCTACAAAGGCAGTCTGGCATTGATCAGTCCACAGTATCTTAGCGGAGGGTAATGTAGCAGAGCTTTCTTTACCCTTGGTTTTCAGAAGGTCGGTGATGGGCAGTGCTACTTGGGCAAAGTTAGGAATAAATCCGCGGTAGAAGTTAGCAAAGCCCAGAAACTGTTGTACTTGCTTGCGGGTAGAGGGAGGAGTCCAATCGAGGACGGATTGGAGCTTGGCCGGGTCCATGCTAAGGCCATGGTGGGAGATTATATATCCCAAGAAGGTTATTTTGCTTTGGTGAAATTCGCATTTAGCTAACTTAGCAAAGAGTTGGTGATTGCGTAGGCGGCGTAGGACTTCTCGGACCAATGCAACATGCTCGTCCATGGTTTTTGAATAAATAAGAATGTCGTCTAAATAAACCACCACTCCGCGGTATAGTAAATCATGAAGGATTTCATTGATGAGTTGCATGAAGACCCCCGGGGCCCCTTTTAACCCGAAGGGCATCACAAGGAATTCAAACATTCCAAAGCAGCTAGAGAAGGCTGTGAGGGGTTCGTCCCCCTCGCGGATACGGACGCGGTAGTAGGCTTCTACCAGGTCCAATTTAGAAAAAATACGTCCCTCTTGTAGTTGTCCCAAGATATCTGAAATTAGTGGTATAGGATAGGCATTGGCTTGAGTAACTGCATTGAGTTTTCGGAAGTCAATGCAGAGGCGTAGGTCGCCCTCCTTTTTTCGGACGAAAAACGCGGGGGCTGAGTTGGGAGCATTCGATGGGCGAATGAACCCTCTGGCAAGGTTTTTGTCCAAAAAGTCCCGTAGCACAGTGCGCTCGGAAGTGCTCATTGGGTAAATTTTACTTTTGGTTAATGTACAGTCCTTCACCACTTCAATTGCACAGTCAGTAGCCCGGTGAGGGGGTAAGGCATCACATTCTTTAATATTAAAGACATCCGCAAAGTCCTGGTATATCTCAGGGAGGGCTGGTGGTGATGGGACCTCAGAGAGTGATGCCGAAGCGGGTGGAGGCAGCACCGCAACTTGTTGTCGGTGCTGGTCGCATTTAGGGTTGTCAAAGAAGATTGTGTTCGTGTCCCAATCAATACTGGGACAATGACCTTTAATCCAGTTAATTCCCAGGACCACTTCGAATCGAATAGGGGCTATGGTAAAGTCGATTTGCTCCCAGTGGGAGCCAATTCCCATCGCCACCCCTATAGTGCGATGATCAACTGGACCCCCCTTGAAATGGCTTCCATCCATTTGGGCAAATTGGACGGGGGCTGGTAAAGCCTCGGACTTGACTTTGAGTGCTGCGAATGTGGCCTCATTGATGAGAGTGCGAGCGCAACCGGAGTCAATAAGTGCCTTGACAGGCAGTTGGGGACCCCCTTTATAGTGCTGCAACACTGCGTCCACATACACCGTACTTTCTACTTCTTTCACCTTTGTCGGTTTCGTAGGTTTTGCAGGAGAAACTGCGGGGGTCTGTGGGGACGTCCCATTCGCCACAGACCGTGACCGGTTATTAGACAGGTCAAGAGGCGAGTCCAGGTTTAGTGCTGGGGTATCTTGGAGATGATCCCCGTCCGAAGATGGAGAAACGTCCCCCACTGGGGCACTTGTAATCCAGGACCCGGAGGGGTCTGCAGAAGTGGGAAGTGCAGAGGGTGTGGGCCGTCCCGGCGCTGTACTGCGGGTGGCCGCGGTGCCTCTGCGTTGAGGTCTTTCCCGGTTTGGTGATAGGGCAGGAGGCGAGTCCAGGGTTAACGCTGGGGTATCTTGGAGATGATCCCCGTCCGAAGATGGAGAAACGTCCCCCACTGGGACACTTGTAATCCAGGACCCGGAGGGGTCTGCAGAAGTGGGAAGTGCGGAGGGTGTGGGCCGTCCCGGCGCTGTACTGCGGGTGGCCGCGGTGCCTCTGCGTTGAGGTCTTCCCCGGTTCTGTGATAGGTCAGGAAGCGAGTCCAGGGTTAACGCTGGGGTATCCCAGGGAAGCTCCCCGTCCGCAGATGGAGAGTTGTCCCCCACTGGGGCACTTGTAATCCAGGACCCGGAGGGGTCTGCAGAAGTAGGCAGTGCAGAGGGTGTGGACCATCCCGGTGCTGTACTGCGGGTGGCCGCGGTGCCTCTGCGTCGAGGTCGTCCCCGAGCCCGGGACAACGTGTTCGGTCGAGGGAGTTCCAGGCGCCGAGGGCATGCTGAAACAAAGTGGTTCGTTGCTCCGCAAACGAGGCAAGCTCCCCTTTGGAATCGGGATTCGTGATCTTGAGGGGGCCGCGCTGATCTCTGCGGGCAGGGAACGGAAGCTTTGGGGGGAGACTTCTGACTTCCCCTCACCTTGGGTCGCTGACAAGGTAGTGTCTCTGCCGAGCCGGCGAAAGAGATCTTCAGTTTGGGTGGTCTCCATGGAACTGGAGGTAGTACGGGTGCTGGTGTAGATCCAAGGAACGTGGCTCCTGGACTGTCTGGCGGTGGCAGGACGGGAGCTCTGGGGTCTCCTGGCACCACAGGCACTGCTGGAGATACTGGTGATATGGGCGCTCCGCCCAGAGGTGCCGCAGGTTGCTGGCCGATGCGGAGGTTTGCAGTCCAGAGAGTTTCCTCATGGTGCAAGTCCTCTTTGGACCTCTCACAATCCGCTAAAACTTGGTCCGCTTCAAGTTTGGTGGTCAGGGTCGTGGTCACTAGTGGCCGAGCTTCCTGCTCCCATGCCGGACTAGGTCCGGCTTGATCCGGAAGATCCAGTTGCGGTTGGATCTGAACCGCTAAGGTCGCTGCGTTGACACCAAAAACGGGGGTCGACAGCTTAGCAATTCCGGTCATTGAAGCGGTGGTCGAGGTCATTCCGTGGAAGAGCGCAACCATCCGTTTCGCCAGTGCTTTTAACCCGGCTCCGGGAGACAGATCCACCGGGATCGGGGCGAACCACACCGGGCTCACTCGGAGAGCTCCGTCGTAGCTCCCATCCGAGTGACAGGCAAGCCACACGGGGCTCCAGCCACTGTAAACTCACTCGAAGAGCTTTCACTTAGCTCCCATCTGAGTGGCAGGCGAACCCCCCTGGGCTCCAGCCTGACTGATGGAAAGGTGGGTCATAGCTGTCATAATGTGAGCTCTTGACCCATTGAACCAGAAATCACCACAGAGACAGTCAGAATCCAAGCAGATGGCTTTACTGATCAAATAGGCATTACAGTGCATCAAGAATAAGATGACAGCTATGAGCTGTCTTGCTCAGCATTCAGCAATATAAGGCCGAGAAACGGCGGGAGATTACAATGCATAAACATAGAGTTATTTCCCAGGAATGGCGTTCCCAGGCTTTGGTATGTGAAGCCGTCCTTGGGGTCTGGACGGTTCAGCAGAGAAACGAAACAAAACAACTGAACCGAGATAACAGCCTGACACTCGGGATGAATGCAAATACACGAGATCCGAAAGCTTTCAAATGTTTCAGACTAGGCTTTCTGCCATTCCATTTCTCATATGGAGTCATGTTAATAGCACTTGAAATTGTCCTGTTGTAAAGGTAGGCTGCTGTATTTACACATTCTCCCTAGCAGGGGTAAGGTGAGCCTGCCTGTAGCAAGAGGCATCTTGCACTCTGCATCAGAGTTCTGTTGAATCTCTTTGATAACCCATTGTGCTTGGGGGTGTATGCAACTGATGTAGCATGTTCTATTCCCTCAGATTCAAGAATCTCTTTCATTTCTCTATTAAGGTACTCAGTCCCATTATCAGTGTACAGCAATTGTATTCCTTTATTGTGCTTATTCCTCATCAGAGCGACATAAGCTTTAAATCTTTCAGCTACTTCAGTCTTTGATTTCAACAAGTAGACATGGGCATATTGACTGGCACTGTCTATAAAATGCAAAATATATTTTGCCCCTCCTGCTGTTGGTTTGAGTGGGCCAATCAAGTCAGAATGTATTCTAAAATTTCTGCCTTAACATTGCTGGGTTTCTGCACATGCCTTGGAGTAGTCCCTTTTGCCCTGAGACAAATTTCACAACGTTCTTTGTTCTTAGAGCATTCTTTTACTGGCACATCACAATCAGTCAGCAGTTGCTTCACAGACTTAAAGTTTCTGTGGCCAAGTTTCACATGCCAAGCAAACATGCATCCTCTATGTGCACAATCTGTAGCTTTCTGCTCTGTCAATCCTTCATTAAAAGCAGCTAAGTATCCTGTTTGCTCATCAACATCATCATCTTCATTCTCACAAAAATCATTTTCATTATCATTCTCAGAATCACTATCAAAGTCCATTATCTGATCTGCAACATTTTCCAAGCAATAATGAGAACCTTCTGTTATAACTTTATATTCTCTCCCTTTTGGATCAAACAAACGACATCCCTCTTTGCCTATTGTCACATGGAAATCAGCTTTCGCTAGCTTTTTCACAGATAACAAGCATTCTTTGGAGTTTGGCAAATAATACACATCTTGCAGCTTAAGATCCATAACAGTTCCACAAAGGCTTTGGATACAAAATGAAATTTCTCCTTTTTGAGTGCATACATATCTTTCACCATTTGCCATAATGAGCGTTTCATTGCAAGGCTCCATGTAATCATATGCTTCCTTAATGCCACATGTGTTACATTCCACCCCTGTGTCAAGCAATAATCTTTGCACTTACTTTGAATCATTCTTAACTGACAAAACATCCTTGCATTCACTTTTCACCATGAGAGCTGCAAGCTCATGCGGTCTTTTAGTTTTGCAATAGCTCCCTCTTGTGGCTGGCTGGCGCTGTTGCCTATCCTGCCTTTGTTTAGGATTCCCGGGTCTTTCTGCATGGTTTGACCAAGAGGGAGGGGGAGTTCCCCCTTTTGAATCCCTTTGTCTGCATTCAAAAGACTTATGGCCAGGTTTGCCACAGTTAAAACATTTAAATCCTCTTTTCTCATTTACACGCAGTACAGACATTCCATGAGACAGTTCATCTTGCCGATTCTGGTCTGTTTCAAATTGCTTAAGCGCAGTAATCAGCTGAGTAAGGGTTAAATTCTCTCTGCCTAGGAGATTTCGCTTCTCTGCATTAAACTTTGGATACAAACTACCAATGAAGATTGTAAGAAAGTCTTTGTCCGAGATTTCTTCCCCAGAAAATCTCACCTCTGATGCCAAATCCTGCATGTTTTTAAGGTGTTGCAGGAGAGTAATATTTCCAGGCATTCTATTTGAAAATAGGGTTGCCTTGAGGGCCATTAGCTGATTATCTGACAAAGTTCCATACTTTTCATTAAGAGCACCCATCATTTCTTTGGTTGTATTACTACTCAATATGATGCTGGATTCTGTTGGGGTGATTGCATTAATTAGCAGGCAAATTGCTTGCGCATCTGATTTCTTAAATTTTTATATTCCACACTATCAGTATTGGCTGGTGGGTCCTGTTCCAGAACGTGGCTGACCCCAATAGCAGTTAAAGCAAATTCAACAGTCCTTTTCCATACGGGAAAAGAAGTTTGGCTGATGTGTGGTATTGCTACAGATTGGGTCCCCTTCACATTTGAACTCACGGTTCCCTGGTCTGGGGAAGTTGAGGTGCTCTGTGCGGCGTTGCCGGATCCTGAAGGCTCTCCGTCGTTCGCCATTCCTGCAGCTCACGCCTCCTCTCCTCGGTTACAAGCGTGGGGGGTTGAGTTTCTCTGTCGTCCATCACAGACAAGGCTGGCGGCTCGAGTACAGGAAAATTCCCTCAAGGCGTTTGTCACGTTTCTTCGTCTCCAGTGAAAAATCCCAAATCAAAAAGTGTGTGTTTAGACTTTACTTCATTAGCCAATAACCAAGAACCGTCCGAGCTACCAATTTGTTAGAATTGAGCCTTACTTCTTAGTATCTGCTACCGATTCAGAGGGATTGGATCATTTGGTTATGGCCTAATGAAAATATAGTAAATCACACACACGCACAAAAATAGACAAAGTCCTTTTGTCTTAGTCAAACAAATCAGGGATAGGGGTCACGGGAGGTAAAACAAATAAATTCTTTCTACATCTCTACAGTTACCTATACTGCCAGATGCTTCTGGCAGGCACTAAGCTTAAACACGAGGCATTTCTAGATATAAGAATCGCCCCTCCATCCTTCCAGGTTGATGGTCAAAAGTTAACTAAGACTGTGCTTTCTCTACTAAAACAAAGGATATAAGGAAAGCACAGTAAAATGCAGATTCACTTGTGTATGTGACAAGCAGCATGTCTCTAACGGATGCTCTTCACTGACCAAATGCTAGATTAACATATTACAGGTTACATCATACCTTTGAGCTGGTTAACCTCAATATTAACCCTTGCCTGTCTGAAATGAAACAAAGCTCTCTACCTAATGCTCAACAAAAGGAAATTCTTTGTGTCTGCATTGATGTATTTGTTTCCACAGCTGGATAACACGTTAAAGCTAAGTGGATGTAGATGTAGTACAAGTTGCCTAGAGAAACTACTACATGCAAGAGACTTTTTTTTCCAAATTAAAAGAGTAGGTCAGGGCCATTGAAGCAGCCTTCCTTGTTCTCCTGGAACTAGAATGAACAAATGACACTACATGCCAAACAGCAAGTCCTCACTGCCTTCAATCACTGCCTTGTGGCTTGGTTTGTATGTGTATTGTATTCTTAATGGGAGGCTGCTTTCATAACCGTACAGCCCCTTTATCCATCTCTGCTGCACTCTTCTGAAGTCTTTCATTCTGTATTCCTCATTATTACATGTATAGCCTGCTCTTCCCCAAAATAACTCAGGGTGGCATAAATGGAGAATTCAATATTATCGTTGTGAAGAACATGTGGGATCAAATGCAGTGGCTAGCTCCTGGTCACCCAGGGGTGAGTTTCAGAGCTGAACGGAGTTTGAACCCAAGTGTAATGCTGTAGACCAGTGATTCCCAATATGGTGCCCATGGGTGCTATGGAGCCTGACTACACCCTTTGGGATGCCCACCAAGTGTTTTTAGAAAGTGGGCAAGGCCAAGAGGGACATATTCTTGCCCAGAAGGGCTTCAGATTGGCCACTGGATATCTGATTGGCTGTGCAGAATTTTTTAAAAAACATTGTTTGAACAGCAGCTGCCACCACAGCACAAAGATCTTCATTGCATGAGTGAAGGTAAGTTGTGTGTATGCAAAACATATTTTTAACCAATATGTTCATTTTAAAAGGCATCCTGTTATAGTATTGAAGTGTTACTATTAGAGTTATGCATAACATCACTCTCTGCCATTTTGTGGTTGGTTCCATCTCCTGCAGCAGCCATATTGTCACTGGCTTCAACTCCTTTGGCAAACCACTTTGAGGCTGCACCCACCACCCTGTGTCAGAATTCAAAAGATGCCCACATAATCAAAAAGGTTGCGACTTCTGCAGTTGGTTAGCTTTTGTTAACATGCTACCTCAAAATGTAGTATAATCAAAATAGCACACCATGCTGGAATAATTTTTGTCTGGGTTTGAAAGATACATGATCAACAAGCATTTGTGTAGGAGGGAGATTCTTCTGGTGGCAAACCATCAGACCTCACGGAAGCATTTCAGAGAACCCCAGGGCTTTTAGAGAGGTCCAATGGCCCTATACCTCCTCAGAAAGGAGAACTGAAAAGCCCTCATATGTGTACATATTTTGTGTCCCAGACTTTGACAACAATCACTAATAAGGAAAACAACCAACATATTTATGGAAAAACCCACCACACCTCATTGCACTTGATGGGAAGAATGATCAAATGACTCAGCATTTTGTCTGTTTGCAATTAGGCTAGTTGTCTGAATGGAACTTTCCATCCAAGTCCCCTTTGCCACAATCTAAATAGTACAATATTCAAAACGCTTTCTTGAGGTAATGTTCAGTGAGGCTACACAGTTGTACATCTTTTGGGGATACTGACTTTTTGTTTGCTACAACGTTATAAAACATCATTATCTGTAGATCTACAGCATGCATAACATTGTATGCTCATTTGTTAGAGTGCAATAGGAAGTCCATCCCCCCCTCTGAAAATACTGAGTAATATACCCTGTACACTCATATATTTATTAAAGCATCTGGACCACTAAGCCATATGTTAGTAGAAGTAGAGAACTGCCATCTGTTCTTTCTAAAACTGCTGCATGCATGTGCTATAAAAGAATTGTTAGAATTTCCGCTCACTTCTTTCATACACTTTGACCTTTAACGTTTTGTGAAAGACATAGCAAAATTCAATTAAAATCATTTAGGCTACTAGCAGCATACCAATCACTGCAGTTTATTTCTGCAATAAAATATTACTCATCTGGCAGACCAATGAAAATTAATGAACAAAAACAAATGACCCTAATCCTAATACGATGAGTTAGTTGTAACCATTCACCCGGTCTGGTATTTCTTCTTTGTATTTTTTAAAGGACTTTTCTTTAAAAAGATTAAAGGCATTTCCCAAATCATGTGATGCGTCTGGGCAGTTCATGCCTCAGCTGAATGTGAATTCCCGCTTATGAAGAAGCTCAGTAATGTTAAATTTGAAAGCACCAGTCTCTGATTAGGGGATGGTATAGGGGGCTGGATTCCATCTTCTCTATCCCTGAACAATTGATCTAATGGTATCAGAGTTGATGGCACCAAACTTCCTGATTAGGGCTCCTGATCCTCTGGAGCAGCCTTTTCTTGAAAATGCTGCAGGCATAAACTGTGCCAGTAACTGCATATGCAGTGCTTGTTTGCATGTACAGTTCCCAAACCAACAAGGGATGCACATGCAAAAACCTGTGCCAACACACTCATTGCTGGAGACGGGTGACTGTCTCAAGTTGTTCTATGTGATGACAAACAATGAGCTATATCCCCCACCTTAGTCTCAACCTACCTGATCTGCAAAAATAATGCATTTTATCACAGATCTGGATTCATTAAAACAGTTAGATGCTGGGTGAATTGCGAGTAATGATATACAAGCAATGCCGAAACATGTTCCTAATTATATCAGTCTTCCTGCCAGAATAATTAGGATTGTTCCTAAGTTGAATCAGTCACAATCCAGTGTAGTTATATTAAAACCTGAGTGGTGATATTGCATCGACATAAGCTTTCACTCTAATATTAGCTATGGATAAAAAGAAGGGAGTTAATGAATGTGCAGCATTCATTGCTTGGCATTACCCTTAATCACTGGTGAAGTAAAGAACACTCTCAACAGGTAATGTCATGCATGGCAAGCACACTAGTGACATTTCTCTCAACGATGGAGATCTAGGGTGTGATCTAAGTGTCTCAGGCAAGCTGATTCATCAAGAAGAAAAGAAGATCAGGGATACCAGCTGTCTTTGAAAGGCAGTTGCAGAATGAGATGAACAGATGTGCGGGCAACAATGGAGGGGCATCCAGCACAATTTAATTTGAGCCTGCTCTTGAACAATACAAAAAATTACAGTCATTTGCCTGCCACTTCTCTGTGTGAACTGATACGGGTGGTATAGAACCCCAGGAAAACAGAAGCCAACATGTAGAAAGGATCCTTCATGAAACACTGCCCTCACCAAGCTTGTCTTAGAAAACTATAACATGTGTTAGTGGGCATATATTAACTTTTTTTCTGGAGCCCTTTAAGATCTTCTTTAAACTTGGGGCAATATTAGCCTCTCTTACCACCCCAGCAAAGCTGCTCTAAAAACAAGTAGATCTTCCATAAAGGACTATGGCTGGTACATTTCTCCTTCCCCCTGCAGTTTCCTGCTCTGCATCCCTAAGTATACAAGAATACATGCCAGCAGCTGTGGCAGGCCTCTTCAGAGGCCTGTCACAGCTGCTGGCGAAACGTCAGGAAAGAAAATACCAAGACCACAGTCACACAGCCCAGATAACTTACAAGAACTGATAACCTCTGACCGTGAAAGCCTTCGACAAAATTCCATTCACAATAGTTTTCTCTGCACACTAGCATTATGTCAGGTCTCAGCAACATGTTGCGTTCCTGGTAATAAAGACTTCTCTCCAGACGGTGCAGCGAGTTAAAAGTTTTATTTCAGAAAGTCAGCGAGTTCAGCAGATCATAGAAACTTAAGGCTAGAATACAGGCATGAGGAAGCATTGGTACATATATAGGGTAAATACAATGGGGTTGATTAGATTTCGAAGACAAAAAAACAATACAGAAGTTAACTACCGGTAAAGACTTAAGACAACGCATGCAGGAAATAAACGCGTGTGTTAACTGGCTGATCTTCCCAGGCTTCCGGCATTGTTTTGCGGGACCCGGTATCAGATCAGCGATTACTTGGGTGGGTCTCCATTGAGGTGCAGATCTAGGGCAGGAGACCGGGTGCAAACGGGGAGGAACGGAGTGCACAAAAAACTCCATTTTGTCCGTGGGGGGGACCATCTTGTTTCATATTCGGGGCCGACAGAGAGCCTATCTGACATCTCTCCTCCCCAAAGACTCCCTCCCCGGGTTCCCTGGTTTGTCGGAACAACTCCGGTGGAATTCAGCGATCAGGAAACCCATTCATCATGGCTAGAGTTCAGGTGCTTCCAGTGTACAAGGTATTCCAGCTGTCCCCTCCGTAGTCTGGAATCCAGGACCTTAGAAATTTCAAAGTGTTGTTCCCCCTGAACCATGATAAGGGTTGCAGCCAGAAGTTCGGGATGCCACTTGGGGGCGGGAACAAACGGTTTTAAAAGACTGTTGTGGAATACTGGGTGTACTCCCTGCAAAGTTTTAGGGAGGTCTAGTTCAGCGGTGACCTCATTAATGACCCGGAATATGGAAAACGGACCCATGTACTTCTGGCACAATTTTACATGGGCGCAACGACTTCAAATTCTTTGTGGAAAGGTAGACCTTCTCCCCGACCTTAAGTTCCCATTGGGGTGCTCTGTACTTGTCTGCCTGCGCCTTGTACCTTTCCTTAGCCTGGCCCAATTGCTTTACTAACCAGGGCCAAGTATTTTGTACAGTGTTGGACCATGCCAATACTTCAGGGGGGTCCCCTCCCAGCGGGAGAGGAACCACCCCCAAAGGGTTGAATTCCAACCCATAGACGGCTTTGAATGGGCTCAAACCAGTGGCGGAGTATATAGAATTATTATAGGCATACTCTGCTAATGGTAGCAGGTCCACCCAATTATCCTGATGGTAGTTGGTAAAACAACGCAAATAACACTCGATCACAGCATTGACCCTTTCAGTCTGTCCATCTGTCTGTGGGTGATAGGTGGATGATAAACCTTGGTCTACTCCCACCAGTCCTAAAAATGCTTTCCAAAATTTGGGAATAAATACCGAGCCCCTGTCACTCACGATCTTCCGGGGAAAGCCTTGTAGGCGGAAGACCTGTTGCACGAACAAACGGGCCAATTTGTGGGCGGAAGGCATTCCTTCGCAAGGAATGAGGTGAACCTGTTTTGAAAATAGGTCAGTGATCACCCACAGTACAGACTTCCCCTAGCTAGGAGGAAGGCTAGTGACGAAATCCATGCCGATCACTTGCCAGGGTGCCTCCGGAATTACTAGGGGTTTTAACAACCCGGGAGGTTTTCCCATCAGGCGTTTATTAGTGGTGCATGCTGGGCAGGACCTTATTGTCAAGAAGCTGAGGTCCCTCAGTTTCTTGGGGTTCATGGTTTCCTTGGTTCAGGCCTGGAGGCCTATGATTTTGTGATATTGTGAAAGAAAAATAGTCTCCTTTTGAAAATTGCTTTTGTGGAGGGAGTAAGGTAAGCCCCAGCTGGTGCTTGTTAAAGCCTTCTCTCCCCTTTCTGGAATGCAAGGCCGTGCATTGCCATAGTAACCAATCAGTCAGCCATCATGACGATGGTGCAGGTAGTTCTGCAGGCTTCCTCACATGAAAACACCTCTTAGGGAGTCAGCATTTCTGACCAAGCGATTAATTAACAGCTAATTGCTTTCGTTTTCTCAATTGGCTTCTATGAGCTCATCCTTTTGAGAAAACGGATATAAGGACAGACCAGTCCTGAGCAAACTATGCATGCTTTGGGGTACAGCAGGAGAGCTGTGCTGGCTGCATCACAGCCCATTTGATTTTGGCCCTTGAGGGGGAACCTCTGGTCAAGCTGACCTGCTTGGAGAAAACTTTGGACAACCTTTTGAAACTTTTGAATGCTGGAAGCATCTTTGGAACTTGGTAACTATAAATCTGATGCAAGAAACCTTTGCCAACCCTTTTGAATCACAAAGGCTTTTGAATGTATTAGTTAGCTATGATAAATAGTTTATTATTTAGTATCCCTGCAGAGGGACCTGATGGTGCTAATGGGGGTGGTGAGAGGACTTCAATCACCTGTCGGCGCTGCGACACCCCCACTTGTTCTCCCCAAGAGAGCTGTAACCCGGGACCTGAAGGTTTCTTTTGATGGGTCCTGCGCCCAGCTGCCCCACTTCTTGCTCCAGCTGTCCGGGTTCATGAAAGACCAGGGAGAAACTCTTCCTTCTGAGGAAGCCCGATACGCCATCAGCCTGCTGGAGAAGGAGACGGTAGAGTGGGTGGTAACAGCGACAGAATCCGAACCCGGAATCCTGCACTCGCTGAACACGTTTTTGGTGGCCTTGCAACGCCGTTTTGAGGACCCCCACCGAAGGGAGAGGGTCAAGATTGCCATGCGCCGGCTACAACAGGGGGCCCGCTCTGTCATGGAGTATGCCTAAGAGTTTCAGTCCCTCTCTGGCAAAATAAGAGAGTGGAGCGAAGCCACCAAAGTCCAACACTTCGTGAAGGACTGCGTTGGGAAGTGTTGGACGGCTGCTTGACCCTGGGCGACCCAGGGACGATTAGGGAATGGATCCGGCTGGGGGCGCAAGTGGAAACCCGTAAGTTGATGCTCCAGTTTGCAAAGGATCGCCCAACTAAAGAACCCCCCCGAGGTCCTCCCAAGGGAGGCGCCACGACCGACTCGCGCCGCGATGAAGGGAACCGGAGTAGGTTCTCGGAAGAACGTACATGCCGCTTCAAGGACGGAGCCTGCCTGCACTGCGGGAAAGTGGGACACTTCGCGGCGAAATGTCCCAACGGACCTTCGGAACCGGCTGCTGGCAGAGCGACCCAGATCCCGGACCTGAGGAAAGCGGAGGGGCCTGTCAAAGAGCTCCAACCAGTCTCCACCAGTTGGGCTGCTTTGGTTAGGTCAAAAGTTTCCCAAAATATTAAACTCCAGGTTTTCATCCCAAGTTTAATTCAGTAGCTGCCACCAACTCTGGACCAAAAGGTAAGCCTCCAGGCCCTGCCAAGCTTCAAAAGTTAAGTGTAACGCTTACCCTGCAAGGTAGAAGCCTGCCAGGGAAAGATTACACTCCAAAAAATGTCTTAGGTTTTTGATAGGTGTTTTTTACACTCAAACAAGGTACTTAGAATTTAGGCTTGGAATCCCAAAATCACAGACACAAGCCATTTAAAGGCTAACAGTTTATTTATAAGATTCAAGCTGGTTTACAGGAAAGAAAAAGTCATGAAGTGTTAGCAAGAAAATAATAAAACTATTTATCATAGCTAACTAATACATTCAAAAGCCTTTGTGATTCAAAAGGGTTGGCAAAGGTTTCTTGCATCAGATTTATAGTTACCAAGTTCCAAAGATGCTTCCAGCATTCAAGAGTTCCACAAATTGTCCAAAGTTTCTCCAAGCAGGTCAAGTTGACCAGAGGTTCCCCGTAGGGCCAAAATCAAATGGGTTGTGATGCAGCCAGCACAGCCTTCCTGCTGTGCACCCCAAAGCGTGCATAGTTTTCTCAAGACTGGGCTGTCTCTATATTCGTTTTCTCAATGGCATGAGCTCATAGAAGGCCAATCAGAAAACAGAAGTGATTTGTGATTATTGCTTGGTCAGAGTATTGCATCACTAATTAATGCATTCAGGTGGTGGAGCCTGCAGAAACCCCCTACACCTGAATGTCATTACAAACATTAAGATAATGGCTGACCGATTAATTACTGTGCCACGCCCGGCCTTGCATTCCAGAAAGGGGAGAGAAAGGTTTTAACGAGCACCAGCTGGGGCCTACCTTGCTCCCTCCACAAAAGCAGTTTTCAAAGTGTAACTATTTTACTTCTCCAAAATCCTAACAGCACAAAACTCCTAGGCCTGAACCAAGGAAATAACACAATCCAAGAATTTGAGGGGCCTCAACTTCTTGACAGGGCCGACCACCCAGCGCAGAATGACTGCTCTGCACACAGACCCGGCACCTGCTCCTTGCGACCATCGCTGCTGTTCCAGGGACCCGTCGCCGGCAAATAACGAGGGCTTTCTGTGAACGAACCGGCATGGAAGGCTACCTTAAAGGAAACCAATCCGGTTCCAACCTGGGTGAGTGACCAGGGAAACACTCTCCTAGTACCCATTGTGTTACGGAATCCCCTGGGAGGAGATCCCATCGCAGTAGTAGCAATACTGGACTCTGGATGCTCCCGGACTTTGATAGACCAGGAGGTGTTTAACCACTTGCGAGTGGGGGCTCTAGAGTTAGACCAGCCCCTACGGTTCCATCAAATGGATGGGAGTGATCTGCAAGGGGGTCCCGTCCATTTGCGTTCCCGCCCGGTGTTGTTGGGGGTGGGGGATCACTGGGAACAGATCATCCTTATGATAGCCCCTAGGATCGCCTACCCGGTGGTCCTTGGGAGTAACTGGCTGGCGGGACACAATCTGAGCATCGACTGGATGCAGCGCCAGGTGGTGTTTGATTCCCCCCAATGTGAGCAACACTGCAGGGAGGACATGCCCGAGGGAGGGGGGGAGAGTGCTGCAGCGGCGGAACCCATGACACTGCCCCCAGAATATAGCAATTTCACGGATGTTTTTGAGGGGAAGGACTGTGATTTATTACCCCCTCTCCCCACTACGGACTGTGCCATCGAGTTGACCAAGGACATTAAACCCTCCAAAGCCCGGGGTCTATCCCATGAGCCCCCAAGAAAAGACTGTATTGCGGGAGTTCCTTGATAAGAACTTGTCCCATGGGTTCAAATGATCTTCCAAGGCCGCGTTTTCATCACCCTGCTTCTTCATGAAGAAGAAGGGAACTTCGGACCTCAGGTTGTGTGTGGGCTTAATGCTGTTACTGACACAAACGCTTACCCCATTCCCCTCATCCCTGACCTTCTCAGTCAACTCCAAGAAGGCAGGGTGTTCTCGAAACTGGACCTGGCGGAAGCCTATTACCGGGTCAGAATAAAGGAGGGGGATGAGGCGAAAACAGCCTTCTCGTGTTGTTATGGTCTGTTTGAATTTTTGGTGATGCCGTTCAGGTTGTCTGGAGCTCCATCGTGCTTCATGCAACTGATTAACAAGATCTTGCACGATCTCTTGTTTAAGGGGGTTATCGTTGATTTAGATGATATCCTGATTTATTCTAGGGACCCGGAAGAACACCGGGAGTTGGTGAGGGAGGTACTGTGCCAATTGCGAGAACACCACTTGTATGCAAAGTTGTCTAAGTGTGTGTTCAACCAGGACCAACTGTCCTTCCTCGGTTATGTCGTGTCCCCCAACAGGTTGATCATGGACCCCGAGAAGGTTCAGGCAGTCCAGGACTGGGAATCCCCCAGGACTCGCAAGCAAGTCCAACCGTTTCTGGGCTTTGCGAACTTTTATCATACTTTCATCCCCGACTTTGCCAAGATAGCCCTCCCCATTACGGACCTCCTAAAAACTAAGGGGAAGGGGCAGGCGGCTACAGCTGCAAACTATCAGGTGGCGTGGGATGACTGCTGTCAGGCAGCATTTGACTTACTGAATAGCTGCTTTGTCACGCTCTTTGACATAATTATGGTATTTTGTGTACATGTGCAGAATTAATTCCATATAAATTCCATATGTAAAGCTTGCAAACTGAGCTTTAAAGCTACAGAGGTTTGTGAAATGAAAAGCCTGTGTAATGTGAATGTTCTTAGAACAGGCAGACAGAATTCCATTCTGCTAGAAAATGTTAAATGTAAGCTGTCAGTTGAAATCTCCAAGGCAGAACAGTTTTTCCCTTCTCAGTGCAGTAATAGCTTAAAGATTCCTGCAGTCCTATCAAAGATAAAAATAATATGCTTCCTTGCTTTCTGTAATCTGGCAAAAGGCTATGTGTTATTGACAGATAGTCACAAAGTGACAATGTAAGTAATAATTGTGTTTTATGAGTTATACAGTTAAATATTGTGCTACAGATTTCTAAGTAGTCTCATTTAATGCATATTGTACTAACAATGAAGATGGTATAAAATTAAGTATATAATGTGATCCTGAAACTCAGAAATGATTATTTATACTTTAAGCAAACTAGACTGAAAGGAAAGGAAGCCCATATATGGACATGGGGAGCTGAGCAGCTGCTACTAAAACATTATTGCACTGCTCATGATATCTGACAGAGGGAATGTGAAGTGTAAAAAATATTCCTCCTGTTGGATGGAAAAGTTGTCTAACAGTGGGGAAAAAAGAATCTCTCTTTACTCTTAATGAGTCTAGAAACAGTATAAATAGAGCTACAGTTAGTCCAGAGATTTAGAACCTTCCTAAAGGCTCTCAGAAAAGGCTGACTGGTATGTATGGGCTAAATACATTACTCTAGACTTTGTGAATTAGATACTTTGAACTGAATCAGAATAATTTGACTGTTATATTTTATAAGTTGGATTTTGAAACTGAATAGTATGTAAGACTTGCTTTCTTTTACTGCATACATTGTACATACATACATTGTATTTTTATAAGAGTTTTTATAGAAGTGTTAAAGACTTGATAATCTGCATTTACATATATTTTACTAGAAGTATTTTCAATAAAAAGACTTGCTTTTTAAAAGTAAGTAAAGTTGTTGAGTCCTGGGCTGTGTAACCGCGGTCTTGGTATTTTCTTTCCTGACGTTTCGCCAGCAGCTGTGGCCGGCATCTTCAGAGGAGTAACACTGAAGGACAGTGTCTCTGGAGACACTCTCCTTCAGTGTTACTCCTCTGAAGATGCCGGCCACAGCTGCTGGCGAAACGTCAGGAAAGAAAATACCAAGACCACGGTTACACAGCCCGGATAACCTACGAGAACCAATGAACTCTGACCGTGAAAGCCTTCGACAATATTTTGTTGAGTCCTGCTTACTCGATGATTGGCTGAATAAGATACCTTCACTTCTCAGTAAGTGAAACATTCTAAGAGCTTATCATCTGAACAGCACGACCCACTTCAGCTTCACCTCAGAACCCGTTCTGGCCCACCCTGACTGTTCTCGCCCGTTCACCCTCCAGGTGGATGCCTCAGATAAGGCCACGGGGGGAGTGCTCCTTCAGAAGAACGCGCAGGGGACGCTCAAAGCCTGCACTTACTTTTCTAAAAAATTCTCTGGGCCCGAGCTTAACTGGCTGATTGGCGAGAAAGAGGCCATGGCGATTAAGCACACCCTCACGGTCTGGCGCCAGTTCCTAGAGATGGCAGCAGAACCGTTCGAGGTCTGGACGGACCACCGTAATCTGGAAGCCATCTTGGGGCAGAGGAAATTCTCGGCCAAACAACTTAGGTGGGCGGACTTCTTTTCAAAATTCCGTTTCACTATTAAGCATGTCCCCGGGAGGGAGAATAGTCTGGCAGATGGGCTCTCCCGCATGCCACAATACGACTGTAGAGTCGAGCGGCCAGTAGGCTCCCTGTTAACCCCGGAACACCTTGGCTTTGACCCAGAGGGGGTGAGCGCAGGAGTTCTGACCCGAGCCCAAGCCCATACGGCGGCTCCGACACCAAGCCCGGGCCCCCCACAGGAGGAGGCGGTCTCTACCTCCCGCTCCCCGGCAGTCCCAGGGGATCTTCCCACCACCATCCAAACGAGGTGGGAGGAGGCTCTTCAGGAGGAGCGAGGGGATAAGCCCCTGAGGGAGGGGGAGAATGGCATCCCGGAGGGAAAAACCTATGTCCCCCAGAGACTGCGCCAAGAGGTATTAGAGTGGAAGGAAAAAGTCATGAAGTGTTAAGCAAGAAAATAATAATACTATCAGATCAGCGATTACTTGGGCGGGTCTCCATTGAGGTGCAGATCTAGGGCAGGAGACCGGGTGTAAATGGGGAGGAACGGAGTGCACAAAAAACTCCATTTTGTCCGTGGGGGGGACCATCTTGTTTCATATCAGGGGCCGACAGAGAGCCTATCTGTCACATTATCTGACTAAATATTTTTTGGAAACTGCAGCCTCATTAGTAGCAATAATTATATTTCATCATGTGATATGTCAAGTAACTAAGGATGCAGTCTTATGTACCTGGGAATAAGCACCCATGAGCATACTGCAGCTTCCTTCTGAGCAGGCATGCACAGAATCTCACTGTTCAAGTCATCTAAACAGTTGACATGAGGAAAATAATGTAGAAGTGGAAATGTGCAATCCTATACTGATCCATAAATGGAACATTTGAAGGTCAAACTAGCCAAGATTCTGAAAGATTCATAACTGGCACCTGCCAGCATTTAACAAATGCGAACTGAGATGGCACGGTGGCTGATTTGTAACAAGGCCACACAGGGAATCAAGATTCAACTCTTCCACTCCACTCAGTTTTCCTAATTTAAATTGATTCCCTCCCATGCTGTAATTAGTCCTAGAAAGAGAAAAGGGAAGCCAAAAAAACTGGGGAAAGAGTAGGTTTCAATTGACAAAACTGTGCAGGGAGATCAAAATTCCTTCTTCACACCCTTTTGCAGTTCCAATCTCAATGGTAGGGCTGCCATCCTCCAGGTGGGATTTGGAGATCTCCCAGAAGTACAACTGATACCCAGACTACAGAGGTCAGGTCCCCTAGAGAAAATGGCTACTTGGGAGGGTGGACTCTTTGGCATTATATTCCTCTGAGGTACCTCCCCTGCCCAAACCCCACCCTCTCCAGGCTTCACCTCCAAATCTCCAGGACTTTCTCAGCCTGGAGTTGGCATCCCAATTGGGTACCCACACATCTACCTCACATTTTAAAAACATTAGAAGGATCTAGTCACAGTTATAGTTTTACTGTGAAAAAGTGTCAGGTTTTTATTTGGGGGGAAGTAGGAGGAAGGCAAGAGCCCTGTGGTGCAGAGTGGTAAGCTGCAGTACTGTAGTCCAAGCTCTGCTCACGACCTGAGTTCAATCTTGATGGAAGTGGGTTTCAGGTAGCCGACTCAAGGTTGAATCATCCATCCTTCCGAGGTCGGTAAAATGAGTACCCAGCTTGCTGGGGGTAAAGAGAAGACGACTGGGGTGGGGAAGGCGCTGGCAAACCACCCCGTAAACAAAGTCTGCCTAGGAAACGTTGGCATGTGACTTCACCCCATGGGTCAGGAATGACCCGGTGCTTGCAAAGGGGACCTTTACCTTTAGGAGGAAGGCATTTAATTCCAGCCCATAAAATGCTGGGGGGATTTTATCTCATAATTTGCTAATAATTAAAAATAAATCTTTTTTAAAGGTTAGCATTTGTACAGGAATGTACAGTTATGAAGCCACGGCATACAGATTAAAAACACCTAATGTATAAAAATTTGATTTGGGGGTTTAAAGATCCCATTACAGTTGTATGGAGTATTATCTAGTATTCAGAAAAACATGAATTTCCTATAACCACACAATGATCCCTTTGTCAGTTGAACTCATACATCTATATCTTTCTCTCAAGAGATACTACAAGGCATAAGACAGTGTGGTAAGATTTAGAAGTGTGTTGGGAAAGTTAGGAGTATGGCACTAAAGGCTAATAAACAGTGCCTTGGTTACAAAATTAGATTCCAGACATACATCTGCCTACCAATCCTTACCTCCAATCTAGAACTTCATCCCCTAATATCCAATAGGTAGATATGTATGGTTACTCTATTATGAGCAAAGATGCCTCTTCACTTGCTTGAAGCCTTGGTCTTGCGAGCAGTGATTATCCTTGGCTCAAATTTTTGCAGCCAGACACATGAACAGCTGTGCAGTAGCCTTTCTCAAATTTATTTTGTGCCAAGCTAGATGTTGGGTCGGGGTGCCTGACACATATGAACCAGGGAAATCAACATTAAAGGCAATCAGTTGCTGCATTTAGCTCCAGAGCACTGCAAAGAGGGATGAGGGACTTCAGGCTTCCCTACTGTGTCATTTTCACCAGTGGAAACTATTGTAGGGGGCCCAGTTTCCACCTTTCTGTGACTCCAGAAGTCCTTAGTAGGGCTGTCAATTCGGTTCGGTCCGAACTGAAAATCAACCGAATTTCCCCTGATTCGGTGCTTTTCTGTTCGGACGGATCCGAACTCAAAACTGGCGGGCAACCGGGGGGCCCGAATTCAGCGAGTTCAGGAGTTCACGAATAAATTCGGCCAATTCGGCCGTCAGTAAGCAGCATAACCGTCAGTAAGCAGCATAACCGTCAGTAAACAACATTCTCCTCCCCCGGCCAATCGGTGGGCAAGCTGGGTCTTCTTCTGGCTAATCAGTCAGGATTGAGTACTGGAGGAATCAGCTGATGTGCGGCCCGGCCAGGGAGAGAGAGAGAGAGAGAGCGAAATCCTCGTGTGTGTGTGTGGAGTGCTTGTGCACATTCGCTCCTTTCTGTGGCTGCAGGGGGCGCATTTTTTGGGGTGCACACACAAAACTTTCACTGGAACTTCAGATGAAGGTTCTTAAGGTACCCCCCAAGTTTTGTAAACATTGGGTCAGGGGGTCCCGAGATATGGGCTCCCCCCTTTTTCTTTCCATGGCTGCAGGGGGCGCATTTTTGGGGGTACAAATCCCAAACTTTGAGCGGAGTTTCAGACCAGTGTTCTTAAGATACCCCCCAAGTTTTGTAAACATTGGGTCAGGGGGTCTCGAGATATGGGCTCTCCCGCTTTTCCCTCCCCCCTTTTCCATTTATGTGGCTGTAGGGGGCGCTTTTTTGGGGATATAGCCCCCAAACCTTTAGCATAGCTTCAGTGAATTATTCTTAAGATACTACCCAAGTTTTGTAAAGATGGGTTCAGTGGGGGCAGAAATATCGCCTCCCCCCTTTTCTCTTTCCATGGCTGCAGGGGGCGCATTTTTGGGGGTGCAGACACAAAACTTTCACTGGAACTTTAGATTAAGCTTCTTAAGGAACCCCCCAAGTTTTGTGAACATTGGGTCAGGGGGTCCCGAGATATGGGTTTTCCCCTTTCCCCTATTGGGATGAATGGGGCAGCCGATCCAATCCTGTGTGCATCTCCTCTCCAGAGCAAAATGTTCCGTGCCTAATTGGAATCATCTTGGATTACAGCCCGTCCTGATGGAACAGAAGACAGCCACAGTAAGACCCCTTTGGGGGCTTTAATCTATAATTTTTCTCCTGTGTATGTGTGTGTGGGGGGGGGAAAGCAGAGTCTGTGTGTGTGTGGGGAGGGAGCAGTTTCTGTGGGTGGGGAGGAAGCCAAAGGGGGCTTTCGTCGGTTCTGCCTGGGGTGTGTGTTCCCCCTCGAGTCTCTCGCTCCCTGGTTTGAGGGGGGAGGTTTCAGTTGTGTGTTGCAAAGGTGTTGTTTAACAAGGTTGTGTTTGCAGTTGTTTTGCTAATTTCTCCGCTGTTGTCGGGCTGGGAGCTTTGTGTGTGGGCGGCAAGCTCTGCTGAGAGATGCACAACATTAAGGGTGGGGGGGACCCCTTTCAGGGCCCATATCTCAGCCCCCCCTGACCCAATCTTTACAAAACTTGGGGAGTCTTTCAATAAACGTCCTTTGAAGCTCTGCCAAAAGTTTGGGACCTCTAAGCCCAAAAATGCCCCCCCCGAGCCGCAGAAAGGCACGGTTGTGTTTTTAATGGCTTTATTCGGCCGAATTTGTTTCCGAACTTTGAATTCCCGCCGAATTGAACGGATCCGAAGTGGGGGAGTTCGGACTTCGGCACGTACCGAACCCACAAGGGCCAAATTCGGCTGAATCCGAACTGTACCGAATTTTTTTTTTTTGACAGCCCTAGTCCTTAGTCAAATGCTCCTAGGACCCAGAGAACCAGAAAAAGGAGAAACCAGCACCCCATGGCCATTCCCACTGGTGAAAATGGCACAGGAGGAAAGCTTGAAGCCCCCCCGCCCCGCTTAAAGGACTCTGGAGCTGAATGGAACAATGGGGGTGCTTTGAACATGAGTGTCCCAGTTCATGTGTGTGACTGCAAATAGTCACCCATAATGTTTAGTCTGGCTATTAGTCTGTCTCAAGCAGAATACATTCTCCCACACTGACTGCCTCCAGGGTATGTGAACCAAGCACAAATGTGTCACCATTTTGAGTGGCTTTATCTTTTCCTGAAAATGTCACAGGCATAAAATGTGCTAGTAACCAGCCACTGAAATGAGGGCGGGGGAAATCCAGGAGAAGTGAATTGCATGGCCTTGGTATGCCTCTCAAATCTTTTTCATCAGGCTGAAGAAAATTAAAGAGTCTCCTCTTGTTATCTTAGGAAAGGTTAACAGTTAATGAAGGCAAAGGGATCAGGACTGATAAGAGCAGAAGCAGCACAGAATACTGCAATCACGCAGTCTAAAGAAAAGGGCCCTAAGAAAATACAATAAAAGGGGCTATCACTCAAAGGATGTTGGCAAGATACTTAAATTAAACACATAAGGATTAAAGCATTTTTGGAAACCAGCAGCAAATTACAATTTAGTTTTATGGCATTTAAAAAAAACCCTCCTCAATTGTGCTTGTTTCACCTGACCAGATCAGACCAACTGATACACTAAATATTCCACAGCTGAGCTAGAGCCTATTTAAACTGGCACAATAATAACTGTAACCATAGCAATGGAAGCCTGCAAAGGCCAGAGGGCACCTTTCAGATCTGAGGGAGGGAGAGCTTTCAGTAGGCGGGGCAATATTCTGAAACTCACCGTTGGATAAATTCAAGATTAAGAGATTTAGAAATGTTCTTATTCAAGATTAAATAGCAAATATTTTATGAGCTTTTGTTGTGGTTACATTTTTATCTTTCATGGTACCTGTAGCACCATATACAGTGACCGTATATGATATACAATGGCTGGACACCATTTTTAAAAAAAATTAAAGGCTTTGTGCCGTTGTCATGCTTTTTCACTAGAAATGGGGTATTGAGCTGCATATAGCTGATTATAACAGTCATCTGTGTGTTCAACTGAAGAATCGCCCAGAAATACAGGTAATTCTGAGGAATAATCACATATAATTTGAAACACTGGGAGGAGCTCAGGATGGCCACTGCTGTCCAGCCTAGATAGCATCTGTGGTCAAGCCTGCCAACTGCCTGGGAAAAAATATCTGGTCCCTTTAACAGAGGCTTAATGGGATGTCATATACCAAGTGATGTTGTTTATTTCCATGTCATGAAACCCAGTGTGGATAGTGGTTACACTGTCAGACTAGGACCTGAGACAACCAGGTTCAAATCTCCGCTCTGCTATGGAAACTCACCAGGTGACCCTGAGCCTGTCTCAGTCTCTCAGCCTCACCTCCTTCACAGGGTTGTGGTGGGGATAAAGTGGAGCTGAGGAGAATGATGTGATAAACTGTGTTGGGTCCTGATTAGGGACCCAAAAAGCTGGATATAGGTTTTTAGAAACCATTTGATTGTGGGATCCTGCATGGCGGGGGGAGGGTTGGGGTCACTGGGGATGTGGGGGGAGGTAGTTCTGAATTTCCTGCAGTGTGCAGGGGGTTGAACTAGATGACCCTGGTGGTCCCTTCCAACTCTATGATTCTGTGATTCAACTGCCTCTAATAAAGGATTGCCACATTTTTCTCCAGGCCTGCTGGAAACCCTGCCCCTGGTACTGGCTATTCATGTCCAAACGGCAATCCCAATATCAGCTAACTTTTTGCACAGATGGGATACTCTGTACAGAAAACCCCACACCTTTGTGATCTCTGAATACTTGCTGTTAATGAAATATGTCAACCTGTAAGAGAAACATTTCACACAGCACTGGTGCCTAGGCAGTGGATAAATTATTCCAAATTTGCCTCAGGAACTCAAAATGGATGTTTACCATACCATCATACAGAAGATAAACAGCTGTGCTGTTAATAATATACAAAGTCCCATAAGCCACATGTTTTGGTGATTTCTTACATAACATTTCAGGATTTCTTCAGAGTATAGGGCTGCAAAAAGTATTCAGAAATTGCCACAATTGTATAAACCTAAAGCTTCTGTGACTGAGCCTTGACTGATTTCATCCCAGGTTCCAACAATGGGCAATCTGTCACAATAATCCTAGTCAAACTTCCTTGTGCATTAATTCCTTCCTATGTTGAGAATTAAAAAGTCATTTTCTTCGTGCTACATTTCTTGCATCATTACTGCTCCATTTTCCTGACCTTTCCCAGAGCTTCTGCACCAGCAGTAGAAATTAGCAACCCAATTCCTAAGCTGGTAAAATCTTAAATTAAACTAAAATTGGTTTAAGAAGGTTATAGACTGAGCTGTTGCAGCATAATCTAAACACAACTATACTTTTCTAAATTCCTTTAAATCAATAGTTTTAGAAGGATGCAACTCTGCTTAAGACTATACTGTCAAATAGGAATATGCAAAAGCTTTTGAGCCAAGGAGTTTCACAGTCTGCCAGATCCACTCACCTGGAGACCACCTCTTCAAAAGTCCTTTCCATTTTGCTTCATCATGTTAGGTTAATGGTTGTAATCTCAACTTTTACTAATTCCAAGCAGCATTTGTGAATAAGGGGTATAGTCAATTCATTACAGACCACTCCTCCCCTCTCAGAGTCACTATCTCAGAGTCACCAGACAGAAATGGAACACCTCTCTTGGAAAAGCTAAGCATTCTGGGTTTTGTGAGTGGGGTAAAAAACAGCCTTTGCTCCCTATCCCTAGCTACCAATAATGGTAATATTCAAAGTGGGATCATCATGTGAACCTCTATGTTGCGTTATTTATTTATTTATTTTAAAAAATGATTTTGATTTTTAGTTTGTAAGTCATTTTGAGCAGGTTCTGTGGAGAGGTGGCATAGAAATTTGCTAAATAAATAAAAACTATATCAATAATAATGAAAAGGCATTCTGTACATGCACTATGTAAATAAATGAATATTATCTACTTTGTAATATTATAATAATATGGACAACTGATTTTCCCTGGCAATAAATAATAACGTTGATTGTCCAAAAAGATATTCAATTCTTGTAGCATTATTTGCCCTCTGAGATTATCTGTTCTCAGCTTTTCCTCCTCTTATGGTATTTATCTTAGTGTGGTTGTCTTAATAGCACAATACCAAATATGCTTACTCAGAAATAATCTTCACTGACTTGTTACCTGAATTGCTCTTTAAATGGGGAAATTAGCTGAGCAATCGAAAACTATGTATTTATAAAGCGGGATCTCAACCAACTATACCAGAGCCCTTAAGACCTTAAGAATAAAGACAGACAAGGGATTTCCGAATTAAGAGAGTTTATATCGTTTCTTTCATTCAATGATGCAACACAAACATACAGAGTTTTCTAAGAAATAAAAAGGTAATAGAATAAGGACGGATGCCAACATGGCAGGAGGTCGTAGGTTAGGGGAAATATTTACCATTCTTGAAGAGGAGTTGTCCAAGTTCCAGTAGACTAAGGTGATTAAAAAGGGGGGGCATGGGGAATAAACAGGGGGCATGGGTAGCCCCCAGCATGTTCTAGCATGGCTGCTCACTCCAGCAGAGTGACAGGCTGTATATGATGGGAAGCCCTAAGGTAACGTATGGGCTGTGGGCAGCCCAGATATACTGTTTTTCTGGGGGCGGGGCGAGGGGATTTACCCCTCCTAGGTTCCCAGGTGACAAAAGGATTAATCTTCGGCTGCCGGGGTGGGGTAGTGAGAATTTAGAAATCTATTCTGATTCCAATGGCTTTTGCAACCCGGGAGGAACCGGGAGATCCCTGCTGAAGTGATTAACATTCTTAAACAAAAGGCGCGATCTCTACTGACGTCTGGGGATCGCTGCTGCATAGCTGGAAAGACTCATTGCTGATATCAGGATCACTGCTGATTGCCCATTGTTACAATATGCGCTGCCTGACCTCCAGCCCTGGTCATGGCAACTACACCAGAGACTCGCTGTAATGTCTAAAGCGCCAACAGCCCGCCACTCTGGGCTAGCGCTCTGCTGCATTGCCAGGCTGTCCAGGACAAGAGACCAGGTCGCCCCTGCACAACCAGCAAAAGGGAAGCCATAATCCTGAATTGTCTCTTGATCCAGAAGAAGCCATTACGCTGAAGCGAAAGCATCACATCACTCTCTCTCACAGCCCCCCCACCCCCAGTATCCCGTGGGAAAACATCCGCCGCAATCTGCATCAACAACTAGGAAACATTTACAGCTTCCTGACATGAGAAGACTGAGTAGAGCAATCTCGGAGATGTATAAATCACTGGTGCCAGCTTAGTTTGCAAATTGTCACTTTGCCCGAAGTATGGATCCGAAGTCTTTGAACCCTATTGTTTTAGGATAGGAGCCATCTGCGGAATCTCAACTCCCCCCTCCCAGAGAAGGTTATATTTTGCCCTCCCCGACAGAGCAGTTAGACTTCTTGTCCCTCTTTGCTAAACTGTGTGCCGCGTGAGTTTCGTGGAACTCCACACTCCCCCCCCCTCTCCCTTTCGGTGACTTGGCTGGCTCAAGACTCCAATACATCCCTCTCCCAGCCCCCGCTGTATTCTGTCTCTGTACTTTTATGCCACAGATTTTGGACATCTTCAGCTCCTAGATTGGTAATGTATTACCCAATCAACAATATCCTAAACGTCTCTAATCCTACCTCCTGTTATTCTTAGCCTTCTTGTATGTATGTATTTGCAACATTGAATGAATGAATATACATAAACGCTTTTAATCTGGAAATCTTTGGTCTGTCTTTATTCTGAGAGTCATTAAAAACAACCCTGGTAGACACTGGGTGATCCCGCTATATAAATTAGTAACGCTGCTCATGCTAATTTCCCCAACCAAAGAGCAGTTTTGGTAACACCATTAAGCTGCTGATGTTGCAATGGGAGAGGGGGGTGTTAGCACTGACTACGTGGCTGTCTGCTTTCCATGACATGGCTGCTGCTTTAACAGAGTTTGCACAGGAACATGGCATCTCTCAGGTTCACTGGAGGTTGCCCTTGCTTCTGCTTCCTAGCTGCCGGCTTCACGGAGCGCACAGGAGTGTCCGTGTCAGTTTCAACGGAGCACGCTGTGACCATCCCAGTAGCATTTGGGGCGGGCACGTGGCTAGAACAGTAGTCGTGTGCCAGCATATCGGGTTGCCAGGTCCAGTCCGGGAGTTAGGCTTACAGACTGCAACTCAACAAGTGGAGGGCAGGAAAGCGGGGAAACAGGATTACATTGGCTGGCTGTAGGGCCAAACTAGACATGGTTTTGTTTCGTTTTTTAACAAGTTGGGTCTGGGTTATTCCAACCTAATGCTCATCTCCCTCACTCAGAGAAGCAGCTTCTGGGAACAAATTTCCCAAACACCACAGGGGCCCAATTTGGATTGGGACTATGATGTGGGGTAGAGAAGGGGCTTCAGCCTTCCCCTGTGACCTTTTCCCTACCTGAAATGGCCTTGGATGTATTATTTACCCTTGTTAGGGAGCTACATGTACAGCCCATCAGATCTGACTCATTAAGAAATGTTTTCTGCCCTTAAGAGATAGCAACATAGAAATTAAATGTATTTTCTTGGCAAGTTCTATGTGCTCCACAGCAGGCAGTGTTGCTGTAGGTATCCTTCATTCCTCTTGATCTTTGAATGTATGTATCTTTGGTCTCTTAAAGTTACTCTGAGTCCTGTGGTGCTTTGTTGTGTGAAACTTATAAATAACAGACTAGCATCCAAAAATAAGACGGAGATGAGCTGGAGGCAGGAGCACAATTTCTACTCTGGACTTTTTGCTGCCTGAAGAAACTGCTTCATAATTGTTTGTTTGTTTGTTTTAGTCCATCTTTCTTGCTGAGATCCAAAGCAGATTACAAAATTTTGCAATGCAATAGGAGCAGTATAGAACATAATACACAAATTCTTGTTGGGGCCTGGAGATTTCCTGGAATTACAACTAATCTCCATAGATCAGTAATAAAGATTGGATTATACTTTAGTAACCAACACAACAGAAAACAGTATAAAACATGACATAAAAGATGCAAAAACTGGATTACAGAAATTAGAAATTAAAGCATCCTCCTGAATAATTCCAATTTTACTACAGCCCTCTTCCCTTTATAAAATACCCTCCTGAACAATTCCCTTTTACACATTCGGCAGAATGATAGAAGTGGGAGTCTTCCTAATCTCTTCAGGCATGCAAGTGGGAGCCACATCATAGAATACTCGGGTACAGGCAGCTGCTGCTCTTTTTGCAGGATGGGACCTTCAGCAGAATCTGCTCTGATAACTGCCCCAGTGGAGCATATTGGGAGAGGCAGCCTTGAGTTATGTGCTCCCATCCAATCACCTTTACAGACAAGCTGCAGAGAGTGAATGTGCAGTCTTTTGTTCTCTGATTCAACTTATTTCCTGAGCAATGGCAGGAAATCGGATCCTGGCAAGAGTCTAGAACTCCCAGCCAATCACCTTTGCAGACAAGTCACTGAGAGGGACACACACATATATTGTTGATCTCTGATTCCGCTCATTTCCCAAGCAATGGCATCTTTCCTTTCAATTGGATCCAGGCAAGGGAAGCGCACAGAGCTCTTCCAGTCAATCACCTTTGCTGACAAGCCACAGAGGGGGGATGTACGTGCATGTTGTTCTCTGATTCTGTCATTTCCCTGCTACAGCCATGTATACAGAGGGGTAAGCATGTACAGAAATTATCTACTGGGGGTGGGCAGTGAAATGGAACTGCTTTGGTGCACATGCTTGAGATTCAGGAGGTCTTGAGAGGAGAGAGAGGACTGCATTCCATGCTATTTTAGTGATGTTACATTCAATTACTGCTGTGCAGGAGACCCTCTAATTGGCAGTTCATTGAAAAGAAGTGTCTTCAGTGTGCATGTGCAGAAAATGATCCCCAAAATCCAGAACATAAAAGCACATCACCTGAACCAGTAATGCCCTACCTGAAAGGAAGCAATCATGGTAAAAATCCCCATCCCTGAAGCCTGGATCCAAAACTGTAATGATTTTTTTCTCAGCACACATCACTAGTTATGTGCCATCTAGAAGTTCCAGGTTGCCTTTGAGGGCAGATCCCATGAAGAGTGAATTATAACAGTCTAGCCTCAAAACTATTGTGCTATAGATCCACATGGCCAAATAAGCTGATTAAGCAACAGAGCCATTTTCCAAGCTAAATTAAGATGGTAAAGAGCATTTTTGCCACTGAATTTACTTGCTTCTTCAGCAATAATGCTTGGTACAGTAGGACCCCATAATTAATTGAGTCAGGGAGGGTCAGCAGAACCCCATCAACTGTGGGAAGCACAATACCCTTCAAGAACTTAGCCTTCCCAACCCGCATCGCCTCTGTTGTCAGCATTCAGTTTCATCTTGATTACCTTTAACCATTTAACCACATTAACCAGGCACTGGCTCAAGATCACTACTGAAGAACTGGGCAGTTTGGACAAAGGAAAATCAATACAACATAAACTGCCTTTCTTGCTTATGATCTCTCCTGTTCCACAGTCTCCAGTTTGAAGAGTGAGTCCATAACTTGGTGGCAGAGCACATATTTTGCATATGTAAGGCCTCAGGTTCAATCCTTGGTCTCTCCATTTCTTACGGTTTGTACTCAAAGCTGATAAAAACACTGAATTTCAGGAAAAAGCCATTTTCAGGCAATTTTCGTCAAACAATAGGAACCACAGTTGAGATCATCATCAGGTCGCCTGGCTGGGAAAGACTTGAGGGAACTGCTGCCAGTCAAAGTAGACAATACCGGGCTAGCTGGAGCAATAATATGGCTAAATGTTAGGCAATGTCTTGTATACCAGAGCTTATCCCTTACTGAAATGAAATGTTTATTTAGAAACTACAGACTAGAATAAGGCTAGGTAAAGTAAAGGATTATTTTTTCAGGCAGAAGTACCCCTTTATTGTTCTGAGAGACCAGAATGGGTGCAGCAACAGGGAAAGGCTGCTCCCTCCTGTTATATGGCTGCCCAGAGAATTCAGGGCCTCTCACTGTCATCATCTGTCTGCCTCTTGCTCAAGATGAATCATACACTTTACACACTGTACACCCTCAGGCTAAATAACTCATGGAAATGTAAGCACCATTTAGCCGCAGCTGGAATTAAATCTGCCTGGGAAGATCTGTGTGTTGGTGTGCAAGTGGTCTTTACCATTGCTAAACTTGTGGCATGAGCACTGGTTTCTAATTGCAAACTGTTTGCATGGCTGGACTCTGTGAAAAGCTGAAATATCATAAGAAAGGAACAAACTTGAGTGATATTTATTTGGATATTTATACCTTGATTTTCTCCCCAACGTGGACACAAAATGGCTTACCACAGACTTCTCCCCTCCTCTATTTTATCTTCACAACAATAGGCCTATGAGGAAGGTTGGGCTGGGGGTGTGTGACTGGCCCAAGGTCACCCAGCAAGCTTCCATTGCAAAGTAGGGATCTGAATTTAGGTCTCCCAGACCCTAGTCTTTCTAACCACTACACAACGATGCTGCCATGCTTGCTATCTGTTGTGACCATGGTCACACTGAACAATTGAATATATAGCAGAGAGCACTGACAGGCTGAATATGTCACACTGAAGTTGAGTGGGGTTTGAGTCTCATAGATTGCCAAAATTGTGAACTGGATTAATTTTCTTTTTTTTAAAATTTGTAGTTTTTTATTTTTTTTAACTCGCACATACAAACAAACAAATACAATACAATTAATAACTATTCAACATCACACATTATGATAAATTGGATCAAGAGGTAATGACTTTAATAATAGTAGGTTAAACCTTTACCCATTGGAATGTATTGAGTAGTTAAAACAGGTATTTAAAATCGGGAAAAGCCAACGTATCAATTTTTTCTAGGATTGGAAACCATGTTTCTAAGAAAAGTGACTCGTGGTTGGGGTTTTCCATTTGCTGTACTTTTTCTGATATTTTTTCCATAATCAGGAAGTCTTTAATATGATTCAGCCACATAGAAACTGTGGGAGGATTTTTGTTTCTCCATTGTGATGCTATTATTATTTTTGCTATAGAAATAAGAATTTGTATGAGCTGGATTCTAATCTTGGGAATTTTGGGATCATATCCTTGATTTAGTAATATGAGTTCTGGTTGTTTTGGTATGGAATAACCTGTGAGTAAAAGAATTTCTCTTAGTATATCGTCCCAAAAAGAATTAATGTGTTTGCGTGACCACCAACAATGTAGGTAGGTACCCAGAGTACCACAATTTTTCCAACACTTTGGAGAGAAGGAGTTATTAATATGGTTTAATTTCACAGGAGTTAGATACCACCTTGTCAACAGTTTCACCATTTGCTTCTTGACAGAAACTATTCTTGATGGATAGCTGTATGATTTCCAAGTTTGTGACCAATGTTTGTCTAAAATTATTTTTCCACAATCTTTGTTCCACTTAGTTAAATAGGTAATAACTCCCTTTTCTAATGTTTTCCCCAGTAAAATATGATAAAGTTTTGAGATTAGGCCTTTTTGTCTATTAGTGTGTAATGTAACCAGAGTTTCAAAATCAGTTAGGGGTTTTTTTAAAAGCTTGTAAAAATTGTTTATTATTACATAAATGTTTTAATTGGAAATATTGAAACCAGGGTAACTTAGAGCTAGTACCAGTTTCAATCCTAGATTTATCTAAAAGATGTCCTGCTTTGATGATGTCTTCAAAATTAATTTTCCCATTTGTCCTCCACCAAGTAAAGTCATTAGTGCTAAAAGCTGGCTTAAACCATTTTTGTCCTGTAAAGGGGGATATTCTAGATGGATGGGGTGCTAAAGTTTGTCGATATTTGTCCCAGATCTTTATACTGAAATTAAGAAAGGAATTCTGAGTTGTTCTATTTGGTCTATCAGTGGGATTATTCCAGAGGAATTCAAATATTGAGATTTGTGTTCCGCCAGAGAATTCCAAGTCGAACCAGTCTGGGGCAGGCTTATCTTTCACTAGTACTATTATATTTTTGAGGTGAATAGCCTCATGGTAGAGGTGGATATCCGGGACATCTAGGCCTCCTTTTGCGGATGGAGACCGAAGTGTATTTAGTGAGATGCTTGGTTTGTGATTATTCCAAATGAACCTTTGGATCTTGTTTTGCCAATACTTCCTACAGGAGTAAGAAAACATTGATGGGAGAGATCTAAATAAGAATATAAAGTGGGGAAGAATTAAACTTTTAATAAGGTTAATTCTTCCAAATAGGGAAAGTTGTATTCTTTGCCATTCCAAGTATAACTGGTTGAGTTTCTGATTTATTTAATTATATTGATTTTTTTCTAGATCAGCAATATTGACAGGGATTGACAAACCTAGGTGGTTCCAAGTTGTAGACACCCACTTGTAGTCAAAATTCTCTTTGATTGTTTTTTAAATAATTTTTTAATTATTTTTCCAAAATTATTAATCACATAGTATAACAATGACATAAACAATAAAAAATAAAAACAAATAGGTAACATTGTCAATAAAATATATATATAATAAAGAATTGTTGACTTCCCCTACACCTCCCTTCATCCTGTGATGAACTAGTAATCTCCTTTGCACAAAATTCCAATCCTAATACTATTGTTAATATTTATTGATCTCTTTGACATTTATATTTTTCAAGGGAAAAAAAGATTAATAGTTAATAATACCATATAAAGGAAAGACAAAAGAAAAAAGGAAATAAGAATAAAAGAAAAAAGAAAAGAAATAGTAAATCTCACTAATAATAAATGGATTAGTATAATAAAAAGCATTTGATTATTTCCATTAAAAGTTAATTATTTTGTAAGTCCTCCATTTCTTCCTAACACTCATTTAATACATATTGTTTTTCTAGTAAATTGATATCATATATAGTTCTATTTCCATTATAACCAATCCTTTTAACCAGTTCCTTTTCAATTTAGCCAGAAGAGACACTAGACTCTTTTAAATTCGTCCCTTTATCCGGAATTTCCAGCATTTCTTTCTTTCCCTCAGTAGCAGTAATCGTCGAAGAGCATCCTTGGAAATTGGTGGTAAAGTCTCTTCTGCACATAGATAATTTCCATAGTAAATACATGTTGCATTCTCAGCCATTCACCAACCAACCTTTGATCTGCCTTCGTTTTTTAGCTATATTTATCATTATTTTCTTTATTTATACCCCACATTTCTCCACAGAGGAACAAAAGCAGATTACATATAGTGGCAGAGTGTGGATTTGAACCTGGATTCAAACCCTGCTCTGAAGCACAGGCTTTCACAGAGTGGCTGTTGTTGAACAATCAGCCAGGCCTAGGTGAGTCATGCATGTCCGGTAATAGCAAGGTGCTCAGTAGTTGCTGCCAGGCCAATCAGTCCTCCCTCAAAGGCCAAAACAGACCTGGAAAGGGTCTTCTACTGACAGAAACAAAGCCTGAAATGCTGCCAAAATTGTTCTGATTGCACTTGCATAGCAACAGCCACGGAGGGCATCTTTTTTTTAAGCTATAGGCACTCCTTTTATGATTCTTGATTTTTAAAACCCTCCAGTGTTTTTTTTTAATATATATATATATATATTTCAGATTTTTCAGGTTTGTAGAAAGATCTATTGTTTGTTCATGGCTCCAATCTTCAGATTTAAGTATCCTCAGATTTGGCTGGGTTGAGAATTAGAATATACAAGGAGGCCATGGTGGGACCAGAGGTGGCAGGGAGGCCAGGAGCTGAGCTCACCTTCTGCCTGTCCCAGGAGTGCCTCACAGCTACCACAGCTACCATCCCCCTGATGCTGCTTCACAGCCAACTTTTAAAGCTACTGACAGCCCAGATGGGCCCTGCTTCTCTGGCAGCAGCATGCTACTTCCAGCTTGGCCGTTATTTTCATCCAGCTGGGCATTTGGCAGCACCCCTTTCTCACCTGGGTCCCGTGGAGCCATCCAGATTGCCTCGGGGGGGGGGGAGGAGAGCAGAGGCTTCCCCCAACTTGAAAACCCCAACCACTTGCCTCCACGCTGGCCAGGAACAGAAGAAAGGGTGCAGCCAGCCCAGAAGCTGCACTGGGCCTGGCAATGCGCATAAAGCTTCTCCCTCACCATGCAGTGGTTCAAACAGAGGAGCTTATTGTCTGCACACATGCAAGAACAACCTCTCATCTGTTTGAGGGGATTTACCCCCCTCCCTCCATTTTTTAAAAATTTCATATTTTACTGCAAACCTGGGGTGGGGATCTCACAAGTTTGGAGAGAAAATATCTAGTGTTGCCAGGTCCCGCTTTGCTACCTGTGGGAGGTTTTTGGGGCGGAGCCTGAGGAGGATGGGGTTTGGGGAGGGGAGGGACTTCAGTGCCATAGAGTCCAGTTGCCAAAGCAGCCATTTTCTCCAGGTGAACTGATCTCTATCGGCTGGAGATCAGTTGTAATAGCAGGAGATCTCCAGCTACTACCTGGAGGTTGGCAACCCTAAAAATATCCCTTCCGTCAATGTGGCCCCAGTCTGCAGATTTAATAAACCACAGATCAGGGCACACTTGAGTATTAGATATGAGATGGTGATGATGTTCTGATGTTCTGATCAATGGCTTACATTCTGTAAGATTTAGTTTGTATTATTATTAGGTTAGTTAGAGTTATATTAATAAGTGTAAGCAGGGACTCCCGGGAAGAGGGGGGATGAGTTGTAAAGCCCCTCTGCGCTGTCTGCCCAGGCAGGGCAGAGGGGTGGGTTGTCAAGCCCCTCTGTGCTGTCTGCACAGGAAAGGCAGAGGGGTTTAAAGACCCCCCGCCCCTCTTCCTGGGAGTCCTGGGAAGAGGGGCGGTGGGTTGTCAAGCCCCTCTGCGCTGTCTGTGCAGGCAGGGCAGAGGGGTTTAAAGACCCCCGCCCCTCTTCTCGGGACTCCCAGGAAGAGGGGGGATGGGTTGTCAAGCCCCTCTGCGCTGTCTGCACAGGCAGCACAGTTTAAAGACCCCCCGCCCCTCTTCCCGGGGCTCCCGGGAAGAGGGGGGATGGGTTGTCAAGCCCCTCTGCGCTGTCTGCGCAGGAGGGCAGAGGGGTTTAAAGTCCCGGGAAGAGAGGCACCCCTATTTAAGACACCCCTATTTAAGACGTTTCTTGGTTCCCCCTCCGGGAGCCCACGGGGAGATGAGTGCTTCGCTCAGCTGCCCTAGCAGAAGTCTAAATTCTCTTTGATTGTTGAGAAGGATTTAGGTGAATTTGCCGAATTTATTCGGGAACTCGCAGAATTCGGCTCCCCATTTCCCCCCTTTTTTGAGTTTGGTTCAATCCAAACCGAAAACCCACCGAATCGGGGGAAATTCGGCTGTTTTTCGGTTCGGGCCGAACTGAATCAACAGCCCTACTCCAGCCAATAGAGATCCATTGACTTGGTGAAAATGGCTACTTTGGCTATTGGACTCTATGGCATTGAAGTCCCTCTCCTCCCCAAACCTCACCCTCCTCAGGCTCCGTCCCAAAAATCTCCAGGTATTTCCCAACCCATAGCTGGCAACCCTATCCTCAAGGTACCGAAGCCCACTGCCTTTCTGACAGCCAACAGGAGAAAAACAAAACATAAGTATCAGTGTGACAGCTTTACATCAATTCTAAGGAAAACTGGAAGTGACATCCTGCAACTCTATGAATTGGTAGAAACTCTATGGTAACCGTAGGTTTTGTTACTTCCTAGAGAGACATGACATCACTTCTGCTATTTCACCAATGCTCCCCTTGTCCCCAACCCAACTCAGACTCCCATGGGTTGCCATACACTGGCACTGGCTGGCAATCCTATTCATAATTACAAAATATTTTTAGAAGTTCACTTTAAAATAAATCCAGCTGCTGATGCTGTGCTCTATAATATTCTTATTTTCTATGCAAATAGGAGAAATCCCTCCTTGTATGATTAAACTGTTCAGATCTTATAAATAGACAGTCTGAGATTAAAACACACACACACACATACTTCCTGGAATTAAAGCAACCGTATGCCCATTTGCTTAATCCTTCTATATTGCATAATCAGTGCATAGA
Source organism: Euleptes europaea (assembly GCF_029931775.1). Classification (NCBI taxonomy): domain Eukaryota; kingdom Metazoa; phylum Chordata; class Lepidosauria; order Squamata; family Sphaerodactylidae; genus Euleptes; species Euleptes europaea. The sequence goes on from NC_079318.1 coordinate 8,364,126, forward strand.
TAGCTTGCCAAAAACATTGCTGAAGTGTTTGGGGGAATATGCTACACTCTTTCTGCATATTAACAGATGCTGTTTGTCTTTTCCTTTGCTTCCTTCACCATGTGTTGATATGAACTTTTCATTCCTGAAGTTGCTGGTTCACATCCAGCCCAGACTGGTAGTGTCTAAATGAAATCAACTGTGTTTTCTCAAAGTGGTTCATATGAAGCCAAATGTTATGCAGTGAAACTTAATGGCAGAAGAGCTAAAGGCAAATTACAGGAAATCTTGTGGCTGAGGTACATGCTACCAACACAAATGTATGTAATGAGCCTCTGATAGGAGTTTTGTGAAGGCAAACACACAATTGGCATACCACGTGGGGGGAAGCACCATGGGTAAAGATTGGCAGTAGAAAAATGGCAAGCAGGAGAAGGGTTAAGTAGCCCCTTTCCCTACCACATTTCTATTCCAAGTCAGCCCCTCCCAAGGCTTTTTAAATAGAAAAGGTGGCCACCATGGATCCATTCTATGATGTATGTTTTTTAAAAAACATTTAACAGGTAGTTAGGCCCACAACAAATATACGTTGTATAGTTTATCCAACTGCACATGTATATTCTTAGCATGGTCAACTAGTATGAAACAGAAATTCAGAACACATTTTCTGAGGAAAAACTAACTCCAAATGGATAAACAGTTTAGCAGAGATTTGTGATTGTGTGACAGGGTGAGTATATGCTTGGATAACCATATAAAGAGCTGAAGTGACTTTTAACACACAAGAATAAGATTACACTAACCAGATTTTGCACAACACTCAATACAGCTGCCATCATGCAATCTTTTCACTTAAAGACTGAGGTAAAATATTGCTTCAGTTGTGGATAACATTTCTGAGCAGAAGCAAATAGCATCTCCTCCACTTGGATGCCACAGCTACCTCTCCACTTGAACAACAATTTTGAGCTTCCTCTGAAAATGAGTGGAAAACTATTTGGAAGACTGAGAAATCTATATTCACAAAATTTGGCGCATGTACATTCTTATACCGGTGTTTGGGAACTGCTATGAGGGAACATACAAGCTAAGCAACTGGGGGCTAAATAACTGTCTGGGGCTAAGCAACTGTGTAAGAACACTTCCTTTTTCATCCATGTACATCATGCATCACAACAGGGTTCCCCAACAGGGTGTGGGTGCCATGGTGCCAAGAGGCACTTCCCCAAGTGCCCACATTGTGTATCAGGAAAGTAGACTCTACTTTTCTCCTCATACTTTTAGCTGGCAAGTACTTTCCTCACTTCACCTCTATCATCTCCTGCTCCAAAACGTTGCATCACCACTCTTGGATCCTTTCTTTTTATCATCTACCTTTAAAATTCTCTCTCAAACAATTGGAGCCCTAAAGGAGGATTGGAGGAGTTTTTGTCATGGATTGTTATTGCTTCAACCAGGCCAATTAGTTGCATTAGATGATTCACTCTGTTGTTTCTTACACTGCCATTCTGTATAGATTCAAAAACTGATAAGCAGAAATTATTCATAGAATCTTCACAACACAGTGAGAAACTATGGCATTTATCAATTTATTGACTGACATCATAATAATGTCAATCAGTGATTTCAAGAATATCATAATTTTCTCACTTGGGTAGAATGAACATAGAATATAAACTTCCATTTCAAGTTACAGGTAGGTAGCCGTCAAGAAACTAGGATAGTTGCTTGGTGGTTTCCCCCACTATCAAAATCAAGAAAACTATTCATGAAAATAGTTATTTTGCCTCCTTTAAAAACTAGGTATGTAACACAGCGCAATATAAAGAATCTGTTCTGTATAGAAATCTGAGGGAGGCACACTTTCATCTAGCTCTCAGCAAAGTTACAACTGAATTAGCTTGCAGGCAACTGAGACAAATAAAAGGAATTCTACTAACAGGCTATTTTTTGTGAGTGACTGTGTTACTGAATCAGTTGCACATGTGTCTTGTCTTACAGAATGTATTGTGTTGTTCCTCCCTTCTGCTCTCTCTCTCCCACCAATATTACAAGCCAAATAAATCCAATGAAAGGGTTCAATAGCTTAATCTTTCCTTTAGGCATTTCATCTTGTGGGTGCCTACTTTAAAACGGTTCAACAATAATGGAAATCATTCAATCAAAAATACAAGAATAGGGCACAATATGCTTATGGACGCTGCATTTACAATGCAGCCCCTACTGACTCGAAGCACTTCATAACAAATACTGAGGGGAAAGAAAGGCATTGCCCCTTAAAGGCAATGTCATCTTCCATTACTGTTATTTAGATAATCAAGATAATAATGCCATGACTTTTAGGGCAGGGATACGAAGGGAAAGGGGAGGATAACACACCACTGGTTTTGCTATGGTGGGCAATAACAAAGAGGAAGAATGCAAAATTGTCTGACAGAATCCCTATTTTAATTACAGCTTTCACATGCCCAAAATGGTAATTTTTTCCTACTCCCTATTTGAATTTTGTTTAGTTGCAGAAATGCTTTGTTCTTTGGGCTTTTATCAGAAGAAGAAATCACAATTATCATGTAAAGTATGGGGTACTATTGCCAAAGCCTCAAATAGATGCCTGCCTATATGATAAGAACCAGGAGAAAAGTGATGCCAAAATGGTACTTATAAAAAGCAACTTGCCTCCCCCACTTTAGCAATCTGCTACATTAAAACCCTGTCTTTAAAGTATTTTGGTGTGTGATAAGGTTACATACAATTTCTTTACATGTTTCAATGTTATGCTTGATCTGCTTCCCCCACCCCCATGCTCCGAGTCTTCATTGTCTGATTCCGTGTTTGTATTTAATATTTCTATTCTGTAATGTGATTGGTTTCTTTGGAGAGATTTTCAAACTAACATCTAAAGTGTTTTTTTTTAATTAATGAGCTGTTTGACCTCCCCCCACCCCAAATTCAGTTCCCAACGTTTAAATAAAAGAATGCTAAAATGAACTGTTTGGCAGTATTGATTTTTGTCCTCAAACCAGGAACAAGGAACAAACAAAAGAGAAGGCCTGCCCTGGTCCACAATATACTTCAAGGTTCTTGATGGAGGAAACTAAGGAAACTGTATTTTGTAAACAGAACAGGGCCACCAGTTTTCAGCTCTCACCCAATATATCGAACTGGGTACAAAGCAATAAGTATTAAACTGTGCACAAAAGAGATGTTTTTTTGTTATCCAGGAAGAATGAACATTTCCAGATATCTTGTGTTTTACTGGATTGTGTCTTATTCCAGAACGTTGCAAATCCATGCAACATAATGAAGGATCTATCTTCCTATTTTAGTGTTGCCATCTTGCTGATTTTGACAGGTGTTGGACTAGGACCTGGGAAATGCAGGTTCAAATCCCCACTTATGCCTTGGAAGCTTGCTGGGTGACCTTGGGCCAGTTACATACTCTCAGCCTCAACCCTGGCAAGTATTTGGATGGGAAACGTCCATGGAATACCAGGGTCATGTTGCCCAATTCCTCAGAACTGTTTAATAACAACACAAGGTGTTTGCTAAGAGTTTACTGTGAACAACAACCCCCTTTAGATGTATTTTGATATCAAACTAGCTGAAAATCCAAGGGGACCGTGCTGATTATCTGAATCCCAGGAAAAGCAAATGTGCAAGGAGAAAACATTTTTTCACACCCATTCCACTGGCAACTATGTTTCAGATAGGTGAGGTGCCTAGTTGTATATTGGCAGGTAAGAAATGTCTTCAAGGCTCCAGCTGGCCTTAGTAAATAATAAACATAATAACCCCTTTTGACAGGACCATCTTTAAAGTTGACTCATTAGTTTGTCAAAAATCTGCAAATGATGCAGTTTCTGGTCTCTGATGAAAAATTCCAATCCAAAGGTGTCCTTTGGGTGGGGGAGCTTCTCCCCATGGTCAGAAATCCTCCAATTTGGGGGAAATGCTATGCACAATAGCTATGATCAAATTGGGTGTCTACAAGTGATAATGCCTGTGTTCATCTGTGTAATTTTTAGTGGAATTTATGGCCACCAATCACTTTGAATCAGTAGCATGCGCAATTTTGGGAAAACCTAATGCAAACCGGTTTGGCAGGCATTCACTGCTGTTTGGCATGAACCAAAGAGACTGACAGTGCATCCCTAAGGAGAGTTACTCCAGTATAAGCCCACTGAAATGAATGGGCTTAGACTGGAGTAACTCTCCTTAGGAATGCACTGTGAGTGATTGGCTCACATCTGATCGTTACCTTTGAATACAGTAAGTTTCACAGTCAAATGTGATCCCAGCAAAATTTGCAGCATCCCTTGTCTTCACACAGACACTGGTCTGATCCCGCCCTCCAGCTAGGCAGGAAATTCACATCATTTTGCCATGTAGGACAGATTTGTTAGCCAAGCATAGGAGTCTTTTTTTTATTATTGAGGGAAATTTGCTGGAGAGTAGATAGAGCTTTGCAAGAGGCTGGCGTGGGGATGCTTGAACCAATTTATGCACCAGATGAGCAAACCAATGGAAAGAGTCCCAATAATGGAATATTTTATGAATTTTAAGGATTTTATTAAAAGTAATCAAATTTGTTGCACACACACACAATTCACAATACATACAGAGCTAAGAAAGCAAAGGTTTGAGGGGGTGGTCACAAGGATAAAAGGGTTCCAGGAGAGTTATAGTTACCTATATTTTACACCCCTAAATGTAGCTGGAGGCTATGCCTGGCAATGTCTGGGAATGGCTGGTCATTGCCAGTGACAAAGGCTTGATTGCTCAAGATTGGATTAAGAGGGTGCAGTGACCAGAGCCAGGATGTAAGGTCATCAAAAGTGATGTCTGGATACGTGAGAAGTCCCCAAGCATTGAGTTATGGAATTGGAAATTAACGTAGGGTCTCAGAAGGTGAGTCAGAGAGGGCTTGTCTGGCTACATATAGGATTAAGGAGTCCATCAGAATGACTTTTGGGATATGATATACAATGAGCTAAGGTTAATTCTACAACAAAATATCCCTAAAACTTCAGAGATGATGTTGTTAAGCATTATACCGGATTATATTATAACACAACGGACCTTTTTATTCTATGCCACCACAGCTGCGAGAATGGTCTATGCAGCTAAATGGAAAATGACTGAAATACCGGACAAAACTGATTGGATTCATAAAATGTTTGAACTAGCAGAAATGGCAAAATTGACTGAGTTAGTAAATCAAAAAGATAATGATGAATTTGTTAAGGAGTGGGAGGCGTGGATTGTTTATTGCAAAAATGAACTTAATGTGCAAAATGTTAAAGGTTATAATTTAGACTAGGTTAATTTTCTTGTTTCTACGTTCCTTTCTTTTTTAATAACTGTAGAAGGTTTTATAAAAAAATTTTTTTATAAAGAATTAGAAAATAATTGCTAAGAGGATTATGACGATAAGTTAGAGATAGAAGAAGGAAGGGGGGAAGTCAAAGTAGGGGAAGATAATTGTTATATATATGTTAGTTTTAATTGAGAATTAGAAAAGATTGAAAGGCAATGTTAATTGATTGTATCGAATGTATGAAAAAACAATAAAAATTTTTTTTAAAAAGGAGTCCATCAGAATGGAGTCTGAGGAAACTCTTAAAATTGCCAAAGATAGACGAGAAGCAAAAGTAGAAGGTGACAGAAACAGAATCAAAAGTCTAAGTGCAACGTTCCAGAGACTCGCATGTAGAGACAAAGAGACCTATTATAATAACCAGTGTAAAGAAATAGAAGAGAACAACAACAACAAAAGAACAAGAGATCTGTTCCACAAGATCCAAGAAATCAAAGGGAAATTTAAAGCACGGTTAGGCATGCTGAATGATCAGCATGGAAATACATTAACTGAACAGGACAAAATAAAGAAAAGGTGGGAACAATACACTGAAGAACTATACAGAAGAGATGAAAGGATAACAGATACTTTCCAAGAAGAATCTTTTGAAGAAGAACCTACAGTTTTAGAAAGTGAAGTGAAAGCTGCACTGAGAGCAATCAGGAGAAACAAATCACTAGGAGCAGATGGGATATCAATAGAGCTATTCCAAGCCACAGAAACGGAGTCCATCAAAATCTTGACAAGAATATACCAACAAATATGGAAAACAAAACAATGGCCCACAGACTGGAAATGATCCATTTACATTCCAATTCCCAAGAAAGGAGACATCAAAGATTGCAGCAACTATCAGAAGACTGCATTAACTTCTCACGCAAGTAAAGTAATGCTCAAAATCTTACAGCAAAGGCTGTTACCATATATGGAACGAGAAATGCCTGATGTTCAAGCTGGTTTCAGAAAAGGAAGAGGCACTAGAGATCATATTGCAAATATACACTGGTTACTGGAGCTTACGAGAGAATTTCAGAAGAAAACCAGCTTGTGTTTCATAGATTACAGCAGGGATGGGGGAATGTCAGGCGCGCGGGCCGTTTACGGCCCCTGAGGCCATTTCGATGGCCCTCGGGAGCTCCAGGGCCCTGCCACAGAAACACAGCACAGCACGGCCGTCCCTGAAGCCGCAGCATGCAGGAACGCTGTGGCCCCTTTAAACCCCCTCTCGCTGACTGTCAGCTGTTAATCGGCCAGAGGAGGGGAGAGGGAGAACGACACTTCCCCCAAGCTGGAAAGGCAAAGTTTTCCTGCACACCGCTGCACAACAGTTTAAACCTCTCTCGCCGTTGAGGGAGGGGGGAAGAAGAGGAAAAAGCCAGCCGCTCCCGGCGGCGGAGCATGCCCATGGGAGCCGATCAGGTGGAGGACTTTTGTGGACCGGGGGGGGGGGGAGGTGGGAAGACTGAAGCCCGGTCACATGGAGCTGGCTGTGTGTGTGTGTGTGAAGGCTTTTCTCTCTTTTCTTCTTCTTTTTTCTGTCAATCTCTCTCTTATTCTTTCTCTCCTCTTTTTCTGTCTCTTTCTTTCTCCCCCTCTCTATTTTTCTTTTTTCTCTCCTTCCCTTTTCTTTCTTTCTTTCTTTCTTTCTTTCTTTCTTTCTTTCTTTCTTTCTTTCTTTCTTTCTTTCTTTCTTTCTTTCTTTCTTTCTTTCTTTCCCTGCTTCCTTCCTTCCTTCCTTCTTTCTTTCCTTCTTTCTTTCCTTCTTTCCTTGCTTCTTTCCTTCTTTCCTTGCTTTCCTTCCTTCCTTCTTTTCTTTCTTTCCTTCCTTTCTTGCAGATTGACCGCAGGCAAGCTGCACCCCCTGGCACCTTGGTTGCCTGGGCCCACAGCTGGCTGCCCTGCCACCTGGGAGGAGGGGGAAGACCTGGGGGAGCAGAGGTACCCTCCAAGCCTTCTCTGCATAGCCTCCCCTAGGGTTGCCAACCTCCAGGTGGTGATGCAAATAAAACAGTAGTAGGCAAAATTGAATGAGACAATAAGCAATGGATAGCAGGCAGCCAGCTTCTCCCCCACACACACACCAGGAGATCTACGCCCGGTATGGCCCCCGAATGATGTTATAAATATGCAAATGGCCCTTGGCAGAAAAAAGGTTCCCCACGCCTGGATTACAGCAAAGCTTTTGACTGTGTGGATCATGAAAAGCTATGGCTGGTTTTAAAGGAAATGGGTGTGCCTCTACATCTGATCATTTTGATGTGCAACCTGTACTCTGGACAAGAGGCCACAGTTAGAACAGAATATGGAGAAACGGAATGGTTTCCAATTGGCAAAGGTGTCAGACAAGGATGTATTTTATCTCCCTATCTCTTCAATCTATATGCATAACATATAATTAAGAAAACTGGATTAGATTTAGATGAAGGTGGAGTGAAAATTGGAGGGAGGAACATTAATAATTTGAGATATGCTGATGGCACTACATTATTGGGAGAAAATAGTGAAGATTTGAAATGACTACTGCTGAAAGTTAAAAGAGAAAGTGCCAAAGCAGGACTACAGCTGAACATCAAGAAAACAAAAGTAATGACTACAGGAGAATTACACAACTTTAAGGTTGACAGTGAGGAAATTGAAATTGTTCAAGACTTTCTATTCCTTGGCTCCACCATCAACCCAAAGGGAGACTGCAGCCAAGAAATCAGAAGGAGATTGAGACTGGGAAGGGCAGCCATGAAGGAGCTAGAAAATATTTTGAAGTGTAAGGATGTATCATTGGCCACCAAGACTTGATTAATTCATGCCATCGTATTTCCTATAACTATGTATGTGTATGAAAGCTGGACAGTGAAGAAAGCTGATAGGAAGAAAATAGATTCCTTTGAAATGTGGTGTTGGAGGAGAGTGTTACGGATACCCTGGACTGCCAAAAAAAAACAAATCAGTGGGTTATAGATCAAATCAAGCCTGAACTGACCCTAGAAGCTAAAATGACTAAACTGAGCCTATCGTATTTTGGTCACATCATGAGACGACAAGAGTCACTGGAAAAGACAGTTATGCTAGGAAACGTTGAGGGCAGCAGGAAAAGAGGAAGACCCAACAAGAGATGGACTGACTCAATAAAGGAAGCCACAGCCCTCAGTTTGCAGGATCTGAGCAAGGCTGTCAAACATAGGACATTTTGGAGGACATTGATTCATAGGGTCGCCATGAGTCGGAAGTGACTTGACGGCACTTAACCCCCCCCACACACACACACACACAAACACACACTGAATGGAGTTGCTGAGATCTGGCAGGCTGCTTGCGATCTACTGCAGGATAACTATAGAAATGCTAAAGACTTGTCTTTGTCTTCTTTTGTCTTCATGGAAAAGTGCAACATTCCTTTCAGGGGAAAGTATGGTACAACATTTCTGGATTCAGCCCAGTCAGCTTTCTGCAGCATTGGCACAAACAAGATGGATTCTAGGAGAACCCTTTTAGTGTCTGGCTACACAACACTGTTCCATCCTTTGCACAACTTGCTCCAGTCCTGAACACCTAGTGGGGTGTCCCAGGGTAGCTTAGGATACCATAACAGATTGATCTACAGTGGTTGGGGCCAAGCCCATAACACTATATGGGGGATTGTTGTATTTTACTTTTGTTGTATGATTGTGATCTATCTCCTGAACATTTAGGGCTTAGCTTGCAGATATGAATATTTTAAATAAATGCATAATTTTGTTTCACACTGATTTTTGATTTCAAGCAGATTTTTTATGTTTGATCTGCTATTTCTTGGATTCATTGATGGTCTTACAAAACTTACCTTTGTATTTTGCTCTATATATTTGATTATTGGTGGTTGCATCAAAAGCAATAGCCAAAAGAGTGGGAGATAACTGTTTAAACAAAGGAATATTTTTAGACACCCTGGCCGTAGTCTGGGAACTTAGGCACAACAAAAGGGCTTGTATGTTCTCAGTGGAAATTCTGACTTTATTTCTTTGACTCATATTCCATTTGAAAATTGCTTCTGAAATGGCCCTTTGTTTCTGAAGTGGTCTGATATGCTTGTCCCTAATTTGCATCATATTTATCTTTTAAAGAGATTGTCTTGCATCTCTTATGCACGCCTTCATGAACGATACAAATACCAGCTTACAATCACCTTTCCTTCCCCTTCCCACAACAGACACCTTGTGAGGTAGGTGAGGCTGAGAGAGCTCTAAGAGAGCGGTGACTTGCCCAAGGTCACCCAGGTGGCTTCATGTGTAGGAGTGGGGAAACCAAACCAGTTCACCAGATTAGGGTCCGCCATTCATGGGAAGGAGTGGGAATCAAACCTGGTTCTCCAGATTAGAGTCCACGGCTCTTAACCACTGCACCACTCTGGCTCAAAGCCTTTTATAGCTTGAGATGGACATATGTTACGGATTATCTACTCCCATATGAACCTCTCTGATCACTGCAGTCATCTTCAGGGGCCCTTATTTGAAGCTAGATGGGTGGCAATCCAAGAAAGGACCTTCTTGGTCTTGGCACCAAAATTAAGGAATTCTCTCCCAATGGAACTCCATCTGTCCTCCTCTATCATCACCTTTCTCCAGTTAGTAAAGACGTATCTGTTTCATCTGCCATTCTCATACTGACCCCCCCCCCCCGTGTATGCATTTTCATGATGTATTCGTTTAGTTTAAATGGTCTTAATTGTTTTTATATTATGTATTTTAAAAGCCTGTTTAAGGTTTTTGATTGTTCGTTGTCTTGGGGACCCTAAACTAGGTAGAAGGGCAGCATAAGAATGTTTCAAACAAATAAATAACAAAAATAATTTCACTGTTTCAGCAAAAACAGGAAACTGATGTATTCTAGGATGTTTCTCATAATCATATGTTTTGGTTCCAATGTTAGGTTGCCAAAAAGAAGTAGTGGGTATTGGTAGGGATTCATATGAAGTTCTTCCCACCCGAATTTCTTTCCAGATTTACATTCTGAAGTATTGCAGGTAACAGTTATGTTACACAGCGTCACTGGTGCTGCCTCTATTCTTTTGCTTTTGATTGCTGGATTTTGAGTATGTGCAATATGATGCAGCTTTCCACTTTCTATTTATTTATGTCTTTTCTTCTTTCTTTTTTCTTTTCTTTTTTGCACTCAGGTCAGAGATGCACAAAAGGTCTTGTATGCTTTGAGGAAACACCAGGCAAAAAGAATTCTTGATGCAATGGTGTGCACGATCCCATCAATATTCTTCTTTTGAGCACTATCCCATTGATGTTCACATGTCCTTGTGTGCATTAGTAACCTAGCAGAGGAAAGGATACAAATGCACAGCACCAGCTGAAGGTTACAGAACACGTTGAATTTGCCAATTCTGGAATTAATTTTAGAAATTGTCTTGGCTTTTATATATTATCACTAATGTGTATGACAATATATAAATATAACGGTGGCTGACCTTTTCTGCATGAATGAAAACGTTAGATTTTGCCAGTCTAGAGAAGCATCTCTGTAGGACGATGAGCTTGTGCTTTGGTGTGGGTTTGCCTCTAGTCTGCTGAGGTGGAGAGAAGATACCAAGGTAGTACAGGATAGGGAAGACTTGACTAACATACAAAAACATACCCACAGGCCCTTCTGCCATGTCACAGATTGTATAAGGGCACCCTAGACTCTTGGTAACCAGATATACCTTTAATAGTTCCTTGCTGCCCTCTAGAGATTTTCAAAATGCCTCAAGGCCAACCAATAATTATTTTCATTGATGCAGTCTGCAAGCATATATGAGCCAGGGAAATGATCCTGCCTTCCTCTTTTCTCCCTTCAGGTAGAGTGAGCTTAGAGGGGCAAGCTCACGGGAGAATAATTCAAAATGTCTTTCAGAAACCAAAGTGCAAAAAAGGGGATTCAGGGAATAACTTTCAGTCTTTTAAAAAATAATAATAGGAGAAAGCATCCTAGGAAGGAAAGGCATCAATTACAAGGATTCAGAGTAAATAAATACTTGGGTTTGTTTGGGGCAGGAATGAGGGCTAAGGAGTTAAATCAAAAAGTGGACTTTAAAGAGAAAGCTGAAGAAAAAGAGGTTATATTAAGGCTGTGTTGATTTAAATGCTACTTCTTGAGACAGGGTACTAATTGCATTTGCACAATTATAGGTTAGCTACCCATTGTTGCTATACCACCTGCAATTTCTAAGGTTCAATATCTGGAGTAGAAATAACACACAAACGGCTCTTTTACAACCTTCCCTTTTCACTGAAGAACTTCCCGCCTGGAAGTAAAAAAACTTACTTTCCAAAATTGTCCCCAAAATATTATCTTCGCTTACTTAGTATGAGGGCAATAATGGATAATAACGTGGTGTGAGCATATGAAAGTCTATTCAAGATCTCACCTGAGCAAAACCAATTCATAAATATCAAGAATGCTTCAAATGTATGCAGAATTATTTCTGACATTTAGAATTGAGCAGAAACATTTGCAGGCCAGTTCTGATTTTTCAGGAAGTAGGAGGTGATGAGGCAGTGAAAGGAGCAGATACGCTCAACAGGAGGTTGTCAAGATCAGGATCATCTCCAGTGGCATTTTTGGTCAGCCTTTCCCTTTGCCACCAATCATTGTTACATCTCACTGGCTTTGAGAGGATTTTTTCCTCCAAGCCAAAAGGGCACCCCCCACCTCCCTATAAAGCTCTATGAGAGTTAAAAGTAGTGAGAATTTAGTAGGAAGTTAATGAAAAAACCAAAAGAGTAAGCAAACATGCTTCTTAAGATGGAATAAGAGAGCAAGAAGGAAAGGCAAGGGAGAAAGTCCTTGGAATATTAGAAACAAATCCTTAGGAATGTAACACAGCTCAAGATATGCCTGACTGTTAATCAAATCAAGGCAGTTAATTGACTATCAGGAACAACAGAGCTCAATTAAAAGAACAAAATGCCCTTCCACAGCTCCCCACCTTCTTTCTCCCACTTCCAAAATTCCCCTTTCCTTGCCACCACTACATATCAGTCATTATGCTAAAATGCTTAAAATTAAAAGAATACAAAGAAATAACAATAATATCTAAAATAGATAAAACAAAATAGATAAATTCAATAAAATATAGATAAATAAAATAAATGCTCTGCTCACACAGTGGGAGTGCCTGCCTGCATTCCAACCGGAAACCATGGGAGGGTTTTCTGATTCTACAGAAGCATGTCCTGTTTGCTCCAGCTGTGCTGTTATCAGGAGCTGCATTTGTGCTAAGCAATAAGGGGGAAAGCTTTTCTTGCACATGCTGTAAGGCAGGGCAGAGGAGAGGAGACAGAGGAAGCAGCTATGGCTAAGGTAGGCAGCATTAGCTAGGCTACATGCCCCATAGGGGACAGAGGGGAGTGCTTTGCTTGTACCAGCAGGCAGGCAGCCATAAGAGATGGGGAGCCAGCAGCATAGAGGCTATGGCTTACCTCCCACCCCTTGTGATAGGTAAAGGTATATCACACTTTTGAACTAGCGACTTAACCTTTAATTATTTCCATACAATGAAATATTTCACAAAATTACAAGGCAATTGGTAAATCCAACTAACCATACAAACCTCCCAAGGCTACTGGAAGAAAATTCTTCTAAGAGCGGGCAAGTGAACAAAACATAATAGTTAGAGAAAGTGGTCAGAGGAAACACGACAGGTCGCATTAGGTGTTTAATCCACCCGGGGCTAATGTTCGAAATAAGTAGATGAATTTCATCTCCTGTTGTACTAAGATCTGTTTTTTTAATATTATAATTTTTATTAAAATTTTTAAAAAACATACAAATTATATGTAATAATAATAAAAAAATGAAAAGAAGGAAAAGAAAAAATATAAAAGAAAAGTTTTAAAATAAAATACAAAAAAGTATAAAAGGGTATACATATAGCATACTTAATACATTTAATACATTCATCATTATTATAAAATTAATCAAAAATACCCTTTCCCCTCCACCCACCTAAAAAGTGACCCTTCACCCGACTTCCGAAGAAGTGTCTAAACAGTTTTATTATTCTGGTAACATTGTAATTAAAACTAATTAAAATTATTTTTCTATAACTCATCAAATATTATCGTAAAATCCATTTTTGCCATTTTATCCCAAGACGAGGTGGCCTTAGACCATGTATTTTTAAATTCTTCCATATCTTTTCCATGCAGGAATTCCGTTAATCTGGCCATCCTCATATACCACCATAATTTCTCTCTCCAGTCAGTAATAGAAGGTTTATTTACTTGTTTCCATATTTTAGCTATCACAATTCTTGCAGCAGCAAAACTGTATTGGCAAATAATCCTATCCTGGTCTAAAATATTATTTGGTGGAATTTCCAGCAAACAAAATGATGGTTTCCTTTTTACTCTACTGTTAATCAAATTATTCGTTTCCTTCACTATTTTTTTCCAATTTTTTTACACGTCCACCATACATGCATATAAGTTCCTCTTTCCTTACCACATTTCCAACATATTCCCTTATCTCCACTGTTTATCTTAGATATCATAGTTGGGGTTAGATGCCATCTATAAAACATTTTGTATAGGTTTTCTCTAATTTCGTTAGTTATTGTAAAATTAAACTCTCTCTTCCATAAATTTTCCCATGTATCCAAATCAATATTAAAACCTAGCTCCTTCATCCATTTAATCATAACTAGTTTGATTCTTTCTTGTTCTAAATTAGATATAATTAATAATTTATACATTCTGCCTATTAATCCTTTATTTCCTTTATCTAATATTTTTTCTAACTTGGATTTATTTTTATTAAATCTGAGCTGGTTATCTTTATTAAATATATCTCTTAACCTATAGTACACAAACCAGTCTTTTATATTTAATTCTTCCCTACTTTTTAAAACCCATTTCCCCTCTTTCCAATCAATAATATTTCTATACATTTCTATATCTTTTATGAGTGAGAGATTGTAAGATGGTATAGGGGTTCACACTTGATGCACTTTTATATGTGTTATGTTATGTATGTATATCTGATATGTTTTTATGCTGGTCTTGGACCGTATTAAACTCTCTTTGTACTTTGTACTTTGTATCTAAATTCAGCTGTAATCCCCTTCTCATTTTTCCAAATTTGAAATAACCCAGCTCTAATAATATGAATATTAAAATCCCTATTTATCTTTTCCTTCTCATACCATAAATATGCATGCCAACCAAAACGGAGATTATAACCTTCTAATTCTAATATTTTAAGATTTTCTAATGTGATCCAAGTCTTTAACCAAAGAAAACAAGATGCCTCATAATACATTTTTAGGTCTGGCAGACCTAATCCTCCTGTTTCTGTTAGTTGAATCAAATTATTATAAGCTATTCTGTGTTTTCCTTTTCCCCACAGAAAATTCAAAATATCTTTTTTCCAAATTTTAAAGATTTTAAATCCTTTAATAATCGGTAAGTTTTGAAATAAAAAAAGCATCTTAGATAATATCATCATTTTAATTACCGAATTTCTACCCCATAATGATAAGAGTATTTTTTCCCAATTTTTCAGATCTATATTAATTTGCTGCCATGTTTTAACATAATTGTTTTTAAATAAGTTAAAATTATTCAAAGTTAACCAAATGCCCAAATATTTTACTTTGTTCAATAACAAAACCAGTATGTTTTGATAGTTCTTGCTGCTGCAAAGATGTGACATTCTTAACCAATATTTTCATTTTATTTTTATTTTAAAACCTGCGAGCTTTCCATAAACCAGAGTTTGGTTTAGGGATTAAAACTATGTTTGCTTTTTTCCAGGTACATGGAATGAATCCATCCTGTATGACATTGTTCATTACTTCTAATAAATGTGGTGAAAGTTGATCTAAAAATAAATTATAATAAAATGTTGTAAATCCATCTTCACCTGGTGCCTCATTTGTTTTACTTTTACTTATTACTGCTTTTAATTCCTCCATTGTTATATCAGCGTCTAATAAATCCTTGTGTTTTAATATTCCTCCCCATTCAAATTGTTTTAAATATACTTCTGTTTCTTTTTTGGAGACCACTTCTTGTCTATAAAGATTTGAATAATAATCAATGAAAGTTTCTATAATTTTTTGTTTGTCTGAAATGATTTTACCATCCTTTCTTATTTTCAAAATTGGTAATTTCTTCTCTTTATGTTTAATTTGCCATGCTAACATTTTACCTGGTTTATTTGAATGTTCAAATTTTTTTTGCCTGTTATACATAATTCTTTTTTCTATTTCTGCAGTTATTAAAAATTCATATTGATATTGTAATTTCAATTTTCCCTGGGATGCAGGGAAAGCAGTAATTAGAGGTTTATTAATACAACAAAATTCGAGATGGTATAAAGAGAAAGAATGGAAAAAGAAGAAGATATTAGAGGAAATTAAACAGGGAGAGTTACAGCTAAGGAAGGCACAAAGTAAATCAGTTAAACAAGAACAGATGGACAAGATAAAAAAATTACAATAAAATTACAATATCAATTTTATTTACAATAAAACTAAGGAATGAATCAAATTTTGTATGGAGTAAAGTGTGCTTGAAAACGTGTATGTTCCATTATGCAGACATAGACCTGAAAGTATTGCAGTGTGACTGCTTTCTAACCCAGATGAAAAAAAAGGGCCAAGAAAGTGCCCCTTTCTGACTATATATTACTCTTCCTACACACTTGACACTGAGAGACACTGTCCTTCAGTGTTACTCCTCTGAAGATGCCTGCCACAGCTGCTGGCGAAACGTCAGGAAAGAAAATACCAAGACCACGGTCACACAGCCCGGATAACCTACAAGAACCAAAGTGTCCTGTGTTTTTTACCTACTTTGGGAACATGCAGATGTAACTGAAACTTTGCTTACAATGTAAACTGCAGGTGAAGGCAAGCCTGAGTATTATTCTGTTAAGAAATGAAGACTTCTTTGCAGAGTGGTGGTGATGGAATGACACAGGCATTGCTGCTTGTGATCTGCACCCCTTTCCTTCTATCGGAATTTTCTCTGGGAAACAAGTTTTGCAGGGGGTGGTTGTGCTCGGAAAACCTGCTTGACCACAAATGGTAGGTGGACAAAAGAACTGATTGCCTAAATTTATTGCTCTCATAAAATATTTTAACTCTTATAAACTATTGTCTGTCTCCACCCATTCCTGGAAAAGACCCCCTCCTATGAAATTATAAATGTGCCCAACTGAAACTGTCCAAATTTGAACTATGCATCATTGTTTGCTTTTATAGTCTGCTCACATTAACTTTACAGAACTGTTAATAAGAAAGAATGATGGACTGCCATTTCAGGGGCTCTGAATTTCTTATTTTAAACATTTTGCCTTGGAAAGATAGAAAGCACCAAACGAGACACAGTTTCCTCTTCCTGCCATGTACCAACCATTTCATAATAGATCAATCTATGATTCTATGATTCTAACCTGATATGGAGATGGTGGCTGTTTTGTGTTTTTATCTGTATTCTTATATGAATCTGTATTTTTATCTGAATTTAGCAGTTCAATCCTAAGAATAATTCCTGGGATGCAGCCCGATTGAATAGACCCGAATAGGATTCTGAGTAGACTTGCTCAGGTGTGTACTGTATGTTTATCTGCATGGCTACTTCCACACAGGGATTTATCTCCAGGCGGAACACAGAACACCTCTACTTTTTGGGGGGAGGGGGGAGTCTCACATGGCATCATGCTCTTTCCAAGCATAAGTCACAGGGCTCACAGGCTTTCCCCTTTAAATTGGAGCAAAGAAAAACATATTTTTCTTCAACCTTTCTCCAATCCCCCCCAAAAAACACACACAAAAACACTTTAGACCATGGTTCTAGCAAGGAAATAGAAGCAGGCACTCCTTCCAGATATAGAAGAATGGAAAGAAAAGTTGTTGGAATATGCAATTATGACCAAAAGAATTATGAGCAATTTGATGAAAAATGGATATTATTTTATCAATATGTTGAGGTTTAACAATAATAAAAATAATAGTGTAGACATCAACTGCTTATAGTGATCATTGGGTTATGAGACCTTGATTAACTTTATATCTGGAAGATTGTTTTGACTGGGTAGCTATAATATGTATGATAAGGTTACTAGTTTAATGTGGTATTACCTGCAATGTCAAAGCTTTTTCTTCAAGTTGGAAAGCTATTTCATTTATATAACTGTGTTGAATAAGCATGCAATGTAATCTGTTTGATTTTACTTTTATTCTTTTTTTCTCTTTCATTTGTAATGCTGAAACCCCTTTATATGTAAAAAAAAATTCTTTAGCTCTTTAATCGGGCTCTTTTTTAAAACAACTCAGCCATGGCTCAGCTGTTGGGTGGGGGGAGGTTGCTGGGCCACAGTTAAGCTGATCAGGTTGCCCACCTTCGTCTCCCACAGCCACTCAATAGGGAAGGTGGGGAATTGGGGACAAAACAACATCTCACAACACTCTGGCTGCATAACCAGTAGTGAGGTTACCATGTAGGATACTCGGGGTAAAAACCACAGAATTCTAGCTGAATCCCAGAGCGTTCTGTGACTCAGTGACCTTACTTCCAGTTGCACAGCCAGAACTGATGTCATGGTGTCACAGGATGTTGTTTGGGTAGGTCCCACTCCTCCCAGTCTACCTACCCATGGAGGGGAGCAAAATTTCATTGGTTTGTTGCTTCTGTGCTGATACAAGGATGAAGGGGGTGGGGAGGTGTGGTACCTGCAGTGAGCAGTGCAGGGACCCCACTCACATAGCTTTTCCCATCCCCATGTGGAGGCACCCTAATTCTTTTGGAAATCTAATTTTATATTTTATGCTGGCCTTTGGCTGTAATAAACATTTGTTGTTTGTTTGGAAATCTAACAAGCCTCATCAATAGCATAACAATTCCTAATTTCAGAGCTCTATTTCTATGCACTGGTTTTAGTTCACATGTATTTGGAACCAGAAATTAAGAACAAAGAGTGGAGACATGGCTAGTATTAAACTCACATCAACCTCCTCATTTGCATGCAGATGACTTCTGATTTGTCATCTTTAAACACTTTGATACAGAATGATTTAATATCTTCTGCGATTATACGTTATCTTCTGTGAGACTGCATCTGTAGCCACTGTCATCCCCAGAACAAAGTACAGTACACTAGATATCATTTATCTCGAGAATTGGTTTGGGAAAAGCAATTTAACAATAAATGCCACTGTTTAAAAAACTAAATTGCCCAACTAATTATCTCAAACAGTATAACATATTTTCCAAAACTTGCAAGATATGGCTTCCAATGTAACATAATAAAACAAATACAGCTGATGAGTTTTGTTAACTGAAGCTCAGTGGTAGACTGCTTGCTTCAAACTGAGCATCTCTTGTTAAAAGTTTCATAGGTTAGAAGTTTCACAGAACTACCTTTTTTGAGGGTCAGTGGGAGATCAGTGATGGGATCGCCTGCAGTTTTTTAAATTAATAGCTACCATGGAGAACCCTGAATTGGGTTGAAGCCATGGTGCTGGGAGAAGGGAAGGTTTAACCATTATCCCCCATGCTGCTATTTGTACTGTAGAAGAAAGCTTATGAGTGTGGTTAATTCACAGTGGGTAGCCGTGTTAGTCTGTCTGCAGTAGTAGAAAAGGGCAAGAGTCCAGTAGCACCTTAAAGACTAACAAGAATATTTTCTGGTAGGGTATGAGCTTTCGTGAGCCACAGCTCACTGTGAGCTGTGGCTCACGAAAGCTCATACCCTACCAGAAAATATTCTTGTTAGTCTTTAAGGTGCTACTGGACTCTTGCCCTTTTCTATTATGAGTGTGGTGTGTGTGTCAGTATTTATATCTCTGCCAACCAAGTGTAACACTTCATGCCTCAGATACAAATGGGATCTGGCTCACAAATGCTTATGCCACCATCAATTTATCATGTTTTACGGTGCCACAGCAATCTTTGTTATATATCAATATATTTAATTCTCAACATGACCTCACTTGTAGATACTTAAATCTTGAGACAAAGGCCATGGGCAGACAAGAAAGATCTTTCAACAAACTTGAGAAAAGCCCCAGGTTTGCAGAAAAATCTGAAATGTTTTTTTAAAAATTCTTTGGGGGTTAAAAACCTCCAAAATAATAGAAGCAGTTCCTATAGCTTTAAGAAATAAATGCTCTCAGTAGCTATTGCTAGACAGCTACAACTGTACTGCCACACTTCAAGCCTTGGTTTCTGTGAGTAAAGGTTAGGGGGAGGGGAAAGGCCTAAGGTTTCCAGACGCCCATCTGGGGCAGGGAAACCCCCCCCCCACTTTTGGCTCCCTCCCTTGGCATTGTTCAGCCGGCTGGTAAGGGTCTTACCAGGTGCAAAATGAGTCCTAGGCTTTGACACTGTTGGCATGTTGATGTCAGTTCTGGAAGTGATGTCATCATGTTGCCGATGACATGGGAGAGGCTCTGATATCTGGACAAAACTCTACGGTAAAAACAACTTTTACCATAGAGTTTTTGCACAAATACCAGAGCGTCTCCTACACTGTTGGCAATGCGATGACATCACTTCCAGAACTGACATCAACATGCCAACAGTGTCAAAGCCTAGGACTCATTTTGCACCTGGTAAGACTCCCTTCCCCCACCAGTTGCCAGGGGTAGGGGTTAGGGGTTTTGTTGGTATTTTTCACATTCAAGTTTATTAAACCCAGAAAAATTTGAAAAATCAGGAAAACCTGAATTTTCTGAAAAAAATCGGGTTAATATTGTGGAACCCAAAAAATACGGAACACAAAATCCATGCCACCTGCCTTCTCTGGAGTCTGGAGAAGGCAGGTGGAATGGATCTGAAACAAAATTCTGCAGCCTGCCTTCTCCGGATTCTGGAGAAGGCGGGCAGCATGGATCTGAAACAAATCCATGCCATCCCCCCACTTCTCCAAAGTCCAGAGAAGGCAGGTGGCATGGATTTGTTTCAGATCTGTGCCGCCTGCCTTCTCTGGACTCCAGAGAAGGTGGGAGGTACAGATCTGAAACAAACACTGCTGATCGGAATCCCCCTGGGGTTCAGACGACACTGCATGCTAACTTTCGCATCCTCCAGGAGCCAGCATGCAGCACTCATCTGAACCTCAGGGGGCTCAGATCAGCAGGGAGGAACTGAAAATCATGCTGCCTTCCAGCTGGGAGACAGCACCATCTTCAGTTTAGCATAGCTGCAGGTTCAGGAAGTCCTGGACTTTGGAGCAGGCAGCCACACTAAACAAAAAAATGGCACAGTTTAGCATGGCCACCCACTCCATAGTCCAGGACTTCTGGAACCTGCAGCGACACCAGCACAGGGACTCCAGCCAGCAGCAGGTAAGTGAGGGAGGGGTTTTAAAAAAATGGTGGCGGGGCCAAAGCGGCCCCGAATAGTGCCAAATAAATTCAGCATTATTTGGGATCCGCTTTTCAGTTCCCATTTATTGCTGCCATTTTTTGCTGTCAAACCCCTCCCCCCGAAAAATACTGGAAAGTTTTTTTGGGGGGGCATATTGATATGCACACCCCTAGCCAGGGGGTACCTGGCAACTGTATCAAGGTCCAGCTGCTTGCTACTGTTTAACAGAAACCACCTCACAATAGCCAGTGTTGTGTAGTGGTTAGGATTTGGGACAGCTAGGTTTGAATTTCCACTCTGCCAAGGAATTTTGCTAGGTGACTTTGGGCCAATCACACATTCTGCCGTATAGGGTTGTTGTGGAGGATAGGAGAATTAGCAAACTGCTTTGGGGACCCACTGAAGAGAAAGTCAGGTATGAATAAAGTATAAAGAATGTTTTAAACCATTTTTATTTTATATAAGAAGGGTACAGAAAGGGGAAAAAGGGAGGGGAAAATGAAATATAAGTCTTCCTCCAAGCTTCCACATAGATTAAATTTAAAAGGAAAGAGAAGATATTACCAAATATTGTACCATTCTAAACATTCCTCCATCTCAAAATTCTCTAAAGTAAACAAAATTATGTTTCAACCACTGAGCCTCCTCAACAATTAAACATCTTAAACATATCTTCTGTTATCAACTAAACGTCTTAAGCATATATATATATATATATACTTTATATACATCTATAAATTATCTTTTAAGTTTCATTCAGCCTTAATGAATAATTTATTTACCACTTAGATAATAATCATAGAAAGGCTGCCATCTCATCAGAAATTCATCTGTTGATTTCATATTAACCAGTTGTGTTAGTTTGCCATCAATGCAAAATCGAAGAGTTTATTATTCCACTCTTTAATATCAGGAATTGTATTAGATTTCCAATATTTGGCATATACAGTTCTAGCAGCTGAAGTCACATATTGGTAGAGCTCTTTATAAATATAGTTCAGTTGAGGGGGGGTTATACCCAACAGCATATATTTAGGTTCTAGTTCATAGTTCACCTGAAGCGTTTTTTGTAGTTGTTGATGAATCATTTGCCAATATTGTTGGCTTTTTGTACAAGTCCACCACTGATCAAAAAAGGTTCCTTCCATATCTGAACATTTCCAACATTGGGCTTGATCCATTTTAAACATTTTCTTAAGGTCCTTAGGTGAAAGATACCATCTATAAAACATCTTGTACCAGTTCTCCCTGATGCTTTGTGAAGAGGTAAATTTTATCTCAGTCATCCAAAGTGATTCCCACTGCTTCATCGGAACCATCTCACCAAAATTCTCATCCATTTGGCCATACAAGTTTTCACTTGTTCTGTTTTAGTGTCATATGTTAGAAGAAGTTGGTATAAACTAGATAGCAAATGATCTTTGGATTTGGTTATTATGGATTAAAAATCAGTTAACTTTCTGGGGTTTCCTCCTACAAAACAATCTTCCATTAATCTATCAACTATTTGGTGGTGTATGACATTTTTGCCTGCTTTCTGTAGATCTTGAAGTGTCTTAATTTTTCCATTTTTCATTATTAAGTCACTATAAGTTAAATAATCATTGTTCTTTCTGTTATAAAAGTCCAAATATGCTTCAGTTGGTGACATAATTGCTGGTGGCAAGGGACTGAGTCTGATCTTAATCGAATTCCACACTTTTAAAAGGTGCCTATAAATATTACACTCAGATAAACTTTTGGAACTGGGTATCTTTGAATCCTCACCCCTCCCAAGCTGATAATGGAGTCTGAAATAAGAAATTTAATTTAGGTAGCACATTCATTTTAATAGTTGCAATTTTACCTAGCCATAAGATCTTTAATCTGTCCCATCTGTCTAGATCTTTCTCAATTTTATCCCAAAGTGGTCTTTAATTTAATTCATATAATAAATCCCCTTTGTTTGGTATGTTAATTCCAAGATACTTCATGTTTGTTTTGGCCAATGAACATTGAAGGATATCAACAATTCCTCTCTTCATTTTGAATGCTATCATAAATAATTTTTGTTTTTTGTTTGTTAAATTGATATCCAGAATAGTTACTGAATAGATCTAGTTGCAATTTGATGCCTTGAATTGATTTCACTGGAGACTGACACATCAAAACCACATCATCTGCATAGCTTTTAATCTTGTATTCTTGATCCTCATATTTCAATCCAACAATGCGTGGATCCAATCTTATTTTATTTGCTAACACTTCCATAGCAATATTAAACAATAAAGGAGATAATGGACAGCCTTGTCTCATACTTTTTTCAATCTGAAGAGTGTCTGTGAGTCTTCCATTAAAGTAGAAGTCTAGCTTTGGGGGGGGGGTGTAAATACCCTTGATTGCCGACAAGAACCTCTGACCACAATTTAATTTCTCTATAGTTTTCAGAAGAAAGTTCCAAGAAATGTTGTCAAAGGCCTTCTCTGCATCCAAAAAAATTAAAGCTGCATTCTTTTTGAGTGTCTTCACATAGTTGATTGCACTTAAAACAAATCTAACATTGTCTTTTAAATGTCTTTTTGGTAGAAAACCAGTTTGATCTGAAGTTATTATTTTAGAAATGCATCTTTTTAACCTCTACGTTAGTATTGTGGCTAGAATCTTATAATCCACATTTAATAGTGAAATTGGTCGATACAATTTAGGAAGTCTCTCATCTTGATTTTCCTTCGGAATCAAAGTTATATGAGCTGCTTCCCACAACCTGGGAATTGTAGCATCTGTTATAAGATCATTAAAGGCATTTTGGAGATATGGCATCAGCAGTCGATCAAAGCTTCTGTAGTATTCTGGGCCTGGTGCTTTGTCCAATTTGAGTTTTTTAAAGGTATCTGTTAACTCCTGAATAGTAATTTTCTGGTTAAGTATCTGATGACCTTCTTCATTAAAACTTGGTATGTTAGCTTGGTCTATATATTGATAGATATCTTTTTGGAGAGAGTCACTGTTTTTGTAAAGTTGTTAATAAAAGGCTAAAAAAACTTCTTGAATGTATTCTTCTTTATTGGAGAGTTTGTCATCTTTCTGGACAGTTAGAATTCTTCTCTTTATTGTTTCCTTCTTTAATGTATTTGCCAGAAGTATTTCAGATTTATTTGCATGTTCAAAGTATTTCTGCTTTACAAATCTCAACTTTCTCTGCATTTCTTCAGTTTCAAAAACATCAATTTGGTGTTTCAGTTCTCTTATCTTGCATAATATCTTCTTGTCATAAACTTTCTGATGTTGTTCTTCTGCCTGGTGAAGTTATTCATGTAACTTATTAATTTCACCCTGTCTTTCTTTTTTGATATTGGCCGAAACTGCGATAAATCTTCCTCTCATAAATGCTTTACTAGTATCCCATATTGTTCTTGCTGACATTCCAGATTTGTTATTTAAATTTAAAAAATCTTTTAATTCACCTTGGCACTGCAACATTATATCTTTCCAAAGTAATAAGTTGTCATCCATCTTCTAAGGCCCTTGAGATCAGAATGAAAAAGAATTTCCAAAGGCTTATGATGTGCAAATGTTCTGGGAAGGATGTTTACTTGATTTAGTTTGCTGATCAGAGTTTCGGAAATCCACGCCATATCAATCCTAGAATAGGTGTCATGCCTGTTAGAATAAAAAGTGAAGTCTCTTTCTTTAAGATGCTTGTGCCTCCAGGCATCGATTAGATTCCAGTCTTCAAGAAACTTGAAAACAATTTTTGGTAACTTACTTCCTTTTGTTGACCTGATTTATCCATTCTTAAATCCATAACTCCATTCATATCACCAAAAATCATAATTTCCTCTTGATGAAAATCCTGTAAGATATCAAAAAAATGTTTTATAATCCTTTTCCCATTGTTGGGTGCATACATGTTTGCAATGGTTATCTTCTCTCCATTCATGCCTTGCCTTATCAAAATTATGTATCTTCCTTTTTCATCTTTTGTAACATCCAGAACCATCAACTTATTTCCCTTAATATAAGTAGCAACTCCTGTTTTTTTAGATGGTGAGGAGGAGGAGTATAGTGAACCTAGACCCATGCATTGTAAAAGTCCTTCAGATTTTTGCTTTATGTGGGTTTCTTGTAGACAAATCACATCAGAGAATTAATTTATAAGTTTTTGAAAGGTTTCCCCCCCCCCTTTTGATTGGTGAATTCAGACCATTAATGTTGATTGATGTTATCTTAAGGTGGTCCATCTTACTTTAAGGCACTCGCTTCATCTAGTTTAACACTTTCTTCTTCTAGGTCCTCTTCTTTAATAGCAAAAGATTGGATTGGATTTGAATCCAAAGTAAATTAATAATATAGCTGGAAATGGGGGGCAGATAAAAGGTAGATTGGTTGGTGTGTGGGAAGGAGAAAGTTGTGGATATAGCTGGGGATATAGAGGCTGCCAAAAGGAGGGAAAGAGGAAATAGTGTGGGGAGGGGGGTCCAGGAGACAGAGAGGTACCCCACACAAGTCCTTGCAGGTTCCTCAGTGTGCAACTGGGCCTGGCCAACCTTGTCATGCAACTAGGACCACCCATCTCAGCCAGCATTGCATAGCTGGGCTTGGTCCAGCAACTGGCACCATGCAGCTTGGCCAAAGTTTTCACAGGGAGAGGCTACTAGGGGAAGGGAAGGGGGGAAACTAAAGACATGGGAGGCTGAAGATAGGTTGGCTGGTGGGAGGGAAGGAAAGGAGGAGGCAGGAAACGGGGGAGGCTATAGGGGCTTTCAATAAACATAAAGAGGAAATAATGGTGGAGAGGAAAATGAGATGCCCTTCGCACATCCCTGTAGGCCCCTCACTTGTGGATACTGAATCCCTTAAAAAAACAAAACAAATGGATAATCAGAATTCACCCAAACGCTCTTAAAGTTGGCAGGAATCGGAGTATATTTTTATTTTAACTGCCAACCCAGTCTTACTTGGAAGGTAAAACTGTAGCAAACTGTTTCAAACAATATTCCTGTCATTTTGCTCCATATTTTATGTATTTATTTATTTGTTTGTTTGTTTGTTTTTCATATTTAGAGCCCACCCTCATTCCCTGTCAGACCAGGCTCAGGGTGGGTATTAATGGTGACTTCTGCTTGAGCTTTTTTGCTCCAGCTCAGGCTCCTAACTGTGGGAAATTATTTCCAACCTCCCACACATCATCATTGCCCATCCATTGTCTATCCTGTTGAAAGTGAAAGACTGTACAACGTTCCTTTATACACAACACCCCAGTACTCTGGATGGGTCAATTTTGTCTCCTTAAGCAGGAGGCCTCTGCTCCTACAGGTTCTTATCACACTGGTGGGTACTGACTATCGGTAGGAAGTACTTTTAAAGTGCTAGTTAAAAAACCTGGAGAAACAGAAAGGAAAGAATAAAGTGAGCACTA
Organism: Euleptes europaea; assembly: GCF_029931775.1. Taxonomy (NCBI): domain Eukaryota; kingdom Metazoa; phylum Chordata; class Lepidosauria; order Squamata; family Sphaerodactylidae; genus Euleptes; species Euleptes europaea. Next base: position 8,390,200 of record NC_079318.1, read on the forward strand.
GAGGGAACAAAACACGTGTGGAAGGGGGGGGGAATGATGCAGTACAAGCACACAACCAACAGAATTAACTTGAGCGGAAAAACCCATAGTCTCAGCAAAAGTCACAATTTATAATAGCAAACTACGTGGAATCAGGGTCTGAAATCCATTTTGTTCAAAGATGGAGGCTGAAATTGGGTCAATCCAGGACCAGAAATGTACCAGATTAATACTAGCAAGGCTAGATAGATCCGCTTCTGTATCTTTCCTCTTGCTTGCTCTGCTGCTGTCTCTTTGTTTACTCAGAATGCTACCCCTAGGGGTCTGTTCCTTATGGCAAATTCTTCCTGCTTCTCTTTTCAGCTGCCAAGAGGGCAGGATGTGCTCTCTGTAATCATTCTCCATCTTAGCCTAGATAGCTCGCTAGCACGTTTTCTCTACCTTTACCATACAGGTATGGTGTTTCTTTTCAACAAAGAACTTCTTTCCCCCCCTAAACTAAAAAAGATTCATTTGGATTTTATTCTTCAATCAGTATCCCCCTTCTGCAGCAAGCTCCAAGCTAACATTTCCATGGCTTTCTCAAACCACCTGAGAGCCAGAGTGGTGTCATGGTTAAGAGCAGTGGACTCTAATCAGGATTCCTCACTCTTCCACATGAGCAGCAGACTCTAATCTGGAGAACCGAATTAGATTCCCCACTCCTCCACATGTGGCTTGCTGGGTGACCTTGGGCTAGTCACAGTTCTCTCAGAACTCTCTCAGCCACACCTATCTCACAAGGTGCCTTTTCTGGAGAGAAGTGAAGCCGTTTTGAGATTCCTTTTGGTAGAGAAAAGCAGGGTATAAAACCCAACTCCTCCTCCTCCTCCTCCTCCTTTGTTCCAATGTTTCCTACCAGTATGCTGCTGAAGCATGTTTGCCTTCCATGCAGAAGGTCTGCTGCTCTTCAAATGGTGCCACCTACTTCACCGTCATTTTCCCTGTCACATTCTCCACAGGCTCTATTTCCTCCCCTGTGCCATTGAGGGACCCTTAAAAAATAGCAATAGCAAGATCTCTATGGTGTTATAATGTTGTAACAATCTATTAATAGGCCCTCTGAATTCCCAACTTTCATTTTTTTTAAAATAAGTCTCTAGCCCTTTTTGTTGCCACAATACATCTTTCCCTTTCTGTATCTACAGTGAAAGGGGCCAGAGAATTCGTTTAAATGAAAGCGGTGAATTCAGAAAGCCTAACAGGTTATGGTAACACAATGCTATAGCAATCTCCCTGTTGCCAGTTTTTGTTTCTTTAAACTCCCATTGGTAAGGGATGGTGGATATGAGGAAAGGGGCAGGGGGAGTGTGGGAAAACTCATCATCCACTGTGAATTGGTAGCTGCAGTGGCAATGTTAAAACTACAAGAAATTGTTGCTTGTTGAAGACCTAAATGTGACATCATACAGAATTGGCTCACCCTCTTGATGGCCCAGTTTTTGAATCTGTGGCTGATTTGAGAATTATTAAATATTTTTTAAATGGAGAATCTTGTGATTGTGTGGCTTCATTCTGTAAATATATATCAGCAACTTGAACCAGCCTATTGCAAAGCAGTCTAGTGCAGTCCAAAGGGCAGGAACAGCACCATAGCAGAAACAGGAGAGGTAATGAATACAACAACACAGTGAAGTGGGTTAACAAAGGCCACAGCTTTATTGATCACAGCAGACGGCGTATTGGTGAAGCATAGGGCATGGATCCAGGCATCAGGTGACCACCCTGTAGGCCAATGAAGGATCCCCAACCCGAGGGGAGCAAAACCAGAGTGGCAAACTAGTGGTGCCATTAGTTTGTGCGTTAGTTCAGTTACTTGTTAAATGGTTTAGAATGCATGCCACCGATGACTTTAGCCCAATAGCCCTGGGACAGCAAAACACATTTCTTATTTTCAATGAGACTACTTAGCTGTAACCAGGGTTGTAGGCAAAGAAAAGGGAGGGAGGCTGGGAACCAAAACTCTTAGCTTTTAATAGGCTATGGTCAGAGAAATGGGAAGTGGGGTGTGCCTGTGTGAAAGGATAGCCAAGTGAGTAGATTGCAGTGGGAAAAGCTAGCCTGGAACCAGGACTATTGAGGTCTCTGCAAGAATAGAAAATGCTATGGAGAAAAAGCTCAAGGGTGTGACTATTGCAGAGTGGTATGTTGAAAAACACTTGTAAGATGCATAGTTGAGTCAGGTGAAAAGAGGCTTTTTAAAGGTTGCATCTAAGAGGACTACAATATAGTGTGGAGGTGTTGTTGCGTAAGAATTTGAGATAATAGTATGGAAGCAGAGGGGATTTATGAAATATGAAGGGAAAGAGTGCTGGCCAGAGTTGGAAAGGTAAGCAAAAAGGCTAGAGAGATTATATGTAACACTCTTGGATGGTCAAAACTTTGGCAAGTTGACTGTTTCTAGTGGTAACAACTGCTCTTCTGTAGCTGATTACAGAGAGTACTGGTGTATCCACAAGAGGGGGGTGTTCTTTAATATGTCAGCCTAGAAAAACATTTTAAATAGTAACTGCAGTTAATGTTTCCAGAGAACAACCAGTTAGTTGGGCTCAGAGTGGTAAGTGGTTATGTGACAAACCACACTGATTATTTAGCAGGTTAAATCTTCTTTTGGAATATTAGCTTTCTGGGGCACCTTTTCTGAAACCCATGAGATGGAAAGTATGTAATTACAGAGGTGTACAGTTCTTCAGATGATGTCCTGTTATTTCTATGGTTTATCTGCCATTGTCTTGTTCATTCATTCAAAGAGTAGGTTTTGACTGGATTTGCTCCCTCAAATATTACTGCATTTCACCTCACTTTTAGGGTGTGTTGAGTAGACGTTCTGAAGGGCAGGATCATATAATTTGTCTAGGGTTTCCTTGGTATATTTATGGTTCATGTGTACTACTTAATTCACCAAGTATACTCCCTTACATTTATAGGGACTTGCTGATACCCAAGGATTTTACTATGTTTATTCCCAGTGATATATCATTGAGTGATAATTACTTGAAAGATAATTACTTTGAGCATCTGTTGAGTAGAGTAGATTACTAAGGGACTTGAAAGGGTACTCCTATTATATTAGAAATGGGGGGAGGTTTTTAGCTACATGATGTCCCATTAATTTAAAGAAATTATTTTGTTTGTCAAAACAATATCCGTATTCCTGAGATGTGTTTTTCTTCTTATTGCCTGTAATTTTGTTTACCTATGCCTATATATTGTTGAAACAGGAGAAAGAAGTGAGGAAATCTGGTTTTAATTTTGTTTAATTCATAACCCCCCCCCAAAAACCACAAGCAAATTAATTTAACACCATTTGTTCATGAAAAATATCCTTTCTTATAATTCATTGATCTTTAGTTATAGTTAAAGAGCTCCCAGTGACTTGCATTTTCTTCTGTTCTTTCAACATGTTTTATTTCCCCTCCCCCTTTTTTGGATGTATGTCAAGACAGGTAAGATTTCTGCTTTTTCCTCCTATAGTATTTTAAATTTTAAACCTTGCCTGCTGCATACTGTCAGTCCTTAGCTGCAGTTACATACTTTAATACATATTTTTGGATGGCAGATGCTTCAATACAAGTAAATAATAGGGCTACAAACTGTTTGACAGCAGGGTCTTTGTAGAAGCGGCACAGTGTCTCCATCTGCTAGATCTGGAAGTTGTAAAGGCTCTGAGTGCTGACCACATTCCTAAAGCATATTAAAATTGTGTGTTCACTTCTGGATGAAGGCAAATCAAAAGAAGGTGCTGAGGAACTAATGTATTTAGCAGAACAAGCAAGGCTGCTTTTTATGTGAGTAGGGGTGGGGGAGAACTCAATTCCATTATCAATTCTGCAGACTTTGATGATGGCAAGACAGCTTTTCTTTCACAACAACTTTTTTCCTGAGTTCTCCATCTGCCTGCAGGGCTGCCAAGAAAATGCAACCATTGCTGGAACTGTAAATTCCCCAGTCCCCTTTACTGAAGAGAAAGGGGGACCTTTGACCAGCCAATACCTCTCAGTCTAATGTTGGTGAAAATGGTAGGAACTATGTATACTGGCCCAAAGCGAATCTTTATGTTGGAAGTGTCAACAGTTCTGATTAACAGTAGCACTGGATTTAGGAAATTTCTTTACCTTAGCTTTCAAATTTGAGGGAAAGGTGTGTTATAGTAGACTTACTCTATTATACAACTCAAAGCATTAGTCCCTTAAATAACCTCAGGAAGATCGAAGTTCAGCAGATGCAGCTTCTCTCATAATGAACGCCTTGAGTGTGAAAAGCAAAAGAGGAGTACAGAGCTTCCTGTTGGGTCTACCTTCCTTACCCATCTTTGTTTGCCTAACAGTCTTGCCCAACTTACCTCTCCTGCAGTGGGGCAGTTCACTCTCCCCTCCCCAGGAAGGAAACCTATGGCTGCCACACCATGCGTGAAAGAGGAAGGACATGCCTGCAAAGAGAGGGCATACGTTGTTACAGCGTGTCTCTACTACCTTTATTCCCATTAATCATGCATGCGATCGTAGCCTTTCAGCTTGCTCCAATGCATGTTTACTTGGCATAGTAATGGCATTAAGTCCACTGATTTCAACAGTGTTTACACACAAGTAACTGGATAGGCTGCTACCTTTACTCCTCAGACCAATGCAAGATTATTTAGAAATAGGTATGCACAAGTGGAAACTTGTGAGGAGCATCTCATTTCTTTTTCCCTTCCCTGTAAGCCCCCATAGCCTCTCCCCTTTTCCTGCTGCCTCCTCTACCACCCACCCACCAGCCAACCTACCTATTTCTCCCCCCCCCCCCATCTTCAGTTTTCCCTTCTTTCCTAGCTCTGGAACCTCTACCTGGGGAAACTATGAGTCACTTTGCAGTGCTGGTGACCAGGACGGGCCCAGATACACAGTGGGGAACCAGCAAGGACTTTCAGTAGCCACCTCATTTTTTCCTTATCACCTTCCCCACACTATTTTCTCTTTCCTTCCTCCTGGCAACGCCCCCCCCCCCACAATTTCCTCACCTATCCATTCTTCCTTCTCCCCTTCCCACCTTCTCATTTGTACCCTACCTTTCAACGCAATGGGGACCCAGAGCAGCTTACATCATTCTCTTCTTATCCTCACAACAACTTTGTGAGGCAGGCTCACTGAGAGTAATAATAATAATTTATTAATACAGTCACTGACCAGCAGAAACAAACAACCATACACGGAGAGTATGTGGACTGGACTAGATCACCCAGCAAGTAGAGTGAGGATTCAAACCTGTGTCTCCCAGATCTTATCCTGAAACTCTAATCACTGCACCATGCTGGCTTTTGTGGGGTGGCTGCTTTTGAACAGTAGCCAGCAGCCAAACCTGGGTAAGTCACACAAGTCAGGTAGTAACAAGTCATCTGAGGGTCACTGCCAGACCTGGCCATGATGAGTCCTCCCTCAAAGGCCCAAACAAAATATGGCTCTGGCCCCTCCCCCTGCCTTTTACTGAAATAAGCCAAGCCAGGAACACTGTTTGTACTGTTGTGGTTGCCTAGCAACAGCCACTGGGGGCATCCTTTTTTAAAGCTACAGGTGGTCCTTTATCATTTTAAGGTTTTTTAACGCCTCAATGTATTTTTTTAGGTTTCTGATTTTTCGGCAAACCTGCACCATTTTTCAGGTTTGTAGAAAGATGTTTTGTGCCATCAAGTCACAGCTGACATATAGTGACCCCGTAGGGTTTTGAAGGCAAGAGACATTCAGGGGTGGTTTGTCATTGCATGCCTCTGTGAAGTGACCCTTGGTTGTCTCCCATCCAAATACTGACCAGGGCCCCCCTGCTTAGCTTCTGAGATCTGACAAGATCAGACTAGCCTGGGCTATCCAGGCCAGGGTTTGTAGAAAGATCTGTCATGTCTATTCATGGCTCCAGTCTCCAATTTGATAATGTGATATATTGATAAGACTACAGCCCAATCCTGTGCCTGTTACCTAAGAAGCAAGTCCCACTGTGTTCAACAAAGCTTACTCCCAAATAAATGTGCTTATGATTGCAACCTCAGGAATGTAAGGTTGCCTAAAATGGGAGGAAGTGGTGGTGGTGATGGTTAAAAAGAGGTTTATGTTGCACGGACTGGAAATGTTACACTTAATATGACCATATTGTTATGCTCCCTAAGGGGTGAAGTGTTTCTGAGGCAGCACAACATGGTTTGGTTCCCTTTGGAGAAGAAAGGACTGGAGCCTTATGGCAGTTTTGTAGCATTTGCTTTACAGGCACACACACACACACACATAGGATTTAGAAATCTTTGCCCTTAAGATCCAGTTGTGGAACTGGAGGAGGAAGAATGTGTGTGTGTGTTATGTAGGAAGGATGAAATTAACACAGGCCAATGCCCCACAAGCCACCTACGCTACCAGCTGCAGGCCTCAGAACTGGCTGTCTTGTCTAAATACCAAGTAGATTGCAGGAAAGATTTCTTTTCATCAGCACAGCACAGTAAGCTTAGTTTTCTGTCTGGATATGTATTAATAAGCGACATCTCTCTTTTGGCAGATGCATGGATCAATGTTACCCACTGACTTCACTTATGATTGATACAAATGAGGCTGCCTCATTAGCTGATGCATATTACGCTGGCCTTATCAGCAACAGACACAGAGAAATGCCATCTAGCAATGGCCCCTCAACTCAGCAAGCCTGTCCTTTTTTAAGTGGACACCATCCCCTAGTTTATGATATATGATTGCATCTCATTTCTCCCTCTGCAAATGTCATGCTGTGCTTGAAACTAAGAATTGAGATATGAAATGTGGGAAGCTGAGTTACAAATGAAACGACAAATAGGGAATTATTCAGCAACAGAATCAGTCCTGCTGAATGCATCTATTTTAGGTTCCAGCATGCTGCAAGTTCGAGCTGTATAGTCTTAATTCATCCAAGGCCATTTCGTCTGGCTAATGGGCCATCACCTGAAGTGGACGAGCAACCAGTGTTGCGGGGGGTGGGGGGGTGGACACTGAGAAGGATTGTTCCCCTTGGACCTAAATAGTGGTGACAGCTTTTTGATATCATTAATCATTCTTTGACTTTCCTCAGTTCAGCCAGGAGATGGAGAAAAGCAATTCAAAAGTTCCATGACTTCAGAGAATAGTCAGGAAGTATCCATGAGATATATTTCCTTGACACTGTGTTTACTCAGGATACAGGAAAGCCAGAAAGGCCAAGATCAGTGAGGCACCTACATTTTTGGGACCCTGAAGCTTGAACTGTGATGGGGGGGCCTTCACAACCAGCAACAATAGAGCAACATCCAACAAGGTCCAAAGGGCCTTGCTGTCCTTGCAAGGACCTTCAAGCCCAAATGGCGAAGAACAGTGTGGTGGGATTGAGTCCTTGAAAATGGGCCATACAGTGAGCCCTTTTGCACGAGCAATGAGGTCTGGGTAACCGCTGTTATCTTCTTCAGTGGGGTTGTTCTATGGCAGATGTATTGGTTCATTCTCTAATAGAGAGGTAGAAGGCCATCAGAGGGGGCTCGTTAGGATAAAGAGGAGAAAATCTGATTTTTGTTGTTAAAACACATGAGTGCAGCCTGAAATGAGAATTCAGATGTCTTTTTATGGTTCCAATTGGCTCTAGCCTAAGGGCTGAGCTATAGAACTATTAAGCTGTGCACCAACAAAAGATTTGAGGATCCAGCTGCCAAAATGTAGGCTATGAATGGATTCTGGTGAGCTCAGTAAGCCAATACAGCTGGGGGTTCAGGCACTGCAAGCCCCCGAGAAAATTTTGAAATTTGACCAATTACGTGGACATTTTGAGGCCACATGAAATGCGTATTATAGTCCAATATTAAGTACGTCAACCCATTGGCTTATGATTCTATCACTAAAACAGCCTTATTTTAATAACAAACACGTTAAAAAAAACTCCATTGCTTTTGTTGAAAAATTCACTCATTAAAAAAAGTTGCTAATCCCGAAGGGGCCCTGAAGCTTAAACTTCATTTGTTTCATAGTAGATCTGCCATTGGCCAAGATTACAAAGTACCCTGGCAGGGGAATGGCTTCTATGTAGGAAATGGAGAGTCTTTTGTACAGTTTTATTAACAGTGCAATCCTAAGCAGAATTCCATCCTTCTAAGTCCATTGATGCCCTGACCTGGACGGCTCAGGCTAGTCTGATCTCATCAGATCTCAGAAGCTAAGAAGGGTCAGCCCTGGTTAGTATTTGGATGGGAGACCACAAAGGAATACCAGGGTTGCTGTGCAGAGGAAGGCACTGGCAAACCACCTCTGCTAGTCTCTTGCCATGAAAACCCCAAAAGGGGTCACCATAAGTTAACTATGACTTGAAGGCACTTTACACACACACACACACACACACACAAGTCCATTGAAGATAGCACTGTTGTGGTGGTAAATCAATCATTAACCGTTAGCTGGAAATATTGACTGGATTTTTGTATTAGTTTGCTACTTTTTGTACACAGGATCCAGATATCTTCATCAAGGTCATTCTTCTTCTGCAGGTAAATAGCCTTTTCCTAGGACATAAACAGCAATATTTTGTTGCTGCTGGGCTATAATCATCACCATGAAATCTGTGGTCTGGCCAGCTTCCATTTTATAAAAAGCTCCATACTCTGTTTGGAGTCAGTAGCCCTGCTAAACTCATTCCAGCTACTGTACTTATGTATGTTCTGCTCTTAATGTCTCCTTCACCAAGCATTGCCAGGAATTGTTTTATAGAATTTGTCTATGTTCCTTCCTTGTGGAATTCCCATAATCTATCATTTTTATTTATTTGTTGTACTCCATTTATAATCTGACTTTCTCCCCAATGGGGACCCAAAGCAGTTTACATTGTTCTCTTCTCGATTTTATCCTAAACCATCCTAATCCATCTGTTGCTAGGCAGGAACTCCCCACTCTGATACATGCCATTGTCCATCCCTTACCCAATTCTGACTGGCTTTTCAGTTTTCCTGCCTCATGTCTTCAGTCATTGGCCCAAAACTCTAGGGCAGGGGTTGCAATCAACCTTTCTCCCTATTCTCTATCTGTTAAAAGCAGGATTCTGCTTCTGTGATCTTGAAATTTTCAGATACAAATGCAGTTGGGAATTTCTTGCTAAGGACATGGAAATTACAAGTTATTAGAAAACACTCAAGGGTAAAGCACATCCAGCAGCTTTTACTATATAAATAATGGGAAGTAGTTGAAGGGAGAAGTGTACTCTTATTCTGTGTCTGTTTATAAAAAGGTGCTAGGTCATGTATGGCAAGATTCATTAATACATATGTTACTCAAATAAATACAGAAGTCAGGGGTAGGATACACAGGTATTTATTTATTTTATTCAAAATTTTAACCCGCCCTCATCCCCAGCGAGCCAGGCTCAGGGCAGATAACAATAATTAAAAACAGATTACATCTAAAACATCCTTAAAACCATAATCATTAAAACCATTAAAAACCCTACTCAGATGGCCATAACTACCCTAGGTGCCACAGTGACAAATATTAGCTGATCAGCCCCCAGATTTCAAAAAGGGGGCAGGAGGGGGGGGATGGGGAGGCCAATAAAGATGGATCTTCTTCTTGCGGCTGTCCTCAATTACAGGCCCTGCGGAATTCCCTAAGGTCCCGCAGGGCCCTGATGTCACCACGAAGACTATTCCACCAGGTCGGGGCCAGGGCCGAAAAAGCCCTGGCCCTTGTTGAGGACAGCCGCACATTCTTCGGGCCAGGGACCACCAGTAAATTACTATTTGCCGATAGTAAGGCTCTCTGGGGGGCATACCAGGAGAGACGGTCCCACAGATACGATGGTCCCAAACCGTGTAAGGCTTTAAAGGTCAAAACCAGCACCTTGAACCTGATCCGATACTCCAGCTGGAGCCAGTGCAGCTGTTTTAACACTGATGTTATATGATGTCGTGGCGAGGACCCCGTAAGGAGCCTCGCCGTGGCGTTTTGCACCAGCTGGAGCCTACGGGTCAGTCTCAAAGGCAGCCCTATGTAGAGCGAGTTACACTAATCCAGTGTAGAGGTGACTGTCGCATGGATCACCGAGGCTAGGTAGGGGCGGGAGAGGTAAGGCGCCAGCTGCCGGGCCCGGCGGAGATGGAAAAAGGCCACCTTGAATATGGCTGTGACCTGAGCCTCCATAGACAAGAAGGCATCAAGGATCACACCCAGACTCTTGACAGCAGGTGCAGATGTTAATTGCACGCCATCAAGAGTTGGGAGCGAGCACCCCGCCCCAAGGCCACCTCAGCCGAGCCAAAGGACCTCCGTCTTCGATGGATTTAATTTCAGTCAGCTTTTCTTCAACCATCCAGTCACAGCATCCAAGCACCTGGCCAGTGTGTCTGGGGCGAAGTCCGGATGGCTGTCCAACAACAGAAAAAGCTGGGTTTCATCAGCGTACTGATGACACCCCAGTACGAAACTCCTGACAAGCTGGGCAAGAGGGCGCATAAAGATGTTAAACAACATAGGGGAGAGGATTGCACCCTGCGGCACCCCAGGGGTGCCATTGCAACACCTGCTCCCCTAGCACCACTCTTTGTCCCCGACCTTGGAGGAAAGAGCAAAACCATTCAAGGGCTACGCCTCGGATTCCAATGTCGGCAAGGTGGTGGTCTAAAAGATCGTAATCGACCATGTGAAAGGCTGCTGACAGATCTAAGAGTATCAGCAGCCCTGACCCGCCTCGATCCAGCTGCCGATGGAGAGCGTCTGTGAGGGCGACCAGAGCTGTCTCCGTCCCATGGCCTGGGCAGAAGCCTGACTAGAATGGGTCCAACACCGATGCATCATCCAGTAATCTCTGCAGCTGCTCGGCGACAGCTCTCTAAACTACCTTGTCCAGAAACGGAAGATTCGAAACTGTGCGGTAGTTGGTAAGTTCCTTAGGATCCAATGAAGGCTTCTTTAAGAGTGGTCATACCACACCCTCCTTTAACCCCCCTGGGAAGGTCCCAGTTTTTAGGACCCATTTTCTGCAGCCACATATGCCACACGACACATTGCTCCTGAAGATTGAGAAACCCTCATAAATAGCATGAAATGTACTATGTGGGGCTGCTTTTTGATGAGAAGTCTAGAAATTGCAGGAACCCACCCTTGTATCAGAAGAAGAGCCTTCCACCCACACAATGACTCCTTTGGATACAACCCTGTGCTGGTACAAACAGTGGTCACAGAGTCTTGTTGGAAGACCAGCTGTCTGCTCTCAAGCTCTCGTGGGGCTAAAAGCAAAACTTTTTTTTTTTTTTTTGCATGAGCACATCCAGCAGCTACGTCCTAGTGGCAATGCAGTCAGTACCACAAACGAGAGCCGGGGATGTAGCTCTGCAGTACACATCTCTATGCAAGTTCAAGCTGCAGCCTTTTAAAAAGTGGGAGAGAATTATGACTTTTTGGCTGCTTTGGAAAAGAGCCCTGTGGATGAAACCACATCTTTGTATGACCTGGGCAGGCTCTACAGGATGGGTATGCACTGTACAGCAAGCGGAGGCATTAAGATGCAAGGAGAGGAGTTACAATGCAGGGTTGCTTTCTAGTTTCCAGTCAAGAGGGATGGATAGATATATTCCCTGGACATGGAAAGACCAGGGAGTGGCACTGGCCCTGCCGATCATTAGAATTAAATGTCTTCAGAGGAGCTGCAGAAACAAAACACTCAAGACTTCATTTAATACTTCAGAGAAATCTGGATTTGGAGGGCTCCATGCCTTTTAGTCTAGGAGTGGCAATACTCAAATGAAATCTGAGTTATGGTACCTTGCCTCTTTGGGGCTGCTTCAAGTAGTGTTTGCCTCCTACTGAGTCTGCGCAAGGGGGTAACATAGTCAATAGATAACAGCCTACCTAAACTTGGGCACAAGTCAGAAAGCCCCAAAATTACCATTTATTGAAGTAGTACTTCTAGCTAAGGCAACTTCTCGGGGAATTTTTCTCTTCTGTCATTGAAATTTGACTGTTTGGAGGTCCTTTCTACGAAAAATAATAATTGGTTTCAGAAACCGTTTCAGATATGGTTTTACTTTTGCTTTTGTAACTATTGTGCATTTATTTATTTTCATTTATTTTGTGAGCCACCCTGAGAATGTTTCATACTGGTAGAGCTACCAATAAATAAATAAGCAAACAGTTGATGTGTATAGGATGGGAAAAAACAGTCATTGGCACCTAACTGTATACCGAATGCTGCACTTAGATTGGAGGCTGGCCTCCCCAAAGTAGAAACAAAGATATGGCGTATCACTATCAATTACTGGCTGAAAGTGCATCTTAACCAAATTGGTCTATTAAGATATCTTCTATCAGTTACATCGTATCCACAGTGGTCAGCTAGGATAATCCATAAACTTTCTTCAATTGGCATCGATCCTGTGCATTTAATGGATCTAGGGTTGGACAGAGCAAAAGCTATAGTCCACCAACGCTTGAGTGATATGGAGTTCTAATCAGAGATCGCACAACTTTCTGGGGTGTATAGGGATTTATTATTATTATTGTGGTGGCAAAGATATGGCCCCATATCCCTTTAACATTATATCACCTCAATCGAGATGGGCATTCTCCAGAGCACGATTTGATGCCCTTCCCTCGGCTGTTCTCCTAGGTAGATTTCTAAATCAGCCTAGAGAGCAGAGAAAATGTTTATGTACAGAGGGAGAGGAAGATTCCCTGGCACACATTTTATTACACTGTGAATTTTACCTGGAATTTAGAAGAACTATAATCGACCCCTGGTTACAACAATTTGGCCTTTTACATCAATTTATAACCAAAGAGAGTTCAATCATTCAATTTCTGCTCGAGGATAAAAATCCCGCTATATCTTAAGATGTAGCTAAATTTTGTTGGAAGGCCGGTACTAAAAGGAACGCTCAAAATAAAAAGGGTTATACTTTTTGTGATGCACCAGATGATGAGTGATGGGTGAAGCACGGTATAATGTATTTTTTTCTCTTTTTCTTTTGTATTTTAATATGCTGACAAATGTATTTTAACTTGTCCATTTTAGGATATTGTATTCAACTTTCTATCACTTCAGTTATCGGTTACAAAACATATATATATGTTTTGTAATTTTATGCTGGTCATTGGCAGTAACAAATAAACAAACAACAACAATTGGCAGAATTTAGTATTACTCCCTGGAGACGTAAATGAGATATCAACCTAGGCTGGAATCAGTCAATTGCTCTTCCACCATATCTCCCCTGGTCTTTTTAAAGATACCGCATATACTCGCGTATAAGCCGAGTTTTTTCAGCCCAAAAAAAGGGCTGAAAAAAGCCAATTCGGCTTATATGCGGGTCAATACGGTAGGCGAGGGGAGGGGGGAGGGGGAACTTACCTCCGCTGCCGCCGCCATCCCGCACGCCTTCTTTGCGGCCTGGGAGAGGCCTGCAGGGCCTGCCTGAGTGCAGGCAGGCCCCGCCGCCCCCCCCCGCCGCCCCCCCCCGCGCCTTCTTTGCGGCCTGGGAGAGGCCTGCAGGGCCTGCTTGAGTGCAGGCAGGCCCCGCCGCCCCCCCTGCCCCCCCCGGCCGCCGCCTCCCACCGCGCCTTCTTTGCGGCCTGGGAGAGGCCTGCAGGGCCTGCCTGAGTGCAGGCAGGCCCCGCCGCCCCCCCCGCCGCCCCCCCCGCGCCTTCTTTGCGGCCTGGGAGAGGCCTGCAGGGCCTGCCTGAGTGCAGGCAGGCCCCGCCGCCCCCCCCGCCGCCCCCCCCGCGCCTTCTTTGCGGCCTGGGAGAGGCCTGCAGGGCCTGCCTGAGTGCAGGCAGGCCCCGCCGCCCCCCCCCCGCCGCCCCCCCCGCGCCTTCTTTGCGGCCTGGGAGAGGCCTGCAGGGCCTGCTTGAGTGCAGGCAGGCCCCGCCGCCCCCCCTGCCCCCCCCAGCCGCCGCCTCCCCCCGCGCCTTCTTTGCGGCCTGGGAGAGGCCTGCAGGGCCTGCCTGAGTGCAGGCAGGCCCCGCCGCCCCCCCTGCCCCCCCGGCCGCCGCCCCCCGCACCTTCTTTGCGGCCTGGGAGAGGCCTGCAGGGCCTGCCTGAGTGCAGGCAGGCCCCGCCGCCCCCCCCGCCGCCCCCCCGCGCCTTCTTTGCGGCCTGGGAGAGGCCTGCAGGGCCTGCTTGAGTGCAGGCAGGCCCCGCCGCCCCCCCTGCCCCCCCCGGCCGCCACCTCCCCCCGCGCCTTCTTTGCGGCCTGGGAGAGGCCTGCAGGGCCTGCTTGAGTGCAGGCAGGCCCCGCCGCCCCCCCTGCCCCCCCGGCCGCCGCCCCCCCGCACCTTCTTTGCGGCCTGGGAGAGGCCTGCAGGGCCTGCCTGAGTGCAGGCAGGCCCCGCCGCCCCCCCTGCCCCCCCCGCCGCCGCCCCCCCCGCGCCTTCTTTGCGGCCTGGGAGAGGCCTGCAGGGCCTGCCTGAGTGCAGGCAGGCCCCGCCGCCCCCCATGCCCCTCCCGGCCGCCGCCTCCCCCCGCGCCTTCTTTGCGGCCTGGGAGAGGCCTGCAGGGCCTGCCTGAGTGCAGGCAGGCCCCGCCGCCCCCCCTGCCCCCCCGGCCGCCGCCTCCCCCCGCGCCTTCTTTGCGGCCTGGGAGAGGCCTGCAGGGCCTGCCTGAGTGCAGGCAGGCCCCGCCGCCCCCCCTGCCCCCCCGGCCGCCGCCTCCCCCCGCGCCTTCTTTGCGGCCTGGGAGAGGCCTGCAGGGCCTGCCTGAGTGCAGGCAGGCCCCGCCGCCCCCCCTGCCCCCCCGGCCGCCGCCTCCCCCCGCGCCTTCTTTGCGGCCTGGGAGAGGCCTGCAGGGCCTGCCTGAGTGCAGGCAGGCCCCGCCGCCCCCCATGCCCCCCCCGGCCGCCGCCCCCCCCGCGCCTTCTTTGCGGCCTGGGAGAGGCCTGCAGGGCCTGCCTGAGTGCAGGCAGGCCCCGCCGCCCCCCATGCCCCCCCCGGCCGCCGCCTCCCCCCGCGCCTTCTTTGCGGCCTGGGAGAGGCCTGCAGGGCCTGCCTGAGTGCAGGCAGGCCCCGCCGCCCCCCCCGCCGCCCCCCCCGCGCCTTCTTTGCGGCCTGGGAGAGGCCTGCAGGGCCTGCCTGAGTGCAGGCAGGCCCCGCCGCCCCCCATGCCCCTCCCGGCCCGCCGCCTCCCCCCGCGCCTTCTTTGCGGCCTGGGAGAGGCCTGCAGGGCCTGCCTGAGTGCAGGCAGGCCCCGCCGCCCCCCCTGCCCCCCCGGCCGCCGCCTCCCCCCGCGCCTTCTTTGCGGCCTGGGAGAGGACTGCAGGGCCTGCCTGAGTGCAGGCAGGCCCCGCCGCCCCCCTGCCCCCCCGGCCGCCGCTTCCCCCCGCGCCTTCTTTGCGGCCTGGGAGAGGCCTGCAGGGCCTGCCTGAGTGCAGGCAGGCCCCGCCGCCCCCCATGCCCCCCCCGGCCGCCGCCCCCCCGCGCCTTCTTTGCGGCCTGGGAGAAGCCTGCAGGGCCTGCCTGAGTGCAGGAAGGCCCCGCCGCCCCCCATGCCCCCCCCGGCCGCCGCCTCCCCCCGCGCCTTCTTTGCGGCCTGGGAGAGGCCTGCAGGGCCTGCCTGAGTGCAGGCAGGCCCCGCCGCCCGCCTTGCCCCCCCGGCCGCCGCCTCCCCCCCGCGCCTTCTTTGCGGCCTGGGAGAGGCCTGCAGGGCCTGCCTGAGTGCAGGCAGGCCCCGCCGCCCCCCCTGCCCCCCCGGCCGCCGCCTCCCCCCGCGCCTTCTTTGCGGCCTGGGAGAGGCCTGCAGGGCCTGCCTGAGTGCAGGCAGGCCCCGCCGCCCCCCATGCCCCCCCCGGCCGCCGCCCCCCCCGCGCCTTCTTTGCAGCCTGGGAGAGGCCTGCAGGGCCTGCCTGAGTGCAGGCAGGCCCCGCCGCCCCCCATGCCCCCCCCGGCCGCCGCCTCCCCCCGCGCCTTCTTTGCGGCCTGGGAGAGGCCTGCAGGGCCTGCCTGAGTGCAGGCAGGCCCCGCCGCCCCCCCCGCCGCCCCCCCCCGCGCCTTCTTTGCGGCCTGGGAGAGGCCTGCAGGGCCTGCTTGAGTGCAGGCAGGCCCCGCCGCCCCCCCTGCCCCCCCCAGCCGCCGCCTCCCCCCGCGCCTTCTTTGCGGCCTGGGAGAGGCCTGCAGGGCCTGCCTGACTGCAGGCAGGCCCCGCCGCCCCCCCCTGCCCCCCCGGCCGCCGCCTCCCCCCGCGCCTTCTTTGCGGCCTGGGAGAGGCCTGCAGGGCCTGCCTGAGTGCAGGCAGGCCCCGCCGCCCCCCATGCCCCCCCCGGCCGCCGCCCCCCCCGCGCCTTCTTTGCGGCCTGGGAGAGGCCTGCAGGGCCTGCCTGAGTGCAGGCAGGCCCCGCCGCCCCCCCTGCCCCCCCCGGCCGCCGCCTCCCCCCGCGCCTTCTTTGCGGCCTGGGAGAGGCCTGCAGGGCCTGCCTGAGTGCAGGCAGGCCCCGCCGCCCCCCCCCCCGCCGCCCCCCCGCGCCTTCTTTGCGGCCTGGGAGAGGCCTGCAGGGCCTGCTTGAGTGCAGGCAGGCCCCGCCGCCCCCCCTGCCCCCCCCAGCCGCCGCCTCCCCCCGCGCCTTCTTTGCGGCCTGGGAGAGGCCTGCAGGGCCTGCCTGACTGCAGGCAGGCCCCGCCGCCCCCCCTGCCCCCCCGGCCGCCGCCCCCCGCACCTTCTTTGCGGCCTGGGAGAGGCCTGCAGGGCCTGCCTGAGTGCAGGCAGGCCCCGCCGCCCCCCCTGCCCCCCCCGGCCGCCGCCTCCCCCCGCGCCTTCTTTGCGGCCTGGGAGAGGCCTGCAGGGCCTGCTTGAGTGCAGGCAGGCCCCGCCGCCCCCCATGCCCCCCCGGCCGCCGCCCCCCGCACCTTCTTTGCGGCCTGGGAGAGGCCTGCAGGGCCTGCCTGAGTGCAGGCAGGCCCCGCCGCCCCCCCTGCCCCCCCCGGCCGCCGCCTCCCCCCGCGCCTTCTTTGCGGCCTGGGAGAGGCCTGCAGGGCCTGCTTGAGTGCAGGCATGCCCCGCCGCCCCCCCCGCCGCCGCCCCCACCGCGCCTTCTTTGCGGCCTGGGAGAGGCCTGCAGGGCCTGCCTGAGTGCAGGCAGGCCCCGCCGCCCCCCCTGCCCCCCCCGCCGCCGCCCCCCCCGCGCCTTCTTTGCGGCCTGGGAGAGGCCTGCAGGGCCTGCCTGAGTGCAGGCAGGCCCCGCCGCCCCCCATGCCCCTCCCGGCCGCCGCCTCCCCCCGCGCCTTCTTTGCGGCCTGGGAGAGGCCTGCAGGGCCTGCCTGAGTGCAGGCAGGCCCCGCCGCCCCCCCTGCCCCCCCGGCCGCCGCCTCCCCCCGCGCCTTCTTTGCGGCCTGGGAGAGGCCTGCAGGGCCTGCCTGAGTGCAGGCAGGCCCCGCCGCCCCCCCTGCCCCCCCGGCCGCCGCCTCCCCCCGCGCCTTCTTTGCGGCCTGGGAGAGGACTGCAGGGCCTGCCTGAGTGCAGGCAGGCCCCGCCGCCCCCCTGCCCCCCCGGCCGCCGCCTCCCCCCGCGCCTTCTTTGCGGCCTGGGAGAGGCCTGCAGGGCCTGCCTGAGTGCAGGCAGGCCCCGCCGCCCCCCCTGCCCCCCCGGCCGCCGCCTCCCCCCGCGCCTTCTTTGCGGCCTGGGAGAGGCCTGCAGGGCCTGCCTGAGTGCAGGCAGGCCCCGCCGCCCCCCCCTGCCCCCCCGGCCGCCGCCTCCCCCCGCGCCTTCTTTGCGGCCTGGGAGAGGCCTACAGGGCCTGCCTGAGTGCAGGCAGGCCCCGCCGCCCCCCATGCCCCCCCCGGCCGCCGCCCCCCCCCGCGCCTTCTTTGCGGCCTGGGAGAGGCCTGCAGGGCCTGCCTGAGTGCAGGAAGGCCCCGCCGCCCCCCATGCCCCCCCCCGGCCGCCGCCTCCCCCCCGCGCCTTCTTTGCGGCCTGGGAGAGGCCTGCAGGGCCTGCCTGAGTGCAGGCAGGCCCCGCCGCCCCCCATGCCCCCCCCGGCCGCCGCCCCCCCCGCGCCTTCTTTGCGGCCTGGGAGAGGCCTGCAGGGCCTGCCTGAGTGCAGGCAGGCCCCGCCGCCCCCCATGCCCCCCCCGGCCGCCGCCTCCCCCCGCGCCTTCTTTGCGGCCTGGGAGAGGCCTGCAGGGCCTGCCTGAGTGCAGGCAGGCCCCGCCGCCCCCCCTGCCCCCCCGGCCGCCGCCTCCCCCCGCGCCTTCTTTGCGGCCTGGGAGAGGCCTGCAGGGCCTGCCTGAGTGCAGGCAGGCCCCGCCGCCCCCCCCTGCCCCCCCCGGCCGCCGCCTCCCCCCGCGCCTTTTTGCGGCCTGGGAGAGGCCTGCAGGGCCTGCCTGAGTGCAGGCAGGCCCCGCCGCCCCCCCTGCCCCCCCGGCCGCCGCCTCCCCCCGCGCCTTCTTTGCGGCCTGGGAGAGGCCTGCAGGGCCTGCCTGAGTGCAGGCAGGCCCCGCCGCCCCCCCCCTGCCCCCCCGGCCGCCGCCTCCCCCCGCGCCTTCTTTGCGGCCTGGGAGAGGCCTGCAGGGCCTGCCTGAGTGCAGGCAGGCCCCGCTGCCCCCCCTGCCCCCCCGGCCGCCGCCTCCCCCCGCGCCTTCTTTGCGGCCTGGGAGAGGCCTGCAGGGCCTGCCTGAGTGCAGGCAGGCCCCGCCGCCCCCCCTGCCCCCCCCCCGCCGCCGCCCCCCGCGCCTTCTTTGCGGCCTGGGAGAGGCCTGCAGGGCCTGCCTGAGTGCAGGCAGGCCCCGCCGCCCCCCATGCCCCCCAACCGGCCGCCGCCTCCCCCCGCGCCTTCTTTGCGGCCTGGGAGAGGCCTGCAGGGCCTGCCTGAGTGCAGGCAGGCCCCGCCGCCCCCCCTGCCCCCCCGGCCGCCGCCTCCCCCCGTGCCTTCTTTGCGGCCTGGGAGAGGCCTGCAGGGCCTGCCTGAGTGCAGGCAGGCCCCGCCGCCCCCCTGCCCCCCCCGCCGCCGCCCCCCCGCGCCTTCTTTGCGGCCTGGGAGAGGCCTGCAGGGCCTGCTTGAGTGCAGGCATGCCCCGCCGCCCCCCCTGCCCCCCCGGCCGCCGCCCCCCCGCGCCTTCTTTGCGGCCTGGGAGAGGCCTGCAGGGCCTGCTTGAGTGCAGGCAGGCCCCGCCGCCCCCCCCTGCCCCCCCGGCCGCCGCCCCCCCCGCGCCTTCTTTGCGGCCTGGGAGAGGCCTGCAGGGCCTGCCTGAGTGCAGGCAGGCCCCGCCGCCCCCCCCTGCCCCCCCCGGCCGCCGCCCCCCCCGTGCTTTCTTTGCGGCCTGGGAGAGGCCTGCAGGACCTGCCTGAGTGCAGGCAGGCCCCGCCGCCCCCCCTGCCCCCCCCGGCCGCCGCCCCCCCGCGCCTTCTTTGCGGCCTGGGAGAGGCCTGCAGGGCCTGCTTGAGTGCAGGCAGGCCCCGCCGCCCCCCCTGCCCACCCGGCCGCCGCCCCCCCCCCGCGCCTTCTTTGCGGCCTGGGAGAGGCCTGCAGGGCCTGCCTGAGTGCAGGCAGGCCCCGCCGCCCCCCCTGCCCCCCCCGCCGCCCCCCCGCCCCTTCTTTGCGGCCTGGGAGAGGCCTGCAGGGCCTGCCTGAGTGCAGGCAGGCCCCGCCGCCCCCCCTGCCCCCCCGGCCGCCGCCCTCCCGCGCCTTCTTTGCGGCCTGGGAGAGGCCTGCAGGGCCTGCCTGAGTGCAGGCAGGCCCCGCCGCCCCCCCTGCCCCCCCGGCCGCCGCCTCCCCCCGCGCCTTCTTTGCGGCCTGGGAGAGGCCTGCAGGGCCTGCCTGAGTGCAGGCAGGCCCCGCCGCCCCCCCTGCCCCCCTGGCCGCCGCCTCCCCCCGCGCCTTCTTTGCGGCCTGGGAGAGGCCTGCAGGGCCTGCCTGAGTGCAGGCAGGCCCCGCCGCCCCCCTGCCCCCCCCCGCCGCCGCCCCCCTGCGCCTTCTTTGCGGCCTGGGAGAGGCCTGCAGGGCCTGCCTGAGTGCAGGCAGGCCCCGCCGCCCCCCATGCCCCCCCCGGCCGCCGCCTCCCCCCTGCCCCCCCGGCCGCCGCCTCCCCCCGCGCCTTCTTTGCGGCCTGGGAGAGGCCTGCAGGGCCTGCCTGAGTGCAGGCAGGCCCCGCCGCCCCCCCTGCCCCCCCGGCCGCCGCCCCCCCGCGCTTTCTTTGCGGCCTGGGAGAGGCCTGCAGGGCCTGCCTGAGTGCAGGCAGGCCCCGCCGCCCCCCCTGCCCCCCCGGCCGCCGCCTCCCCCCGCGCCTTCTTTGCGGCCTGGGAGAGGCCTGCAGGGCCTGCCTGAGTGCAGGCAGGCCCCGCCGCCCCCCTGCCCCCCCCCGCCGCCGCCCCCCTTGCGCCTTCTTTGCGGCCTGGGAGAGGCCTGCAGGGCCTGCCTGAGTGCAGGCAGGCCCCGCCGCCCCCCATGCCCCCCCCGGCCGCCGCCTCCCCCCGCGCCTTCTTTGCGGCCTGGGAGAGGCCTGCAGGGCCTGCCTGAGTGCAGGCAGGCCCCGCCGCCCCCCCTGCCCCCCCGGCCGCCGCCTCTCCCCGTGCCTTCTTTGCGGCCTGGGAGAGGCCTGCAGGACCTGCCTGAGTGCAGGCAGGCCCCGCCGCCCCCCTGCCCCCCCCGCCGCCGCCCCCTCGCGCCTTCTTTGCGGCCTGGGAGAGGCCTGCAGGGCCTGCTTGAGTGCAGGCATGCCCCGCCGCCCACCCTGCCCCCCCGGCCGCCGCCCCCCCCGCGCCTTCTTTGCGGCCTGGGAGAGGCCTGCAGGGCCTGCTTGAGTGCAGGCAGGCCCCGCCGCCCCCCCTGCCCCCCCGGCCGCCGCCCCCCCGCGCCTTCTTTGGGCCTGGGAGAGGCCTGCAGGGCCTGCCTGAGTGCAGGCAGGCCCCGCCGCCCACCCTGCCCACCCGGCCGCCGCCCCCCCCCCCCGCGCCTTCTTTGCGGCCTGGGAGAGGCCTGCAGGGCCTGCCTGAGTGCAGGCAGGCCCCGCCGCCCCCCTGCCCCCCCCCCGCCGCCGCCCCCCCCGCGCCTTCTTTGCGGCCTGGGAGAGGCCTGCAGGGCCTGCCTGAGTGCAGGCAGGCCCCGCCGCCCCCCATGCCCCCCCCGGCCGCCGCCTCCCCCCTGCCCCCCCGGCCGCCGCCTCCCCCCGCGCCTTCTTTGCGGCCTGGGAGAGGCCTGCAGGGCCTGCCTGAGTGCAGGCAGGCCCCGCCGCCCCCCCTGCCCCCCCGGCCGCCGCCTCCCCCCGCGCCTTCTTTGCGGCCTGGGAGAGGCCTGCAGGGCCTGCCTGAGTGCAGGCAGGCCCCGCCGCCCCCCTGCCCCCCCCGCCGCCGCCCCCCTTGCGCCTTCTTTGCGGCCTGGGAGAGGCCTGCAGGGCCTGCCTGAGTGCAGGCAGGCCCCACCGCCCCCCTGCCCCCCCCCGCCGCCGCCCCCCCCGCGCCTTCTTTGCGGCCTGGGAGAGGCCTGCAGGGCCTGCCTGAGTGCAGGCAGGCCCCACCGCCCCCCTGCCCCCCCCCCGCCGCCGCCCCCCTTGCGCCTTCTTTGCGGCCTGGGAGAGGCCTGCAGGGCCTGCCTGAGTGCAGGCAGGCCCCACCGCCCCCCTGCCCCCCCCCGCCGCCGCCCCCCCCGCGCCTTCTTTGCGGCCTGGGAGAGGCCTGCAGGGCCTGCCTGAGTGCAGGCAGGCCCCGCCGCCCCCCATGCCCCCCCCTGGCCGCCGCCTCCCCCCGTGCCTTCTTTGCGGCCTGGGAGAGGCCTGCAGGGCCTGCCTGAGTGCAGGCAGGCCCCGCCGCCCCCCCTGCCCCCCCGGCCGCCGCCTCCCCCCGCGCCTTCTTTGCGGCCTGGGAGAGGCCTGCAGGGCCTGCCTGAGTGCAGGCAGGCCCCGCCGCCCCCCCTGCCCCCCCGGCCGCCGCCTCCCCCCGCGCCTTCTTTGCGGCCTGGGAGAGGCCTGCAGGGCCTGCCTGAGTGCAGGCAGGCCCCGCCGCCCCCCCTGCCCCCCCGGCCGCCGCCCCCCCCGCGCTTTCTTTGCGGCCTGGGAGAGGCCTGCAGGGCCTGCCTGAGTGCAGGCAGGCCCCGCCGCCCCCCCTGCCCCCCCCGCTGCCGCCCCCCCGCGCCTTCTTTGCGGCCTGGGAGAGGCCTGCAGGGCCTGCCTGAGTGCAGGCAGGCCCCGCCGCCCCCCCTGCCCCCCCACGCCTTCTTGCAAATTGAAGGCTGTGGCTTCCTCTATTGAGTCAATCCATCTCTTGTTGGGTCTTCCTCTTTTCCTGCTGCCCTCAACCTTTCCTAGCATGACTGTCTTTTCCAGTGACTCTTGTGTAATTATGCTGCTGGAAGCTAAAATGACTAAACTGAAGCAACTGTACTTTAGTTACAGGGAAAGAGTCACTGGGAAAGACAATGACTTTTAGAATGTGCCCAAAGCCCCTCTCCCCAGAGGTCCCCAGAGGTCTCACGTGCCCAAAATGACTTTTAGAATGTGCCCAAAGCCTACCATGGCCTCTGTCAACACACAATCCTTGAAAGGGAGGGGAAGACGAAGAATTGGAAGGTCCTGCAGGTGGCAGAGTGGAGAGTGCCTCCGCTGGGGAGGGAGGGAGTTAGCAAAGCCAAGAAAGGTTACCTGGTAGTCTATGTCTCCCACTGCATAGACCTTGAGATCTTTGAATATCTCCTCTGGAACCTTTAGCTCCCCCTCCTCTTCACTCACCATAGACTTGCCCGACTAACAGCGGTAGCTTCTGCCTTGCCAAGGGCTGCAACTCCCCTCTGACTCCCTCTCTCTTCTCTCCCACCTTCTAGCAGCAGCCTAATCAGGAAAACATGGTGTGTGCACATCTCTGCTGGGCAATTGAATCTCCTTCACCTCCTAACAGCAGCCTAATTGAGGGAAGGGGCACACGTGCTGCAGAACAAGCCATCTTTTCTGTGCAGTTGAGCCACCCCCATCTCCTTAGGCAGCAGCCTAATTGGGGGAACTAGGGGAACACTACAGAACAAGCCATCTCTACTGGGCAATTGAGCCTCCCCCACCTCCTAGAAGCAGCCTAATCAGGAGAAAGAGGTCACATGTTGCAGAATGAGCCATCTCTTCCATGCAATTAAGCCTCCCCCACCTCATGGCAGCAGCCTAATGGGGGGGATGGGGAACGTGCTTCAGAACAAGCCATCTCTTCTGGGCAATTGAGCCTCCCCCACCTCCTGCCACCCCCCCTCTCTGCCTGCTGCCCAAGGCACCTGACCCCCTCGTGCACACACCCCGCCCCAGATCCAGCCCTGAATTTGACCACTGTTCAGATTTCAGAGATCCAATGACAGCTTGCAGACCATAGTCCTACTAACTGGGCCAGACATATCTGAACAAATAACTGTGCCTTCAACTGATAAAGTGGGTGAGCTACAGCTGGTCCTGCTTCTCATCCCCTCCCCTCCTACACAAATGCAGGCAGGTCTTTCGGTCAGTCATATATACCAGTCTCTGTGCCATAAAGGGGCAGTAAGAGGGGAGCACCGTTGCTGCATTGATGGTATTTGGTTTGAGATTCTACCACCAGTACCTGGAAATTACTGGGACTCTGCTGCAGGCTTGTGAATTTGCCGCTGTAATCTGGCCTTTCCCCCTGCTTGAGCAAGCTGTGTATTCAGACTGTATGGACTTCAAAGGTTTATAAAATCTGCAACCTCAGGGATGTTCTATTACGGGTCAGCAAAGTATTCAGAAAATTCAAGTCACCTGTCATATATAGATCTTTGAAGATTTTGAATAAGGCTGAGTTGAAAGGAGAGTGAGCACTTTTTTTGCAAACATTTTGGCAGCACCAGAAAGCTCTCCCTCACTCCCTTTTGGCAATTTTCTTTGAGGATTGCTGCAAAAGAGCTCAAAAGTGTTCTCCAGTTCAGTAAGCACTGCCTCCATCTCGTTTGGCTTCACTGGCCTTCAGTGCTGTCATCACATAGCCAAATCATCCTGACTATATGGCATCATGACCCTCTTTACTATGCAATTCTGTATTAGCTCAGATCACCCCTATGATTATTTCCAATAATTATAAGGAAAATTGATACTTAAGTAAATCAGGAAAATAATCATATATTTTAATGGCTTTTCAGGAAACGTTTCTCATGCCTGTGAAAATGCTGTTTTGGACACAAGAATCAAAATGAATAACTATAGAGTGCAACCCTTCTTTTTGGGATTTGCTTTGGATTTGAAATCTGATGAAGATTAATTGAAATGGGCTACCCATGAGCCATGTATTGTTGACAAATTGGGAAAATGTGATTTAGATCCTGTTACTGTTAGATGGATCTGTAATTGGTTGACAGATTGCACCAAAAGAGTGCTTGTTAATGGATCCTCATCCACTTGAAGTGACTAGTGATCTGCCTCAGTGATCTGTCCTGGGCCCTGTGTTGTTCAACATCTTTATAAATGATTTGAATGAAGGAATAGAGGGGGTGCTTATTAAAATTGCAGATGATACTAAATTGGGAGGGGTAGCAAATACTGTAGAAGACAGAGCCAGGATACAGGATGATCTTGACAGGCTGGAGAATTGGACAAAAACCAATAAAATGCATTTCAACACAGATAAATGTAAAGTTCTGCATTTAGGCAGGAAAAATCAAATGCATAATTATAGGATGGGGGAGGTTTGTCTGAGTAGTAGTGTGTGCGAAAAGGATCTTGGGGTCTTAGTAGACCAAACACTGAACATGAGTAAGCAGTGTGATGCGGTAACTAAAAAGGCAAATGCGATCTTGGGCTGCATCAACAGTAGTGTCCAGATCACACGAAATGATGGTATCACTTTACTCTGCTCTGGTTAGACCTCACGTAGAGTATTGTGTTCCGTTCTGGGCACCACAATTTTAAAGGGATGTAGACGAGCTGGAACATGTCCAGAGGAGGGCAACAAAGATGGTGAGGGGTCTGGAGACCAAGTCCTATGAGGAAAGGTTGAAGGAGCTGGGTATGTTTAGCCTGAAGAGGAGAAGACTGAGAGGAGATATGATAACCATCTTCAAGTACTTGAAGGGCTATCATATAGAGGATGGTGCAGAGTTGTTTTCTATTGCCCCAGAAGGTCAGACCAGAACCAATGGGTTGAAATTAAATCAAAAGTGTTTCTGCCTAGACATTAGGAAGAATTTTCTAACAGAGTGGTTCCTCAGTGGAACAGGCTTCCTTGGGAGGTGGTTGTGAGGGTTCCCAACCTCCCTGTGCAAACTCCATAAAATCACTTGCTCAGACGGTCATGCAGAAACCAGGAACTTTATTGGAAGCTACAGGGTAGTATAGACCTTACACTGGTAAAGTTGCAAGTGCTCACAATTTCACAAAGACAGAATTATAACCCCTACAGGGAAGCAGATGTCAAATGTATGTTATGGGAATCTACGAGATAATTGTGCATGGTACAGGAACATCAAAGATCTCAGGAAGCTCGTTATTGCTATCTGCCTACCAAGGCCATAGCTGGCGGGAGGGAGTCGGAGAGAGCAAGGGAGATGGACGTGGGAAGAGACATTCCAATCTGGGGCCTGCTAGACACAGCACCTGAACCAAGGAAAGGCAAAAGGCCTGGACTGCTTTTACGAGTCCGGGGGGGGAGGAACACACAAGGCAAAGGCGTACAGACCCTCACAGTGGTAAGCGCTCCTTCCCTGGAGGCTTTTAAGCAGAGGCAAGATGGCCATCTGTCAGCAATGCTGATTCTATGACCTTAGGCAGATCATGAGAGGAAGGGCATCTTGGCAATCTTCTGGGCATGGAGTAGGGGTCACTGGGTGTGTGTGAAGGAAGTAGTTGTGAATTTCCTGCATTGTTCAGGGGGTTGGACTAGATGATCCTGGTGGTCCCTTCTAACTCTATGATTCTATGATTCTTACAGTTCTATGAAGAATCTCTGTGGACTTTCAGATTATAACACATTTAACTTGTCAGAGATCTGCTGAACTGAGTTCTTGTTCTGTATTAATTGTGTTGCTAGCTTTTTGCATTATGGACTATTTTGTACTCTAAATGTGATCAATATACACAAGTTTAGCCTGATCCAATTCAGACTGTCTAAAACCCTGGCAACTAGCTGTTTGACAGAAAATGGAAGGACTAAATCCAGTTTTTCTCCTGAGTTTTTTTGGTCTAAAATTGTTTTTTAAGAAAGCCATGAAATATTTCCTGAAAAGCCCTTAAATTAAACAAATTAAATTAAAATAAATCATTTTCATTACTTTTCTCTGCCATTGTTTTCCCAGTTTGGGTGGGTGGGGGGGACAGGTATCTCTCTAATTATTGGAAAAGATCACATGTGCGAGCCAATCAGATTAGTAGAATGTTAGTATTTTTAATGGACTGCAAATATGCAACCCCAGCTGGTTGTTGGAGTGAGCAACTCAGCATGTCTGGACATTAGGGTGTGCTGCATTACTCTAAGTGTGTATAAGTGTGGCCTCCTTGAATGGGATGCCCCTCTCTTTGTCTTAACCTGGGAGCTGCCTTCTGACCCTTCCTCTCTCTGTGTGTCCATTGTTCTTCCACTCTCCACATGGATCTTCATGGAGTCACACGTATCTACAGCTCTCTCCTGTAGAAACAATGTCTCATATTTCTGTATACATGCGGCCAGATTTGCTGGCCACTTGTGACAGGCAAAAGTACTCTTTAGATTAGCTGTATCTTTCTTCCTTTTGACTGCAACCTGAATGTGAACAGAATCTACTTGAATAAATGTGTTACTTTTTGCAATATATTTCTTGGGAGACATATTTACTGTACTCAATATCACACTTCTATGACTAGGTAAACTCTGCTGTATTAACCAAATATCCCAGTACTGGTGGACTGGAAAGGAAAACCCTCCATGTAGAAACCCTGTGTGCACATGGATGCCACTGGAGCTATGCATGTAAAAGCCTCCTTCCACTTGACTATTGTCAATTGCTGGTTCAGAATATGATAGCTATCCTTAGGGCCTCATTTGCTTTACCAAATAAGATTTGGTCCAGATAATCAGCCAGCAAAGGCTTTACAATTGGAGAGTAGACTATGCCACAATTGAGTAACATAGGTATTATGAGTCAGAGGGCTAATAGGGAAGTTTGTGGGCAAGTAATTTGTCCACTTATTTGTTAGGCTGCCCATCTGTTCCTGTGAACCAATAACCCGAGTGTCAAAATAAGATTGTTCAGCAAGATAATGTAAGCATTTCATTAGGCTAGCATTTGTAATGCTGTTGAAGCCAGAAGACAGGCTATGATAGCCCAAGCATGAGGGAATATCTTTGCTTCCTATGTTTCCCCAGTTAAACATAAGCGAGGTAAGGTGCACAGCATTTTTCCTGTGGGTGACAGTCAAAACAGCCTTATAATATCCTCATTACATGAAGAGAGATTCAGCAGACTGCCTACAAAATAAATTATTCCAAAATAATCTCCAAACAGCTTGGCAACCTTGGAGATCTGGCGAGCATGAAGTGACTTATTTGTGTCAAGTTAAAAATCAAAATCTGGAGTGGGAGCTGAATAATAAAATGCTAGCATCATGACCTTTTTGTCAGCAGATATGAAAGGACATTCAGCCTGCCTGCCTGAGCAGCCAGGACAGTAAGATTTTTTTCTCCCCCTTGCAGAATAGTCTAATAATTTTTAAAGGACTGCGTACAGTCTTGTTCTAGTTAAAAGGCACACCCTCATAAATGATCAGAGTAGGGAACAACAATATGATTTGGTTATTTGTTTTTATGATTTGCAGAAAGAATATTCAGTTCAATAAATGGCAATGTGCTATATGCTTATGGACCCAAATAATCACAGAAAATATCGATCTTTTCCTTTAAAGATCTTTACAATGGGGGTGAGCAATTAATGCGGGGACCACATGGAGACGAGCCAGAGTGACAAACATAATTTGCATTTTTGCTATACTGTATAGCATTAGTACATGTTTCAGTTAATTTAAAACATTTTTCAGGAAAAATTCAAGGAACTCGTTAAAATCTTACTACATGTTGAAAAATCAAGGAAGATGAAAAACATTTTTTTACATAATTAAACTTTATCATTATTTCATATCCTTTAACATTTTTGCTATTTTATTTTCAGGCTTATCTCTGTGGCCCTGAGGAGTAAAAGTATTTTCAGTATGAAAACTGGGATTTTAGGATTCTAATGAGTCTGTGGAGCCCTGACCTGGATGGCCCAGGCTAGCCTAATCTGGTCAGATCTCAGACGCTAAGCGGGGTCAGCCCTGGTTAGTATTTGGATGGGAGACCGCCAAGGAATACCAGGGTTGCTGTGCAGAGGAAGGCACTGGCAGACCACCTCTGTTAGTCTCTTGCCATGAAAACCCCAAAAGGGGTCGCCATAAGTCGGCTGCGACTTATGGCCCCTCGAATGATGTTATAAATATCCAAATGGCCCTTGGCGGAAAAAAAGTTCCCCACCTCTAACCTAAGCCAATGATCACCTCTTTCTTTGCGCTATCTTCATCCCCATCTTTCTTGTTCCTTACGTCTCCAAAAGAGGTTACAACAAGGCTATGGTATATTGATATACGATTTGTCTAAGTCATCCTTGTATCAGTTTCTGGTATGCTGATCAGCAGCATAGCTTGCAAGGTAAACAATGGAATTGGATATTTGCATGTATTACAGAAGCCAAACACCGATATGTCTGACTTTCAATACAATGCCTAGGTATACATTTCTGAATTTTAACATGCCATACAAAATGTGGGACAACCATAATATTACAGCCACAGAAGAGGAAGGATGAATGGAATGTTAGATTTCAAAATGAGACAAACATAGTTTGCAACATGATTCTACAAATATTGAGAAGTAGATAACCTTTATATAATATTAGCAATTCAAATGTGACAACCAGACCTTTAAAAATATACATTATTTGGCTTTATTTTTTTTCCAATCAGTTACATGTTTTCTTTTTCATACTTCTGTTAACAAAAATAAACAAAGGCAATTTACTCTTAAAACTGATAACTTGTTGGAGAAAATTGTCTTTATTATTGCCTGATGTGATGCTGCTAAAAATACCTCTTGTTAGTATGGTTTGGTTACTGGCAGTCACAGCTTTGTGTGGGACACAAATATATTCTTCTGATTGTTTGTGAGGTATCAGCAGTATTTATTTATCTTTTTCTGCCTGCTTTACATTTCAGGGGGAAATCCCAGATTCTGTCTCATGTCTCTCCAGCAGACCCAGCTCTCCAATCAAGAAATCCAAGGCTTGGGCATCACAATGAGGAGAGTGCTTCAGAGGGGCTTGGTTTTCTCTGGGCCACTGGCAACATAAGAAGTAATGTGTATCACCTCCAGGGCCTCTGCTGCTACCAAATGGGTCAAACACAAACTCAGGCCCAGCTGGCAGCAGCACATAAGGAGACCAGGGCACAGCATGGTACAGCAAGTATCTTGGCACAGCAAATATCTTGAATTAGACCAGGGGTGTTGTATAGGCCTGTCGATTTGGTTGATCCCAAACTAGAAATCAGCCAAATCCAGTTTGATTCATGTCTTCCAAGTTCGGGATGAACTGAAGACAAAAAACACTGGAGAGTCCCGAAGCTGAACTAAGCAGCTTCGGGAAACGCTGATTAAATTCTGTGAGTTCAAGGGAATTCCCCACGCCTTCCTGCTTTCTTTGACATCAGGGAGTTAAGTTCTTTCTGCAGGCCAGGTCAGAAGTTCAAATCATAAATTGCCCTGAAGCGGAGCTTTCTTTGTTTCAATTTGAAACAAGGAAAGCTCCCCTCCAGGGCAATTTATGATTTGAACTTCTGTGGGCTGGGCTGGGCAGTGGGCACTGGTCTCTGAAGAAGACTTCTGGCTTTCTAATCCCTGCTGTGGCCTGGAGCTGGCCTGGCCTGTGGTCTCTTCTAGTGATTTAAAAGTTGCAGTCTGTTCAAACTGCAGAGAGATCTGTTTGCCTTGCCTTTCTTCAGCTAGTTGGAAGGCAGTTTCACAATAGCTAGTTGCAGAGGGTAAGCTGGAGACATATACAAATGCAAAATAGGCAATCTCCTTGCGATTCATATGCAGATTGAGCCAGCTTCAAGCACACAGGAAAATGTCCTTTTAAAATCCAAGTGTGAGAGTCCCAACCTAGCTGTGCTAACTTCGCAAAATCACTTGCTCAGACTTGGATACAGAAACAAAGGATTTATTGAAGGCTTCAGATAGTACAAGACAGACACGGGTTTGAAGTTGCAAGTGAGCTAGCTTATCGGGGTTACAGAATATATTGACTACAGGGCACTGGGGTTCACACTTCTGTCGTGGGAAGTTACAAGATAGATTGGTGTAATACAAAACATCAAACGGGTCCCAGAGAGACTGTTAGGACTATCAGACCCTCAAGGCCGTATTCGGCCCGAGGGAGTGCATGCAGGAAGCGCCGCAGGGGAGGGCAGGAGCGGCACCTGGGAAAGGCAGATGAGGCGCCGGGGCCCAGGAAGGCATGGGGAGGTGTGAACTGCTTTTACGAGTTCAAAGGGACAGAGATAGAAGATGCAAAGAAGGGGAAGGGGAGTCAGAGACACATGGCCCTCACACCAAGCCTCTTGCATGGGATGAAACTGGCTTCTATTCATTCCAATGGGCAGATGGGGGGACCCCTTCCAGACCCCATAACTCCGGAACCCCTGACCCAATCTTAACCAAACATGGGGGTTCTTGCAAGGAGGGTCCCTCCAAGCTATCCTGAAAATTTGGGACCTCCAGCTCAAAAGCTGCCCCCCCAGAGCCGCGGAAAGCCGCGAATGGGTTTAAATGGCTTTAAATGGCCGAATTTTTCAGGAATCCTGAATTTAAACCCAAATTCCTAACTATACCAATATAGGAGAATTCGGGTTTCCCTGAAAAAAAAGGCCATTTAACCCCAAATCTGAATTAAAACATTTTTTTTTCAACAGCCCTAGTGTTAAACTCAATTGTTATGAGGGCCAGATATGACATAAATGTCACTTGGTTGGGCCAGGGCATGCCTCATCAGACCAGATTGAGAGTGGGGTGGCTGCCTTGGCTGGCTTGCAGGCCAGATGAAAGCTCTCAAAGGGCCAGATTCAGCTCGCAGGCCTTATGTTTGACACCCCTGAATGAGACCTTATCCCCAGTTTAAAAGGCATATGGAAAGAGAGCTAGAAAAGATTCTTGCTTGGGACTTGGGAAACTGTCCCACTATTAGTTAGAGTGTATAGAATTGGACTAAATGGCTAGTGGTCTGACAGCTGTATGTGGCAGCTGAGGTGAAATGACACCTCTCAATGCAGGTTATGGAAAATAACTGCTAAAGCTCAAATGTTAACCTAAAACTTAGCTGTTGGTCAGGTTTTTCAAGCTACAAAAGCTAATGCAAAATGCAGCATCCCATTTGTTATCTGGGGCTAGCTGGCAAGGCCATGTTTTTCCTTTTCTGAAGTCCCTTTGCTGGCTGCCAGTTAGTTTCTGGGTCCAGTTCAAGGTTTTGGTGCTCACCTGTAAAGCCCCTCATGACCTGGGGCCCACATACTTGAAGGATTACCTCTCTCAGCATGTTCCCATGTAGCAACTTCATTGTTCCCAGCAAGGTCTATCATCAGGACCTCTTTGTCTAAGGTATATTCAGCAGATAGATAGATAGATAGATAGATAGATAGATAGATAGATAGATAGATAGATAGATAGATAGATAGATAGATAGATAGATAGATAGATAGATAGATAGATTATTTGCGGCCCTTGGCCAGATAAAACAAGATACATGGACTAAAATGGTCTTACCGACAAAGGTTTACAGTCCGAGTCTTAAATCATTCAGCAGCAGTTCAGTCTTGAGTCTATTTAGTGGCTGCTCCACACCTCTAGAAAGCCTCCCAGTAGAACCTTGCATGGCTGCAAAACAAAGCTATTCTGGAGAGCTTTTGGGGTACGCTGACCCTAGACAAAGGGGAATACCCTGCTAGTAGGGACATAAGGTGATTTTCAGATGGGTTTTTAATGTTTTTATACTGGTTGTTTTGATGTTTACTTTATTAAATTCTTTTTTATTATGTTGTTTATGTGAGTGCCTTCGACTCTGAGATACTCAGGAAAAGGGGGACATATACATATTTTAAATAAAGAAAGAACTTTTAGTCATTTTGACTGTAGAGGATGGTCATTGATATGTTAACAGGAAGTCACCAACAAATCAATAGGACAGAGCCCATTTTGCCACAGTAGTTTCACCTGGAATCACCTAGACTACTCTAGGTGATAAGCAACTGAAGCTGGGTATGAGCTATGGTTAGTTTTTATGTAAATCTTGCTGCGATACTATAAATGATATACAATTAATCTTTGGGGACTATATAACAGCTTGCATTGTTTGGCCTTAGTTTACATTTGTTCAAACAAGAAATTGCTACAGCTGAAAGGTGACACTGGTAGAAAAGAGACAGAAGAACAATTTTAGTGTAATCTTAATGTAAAGCTATTTCTATTTAGAATGTGAAAACCTTTTTGAACTTGAAAATTCATTGGCCGTAGGGCTACATTAATGTTATGATTAAAATCTGTGGAAGAAAGAAAGATACAATCTACAGTCATTTGCATCTAATTTCATGGCTAAAAATGAAAATTATTGAACATCAAAAAGTTGAGAAATTTGGTTTGGACTCAGACAGTGTAGAATTTTTGTTTTGTGTTTAGAAAAGATTGTTCCAGTCATCCTGCTAATAAATAAGGCCTATGGGCTTATGTTGTCTAGGGATGCCAGCCTCCAGGTGGGACCTGAGGATCTTCCAGAATTACAGCTGATCTCAAGACTACAGAGATAAGTTCCCCTGAAGAAAATGTCTGCTTTGGAGGGTGGACTCTATGGCACTGTACCCCAGTGAGGCTGCTGTCCTTCCCAGACTCCATCCCCAAATGTCCGGAAGTTTCCCAACCATCCCCAAATCTCCGGAAGTTTCCCAACTCCATCCCCAAATCTCCAGACGTTTCCCAACCCTGGCAACCCTATACCTCCATCCCTCACCAGTGGTCAGGAGAGACCTGGAAACCCTAATGTTGTCTGTTGAAATAGAATCATCTCCTTACATCTCCAGATCCATTTTCTACCCTTTTATAGCTAGATGGACATAAAAATGTAAATCTCTGCAGGATGGAAAGATCTAAAGTAAATAATCTATAGGCATGAATTAAAATCAATCTCTCATTGGAATGGATAAAAAAAACGGAATCAAAAAAAGTCAATATTTTGTTTCTCCTTAATTTGTTTCTTCCTTCTTTTTTGAAAGATTAACTTGCTATATTTTTACTAATATCTAGTACTGAAGCGGGTCAGTGCATTTCAGTTGGCCATGCTCTTAGAATTGACCCCTTCCTGAGAAGTGGTATGTTATCTTACTCAATTAGTCACCTACTAAGCAGGACTCAACTTATTTACTCACAAAAGTCTTTTTATTAAATAGCTTCAATGTAATAAATGTGTATATATATGTATATATGCAAGTATTACAAAGTCTTAAAAGCAATAACAATGTATACAATAAAGCAAGCAAGTTCTACATACTATTTAGTTTTAAAATCCAATACTTAAAATATAACAGTTAAAGAAGTCTGATTTAGTTAAAACTATCTGATTCACATTATCTAGAATAGTATATAAGTAAATCAAGACATACCCCACGCCAATCTCCTTTGAGATTATCAGTCCAAAGACTTAGAGAGATCTAGCTTTCTAGCCTTTCTTTGCCTATATGTATACTGTCCAAAGTCACCGTATTCCCAATTTAGCCGGATTCCTACAGCTAGACTTTTACTGCTTTCCTGCAGACTACCAAATAAAGATTTCCTCTTCCAGCTGGTTATTGCTGATCATAGCTATTTCTTAGACAGTCCATTTTTAGCTTTAATATACCTCTATAATGATTAATATTATCAGCATCTTCATCTCCCAAAGAGCATGATCAAAATGAATCTATTTTCAACATTCTGTTATTATTCTTTCATATTTAAATTTTAAAACCCAATGTAACATTATATAACACCATTTGATAATATCTGCAGTCATTGTTAGTGACAGATTGGATTCCAGAAACTTAGTTTTTCAAAAGAGTAGAATTCCAGAAACCAGTTTTTCAAAAGAGTAGGATTCCAGAGGAGTCTTCTAAAAGAGTCTCTTAGCCAGGCATGTTCATTTTAAATGAAAGACAAGACTCTAATGGTCTTTATGAAAAATATGGTTTTACATTGACGAATTCTGCATATGTACAGTACACCACTAATACAACAGTTCATATGCTCTTAATATGTCAAAGCCTGTAACAGTACAATGAAATGCAAGGGAAATATTATGGGCATCACTAATTGGCATATAGTTTTCATATTATAAACTCATGATGCAGGGAAACTATGCCTGGAAATGTACACACAAAACAATTTAGAAAGAATTAACAAAGAAAATGCAAACAGACTGCATATTTAGATTTAATGTTTTTTCCTCATTATAGAAACACCATATTAAGCAAGACACAGAATGGTGGTTCCTTAGGACCCCCCCCCTTAGGACCCCCCTTATTTGGTTAAGGTCTACACTTTGTGATAGCATTTGTTTCTCTGATTTAAAAAGTACACATAGGAAGTTATGCAAGGAGGCTAGACACTACCACTCCTACCGTATATGCGCTTGCACGGAAAAATCTTGCTATGCAAAGCCTTAAAGAGAAACAAAAGAAAAGTAGTAATAGTGCTGGGATGCATCATTACTACCTATAACATGCTGGGAAGCACATTTTTATTAAAATCAGTTTTTTGCTTATTCCTCTGGCAAATTTCCTACTTAGTAAAGATTCTGTAATTGGCTGCGTAGGTCTGCATATAAGTTTGTTTCCCCCCCCCCCACAAAGTATTATAATTAATAATACCAGAAAGAACCATGTGCTGAACACAGCTGTTGATTGCCAAGTAAAACACTAGAAGGTTAATTGATGAAACTTCTAGGATATATATAATTATTTGACAGTGAGGAGAGTTTGAACTTCACTATAGTTAGTGAATGACTGATTGTAAAATGAATTTCACTAGCATACTGATTGTTGTACTGACAAAACATCTGCCGTAATTTTTTGGTGGTATTGCAGACAATGGGAATGTGTTTATCTATTCAAAAATGAATGAAAAACAAACCAATGTAATCTTCAACTCCCATTGATTCTGGTGGAACATTAAAACTCTGAGATTCACAATGCAATCTGCTATTTTTAAGGGCTAGTTCAGTGGCAGGGCCAGCTTGCACATCTTTTAGGAAGCCAAAGGATGGCAAGCAAACTGTAGTGCAAAAACAGTGATAGATCACAGGATGCAGTGCAGAGTATTGCTTGCAGGGCCAGCCCAAGGATTTTTGATGCCCCAGACAAGTGACTTCACAAGTGACTTCATCCAACAGAAAAGCCTTTGCCTGGACACCTCCCCCCTCACACACATACACACACATCTCAGGGAAGCCACCACCATCGCCCTTTTCAGGTCCTTTTCTGTGCCAGATCAGAAAAAAGTATCCACTTGGTGGAACATGCAGATTTACCTGGGGCAACACTGAGTCCACTGCAAAAGATGAAGCCAAAAAATTGCCTAATACTTTGTCCACCAGGTTCACTAACAGGAGAGCCACTCCTTGTTGACTCATAATGCTGGTCAGCTGAAACATCTCTCCACTGTCTCGTTCTTTTTTTCTCTCCTCCTGATGAAAAGCAAAATGCAAGCTGCCCATGGAAGATGGATTGCTGGGTGCATGTGGAGATGTATGATCTGAAAGTAGGAGCAGCTGATCAAACAACTGGTGTTTCCTATAAGCGAGTCACTGTACTGTGTTGTGCCTTTTTATCTGTTGCCATGGATTTCTCACCTCCACTTGCTTAATATTTAATTTTTCTAGCTCCGTCAGCAGAAAAGCTTTGCATGGTGCCTATCAACATTGTGATACAAAATATGGTTGTGTAGGAATGGTAAAGTATTTCCTTCAGTGTGTTCTCTTCCTTCCATGGGATTTGGTTTCTCGAAGTGGAAATCTGCCATAATGATGGAAGATGGGAGGAAGAGTTGGGAAGGAGCTGATCTGAATTAGCAGGCAGAGGGGACAGCATTGATGTGGCTGT
The DNA here is from genome assembly GCF_029931775.1 of Euleptes europaea. Taxonomy (NCBI): domain Eukaryota; kingdom Metazoa; phylum Chordata; class Lepidosauria; order Squamata; family Sphaerodactylidae; genus Euleptes; species Euleptes europaea. The sequence goes on from NC_079318.1 coordinate 8,426,277, forward strand.
CTCCTTTGTGATGCATTTGGGGGTGGGGTGGGGATGAAGGCCATATAAGGGATGGCATCTGCCCCACCCCCTTCTCTTTTTGACCACCAACAAGGGAGACAGAGGACAGCAGGAGCAACACAGCAAGGGCACTTGCCAGAGTCGCCACAAGTCAGCTGTGACTTGACAGCACTTTACACACTCACAATAGGGCTATATTACAACAGAATGGTACAGGAAAGTGCTTTCACAAAAGGAGCAGGACTAAAGTCTGTGCCACTGTGTATGGTATTATAGCCTGTTTGTTAAAAGTGTTGCCCTGCTCTTACTACTTTTCTACTTTTTCTACTTTTGACATGTCTGATAATTTTTCACTGTTTCTAATGTTTGCAATCCTATTTTGTATTGCGTATTGGATCTCTCTTGCTGTTAGATTGCATTGTTTTACACCATGTAATCTGCCTTGAGTCTCAGTGAGAATGACAGATTGTAAAGTAAATAATATAATAAAACAAATCATCCTTATTCTGTTTGGCAATGGCTGTTGCTGGGTGGGGTTCCTCCCAATCTAGAAAAAATCCTTCTTGCCTCCCAGGATATTAAAGATGAGCCCAATGTTGCTCAGCCTCAGATGTTATTCCAACTGTGCCCTTGCTTACTCTAACGGCATGCAATTGCAATATCAAAACAATGTTGCAAAATGAATATGTGATGCAAATTCCAATTTATAAGACTGTTCCATTTATATTCTGCATCCTTTTCTATTTTGTAAGATTGTCACTCTCAACAAGGTGGCCTAAAATTCCTTGCAAAATTCCCCTTTATTTTTATCTAAAGAATAAATGTTGAATGATTCCTGCCCCCTGATTTGGAAGATATTTGTGGCTAAGAAAGCTTCTGCATGAAAGCTGCAGTGAACAGAGAGAATTAAAGGGAACATAGGATCGCACAAAAATATTATTTGGATTGCTTAGGATAATGTACTAATTAACATAGTAGTGTAAAATTAAAAGATTGCCCTGAGCCATGAAAAGGGCTACCATCACAAATTATACTCATTTAAACCAGAATTACTTTAAGAGAGCAGTTAGGAGTGCTATATCTCACAATGCAAAATCTAATTCCCATTGATTGCAGTGGGAGATTTAAAGACATGCTTAAGTGTTTCATTGAAATCAATGGGACTTAAATGGTGGCTGAAAATTACATTAGAATGTATACCAATCCAGATTTATGAGCCATCAGGTCATCAGCCTAGTATGGCAAGTCCCCCAAGGGATTGATAAAGCTTCTATTTGTGCTGCCTGTGATAAAGGAGGCAGTGATTATAAAAACACAAGAAAAGCCCTGCTGTATCAGACCAAGGCCCATCAAGTCCAGCAGTCTGTTCACACAGTCGTCAACCAGGTGCCTCTAGGAAGCCCACAAACAAGATGACTGCAATAGCATCCTGCCTGTGTTCCATGGTTTCTAATATAACAGGCATGCTCCTCTGATAGTAGAGAGAATAAGTATGCCTCATGACTACTATTCATCTTGACTAGTAGCCATGGATAGCCCTATCCTCCATGAGGTAGGTTACAAAAGGCGCAGTTATGAATTAGTCTATGCCAGGAAATTTAAAATCACCACTAAACAAAGGAAGTAAATCACTACCTGGGTTTATCTTACTAATGCGAAAGGTATGACTTTAAGACATCTTTATATCAGACTTCAGTTGAGTGTTTTTGTGCTAAGCAATACTCCCAATCCCTCCCCCCACAAAAGTTCATTATAGGTTTATATTGTCACTACCACTCCCTCCCTTTAAACTGCCCCCTTTGGACTGAATTCTTGACTTCCACTTGCACCGTAAGGGGGGAGAGATATCAGAGTCGGCAGAGAATGAGTAGCTTGCATTGGTTGGATGTACTGAATGAAAGAGCATCTATGTGAGGAGGGGCCAGAGCAGTTAATGCCCCCCCCAAAATGGGGGGGAGGCATCATTCATCTCTTAGTTTTCTGTAGAGTCATCTGCCAAATAGTCTCACAGGCTACAATGAAATTAACAGTGTGACAGTTTCTTGACATGTCCACCAAATGCAGAGGAAAATTGTAAGCTTTAAACTCTATATTCTTTAAGCCTATGTTCAGCATAGGTATGGCATGCAACAAGTATGTTTAATTCAGAAGAATCTTAGAGGGAGGTCATCGGGAATGAAAATGTGATAGAACAAATAGTCCAGACTAAATGGTCATCAGTACAACAGTTTAAGGAATTCTGACAAAAATCTAGATTTTATTTGTCTTGGACCACTGCAGAATTGTGGCTTTCCCCCCTAAAATGGTTAGAGATGGCCAGTCTTACAGACTATTTACAGGACTGGAGAGAACATGGAATGGTTCTGTAATAGTATTTCTACAAGTGGGGAACCTGCAATGACCCCACAAATGAGGCCATGTTGAGAATTATATATATATTGATATTTCTGTGTGACTAAATACAACACAACCAGAGTCCAAAATTAACCATTACTAAATACCACTGTTCACACTGGGAATATTAAAGACATGCTCGACTCTTTGTTCAAACCCGTGGTGTTGCCAAAATTTAGCTTTGGCTGGATTATGCCTATTAAATGTGTTTGAACTTTTCTGCAATTCTACCCCTGTAGCTTGTACAGATATAAGTAAAAACAAAAGAATGAACTACTTTGTCCCCTTTTCTCAACCAGCAGTTTAACATGACTGAATTAAAATAAAGATCTCGCAAGTCTTTCAGGTAAATGAATTCAAGTTCTTACAAGAAACTTGGCATTCAGTGACTGGGCAAAAATACGAAAGGTTGCCTGCATCAGAAGTAGAAAGAGACCATCTGGACCATATAAAATTTTGTGCCAGCAGGGCCTTGGGCAAAGTATGGGGAAAGAAACAAATTAACTGAGTGTCATATTATGTGGGGGGAGAGATGCTTTTTGCTTCAGTGTAAGATTTTGTTCTGGGTTACCTGTGCAGTAGGAAGAAGTTTGTGTTGCTCACTGAAGAAAAATGATAAAGGCTGAAAGAAGTAATGCAGTGGCCAGAAAAACAGTGGTAATTGACAATTACAGCTGACTGGAAAGCCCATGTTCAGAAATAGCATACCTCTGAGTGTCTGGCACTGAGATCAAACCCTCTGAGATGGCTGTCTTCTTCATGTACTAGTTGTGAGATCCCAGAAGGATCTAGTCAGGCTAACTGCTGGTATAAATGGATCTTGGATTAATCCGGTAAATCAATTTTTATATTCTACCTGTTGCACTCATGAAACTGCTGTCTCTGTAGAATTGGGCAGCCCATACACACAGGACTCTGTGTGAAATCTGAAATATACAAAAGACTCGGGGTGACGCTAGCATTCTAAAATGTATGCATTAAATATGTCAAGATGCCCTGAATTCCATCCTCAGGCCAACCTTAATTCCATGTATATGTCCTTTGATAAAATATTTGTACAATTTTTTTGCTTAAAAGGATCACAGTTACATCTTGAACTTTTGTGGTCTACCATTGGTTGTCATAGAGATAGTCTTGTCATTTATATAGTTACGATTTCCCTGGTCATTCTTACAGCATCTAGATATAATTGATTTCTGTTTACTATATGCAACTATTGGCCATAGTGATACCAGGTGTCCATGCTGACATTATTAGGTAGAACAGCTGCCTTTCTTAATACTGATCATGAAGTATATTATTGACATGCTTATATATCATAGAAAGAGGGAACATGCCTTCTTGTTCAGCAACGTCTGTAGAATTAGTCTCCAAAAATACTTCAATAACTCCCACCTCTTCTGTTCCCTCTCCTTAACAAGGAGCATGGAACTTAGTGCAGATGTGATTATAAGTGTGTGGCCAGCTGGTCAATCCTGTGAGGCCCAAGGGGTATCGTGGCACGCCAGCTATAAGTAAATACACTTGGGCTGAGGGAAGCAACGGGATGCAGCCAGAAGGGGAGGGTTTACTCCAGCTACCCACACCATTTAAAGACAGTCACGGGCCAGAAGAGAGGAGGAGAGGGACACCGAGGACAGAGCAGAGGGGCAGCACTGGCTAGGAGGAAGCCATGCTGACCCAGGCAATGGTTGTAGACAAGGTTACACCTCTAGCTCCTCCTGAGGAAACATGGCAGAAGCCAGGGAGGGCTCCAGGGAATGGGGTGGCTGGAAAACACAACCTGAAAACCTCAGAAACTGGCTGGGAGGTGGCTCAGGGCGGGCCAGCTGGAATAAGGACACCTGTGGCTCAAGAAAATCTTCCAGCCAATCAGACACAGGAGCAAGCCAAGAGAAGCAATAGTGCCTGGAGACCCCTGGTGGCTATCCAGCAACATTGGGGTACAGAAGTGTGAGAGAGCACAAGGGGAAGAAGCAGCTGACAGGTACAGAGGCAGAGGGGGAACTTGTGACGGAGCCCAGTTGCAAGTTGAACGGTGTCAGTGACAAGATGATTTTAATGATTTCATTGTGTGGGTGTTTGGTTTAGCTTTTATGCTTTTGGGTAAAGATAGAAGAGTGAAAGTTCACTTGCTAAATACAATGCAATGCAAATTAAAATCTTCTGTCTCATGCAGGGTACATCATATAGACTGAAGTTTGATCCTATGGTTTCCCTAAAAAGGCTATCACAGTATTCATGCTAGTACCTGTGCAAGCTGGTCAGTATACCCTTTTCCTAGCTGCCATCCTATTTTTCATTCCATTTGCACAAATGCTGAGATACTCTTTGCTCACCTGTAATTTCTTTGAGGCATATAGCTGAAGCAACAGTGGCATAACAGTTATTATGCCTTGCTTGTTGGTTTCCAAGAAACATCTTGCTGGCCACTATGACAACCTAGGTGATGGACTATCATCTGATCAGAGAGACCAAATCCTATGGCTTTGCTGGGGTAAATAGCAACACCATTATATGCTGCCAAGTGGAGAAAAAGAACCCAGCCATGGACATGATCTCATACGATACATTTATAAAGCCAGACACCCACTCACTTTATCACAGTAATAACGCAGCATTGCCCCCTTTGAGTTTCCAGTTCTGAAGTTTGTTTACGCTCATTGCCCCCTTTTATTTCCATGAATCAATGTAGCAGCAATTAAATACCTTGTTCACATGAACTTTCTGAGCTTTTCTGAAAACCAAAGAACTTTCCCTTTGTGTTCTGCTTCACTGTAGAGGGCAGTGTGGAATGGTGACAAGGATCTAATTCTGCAAGAATATATTAATTTCATATCTCTGTGCTCCTTAACAGCAGCCTAAGGAACTCTACTACGCATAGTTTCTTCTGATAAATTTCAGGCAGTAAGCATCTGCCTGTCAAGTATTATATTTAGATGTTAGACTTTAATCTGTTTACCCTTTTATTTCCATGAATCAATGTAGCAGCAATTAAATACCTTGTCTACAAGGCGATCATCTATATATAGCCAGTGAAAACCAAGGTAATGAAAGGTCACCTGCTGTAGCTGGTACTCTAGGCTGTTCAGAGAAGTCTCTCTAATTGGAAGTCTGCTTTTGGAGCTTTCACACTTCATCCCACTAAGAACACCACTATGAATGGTACAGAGGTTGATCTGACTAAGTTTAGGGATGCTACTGAATTTCACAGCCCCAATGATTCAATTCCAATTCAATTCCAAAATTGATCCCAAGAATCTTTTACTACCATTTTCTGTTTCCTTGTGCTGATTTATTTTCCTTTACATATATGCAATTTAAACATTATTTTGCTAAATGGCATATAACATGTAAGAGTAAGGGTTTGTAAAAAGATGCATACAATGTGATAATTCAAACAAACCAGGAATACCAGCTATTAAAATGGAAAAATTAAAAAGATAATAATGACAGCATTGCAAAACAAATGAAAGGGGCCTATTTATACATCCTTAACTACTTTTAAAATAGGATTTGGGCAGAATAACTCTGAGGGCTGCCTACGCCACTGTCAGCCAGCCATGGCATAACTGTAGTGCTGTTAGTTTGCTCCCTAAAGGATTAGTTGAGGGGGTGGCTGGCAGGAAAAAGAGTCAGGACCTGGGCTGCAGTGGCTTCACCCACATCAGCACATCATGCTGTTGCATCCCATGGAGAGGTTTTGGTGAGGTGGCTGGGCCATGATGGACAGGGTAGGCAGAACCAGGGGTTGCCAGGCATGGGAGCAGAGCCCAGCATCCGTCACAGCCCAGGGGCAAAAAGGGGCAGGGCCAGGGATGCTGGCTCTGTGTCCATGGCACATAAACTCCCAAGTTCCTGAGCACTGACAGTGTGGGCAAGGGCCCCAGCATTTCCCTCCCACAGGCATCCCAAGTAGGCCTCCTGTCCAAACGGAGCAAAGGGCACCCACGCCTCTGAAGGGGGAGATGTCATGGAGGGTCCATGCAATTGTGGGTGCCCTCCACTCACCGTAGGGTTGCCAGGTCTCTCTTTGCCACCGGCGGGAGGTTTTTGGGGGGTGGAACCTGAGGAGGGTGGGGTTTGGGGAGGGGAGGGACTTCAATGCCATAGAGTCCAATTGCCAAAGCAGCCATTTTCTCCAGGTGAATTGCTCTCTATCGGCTGGAGATCAGTTGTAATAGCAGGAGATCTCTAGCTAGTACCTGGAGGTTGGCAACCCTAGCTCACCGGTGGCTGCCCCTTCCAGCAGGACACCCTCACACACAGGATTCTTCTTTATCCTTAACAACTGTGTTCCTCTCACTGCAGCTGCCAGCCTCAACTGTAAGCTTCAACAGTCAGTTATCAACTGTCAGTTTCTAACAGACACTCTCAACTGCCAATACTAGAATTCTCGGGGTGGGGGGGAATCTTTTCTTTTTGAACCTCCTATCTCTCAGGACAATTCATCATTATACAGCTATCCATCACACTCCTTTTTCCACAGGCCCCGGCCAGTCTGCCCTGGCATGGTGCCCCATCCTGCCTCAGCTAGATGTGCAACACATCCACCTATTGCCAGCACTTTATATTTGGGTGGCACTGTGATGATGGAGAAGGTGCTGTGCTCTCTGATTCCTGGCATGCCTCAGCTCCCTCCATATGTCAGACAGCACCTGCCTGGATCACTTCCACCAGGTTAATAAAGATTATCTATCTATCTATCTATCTATCTATCTATCTATCTATCTATCTATCTATCTATCTATCTATCTATCTATCTTCCACCTGGACAGGGTGGGCATCCGAGCCTTGTATGAGGAGCTCAGGCCAGCTGTCCAAGGCCAAGCTCCCCCCGCCCCGCCCCGGCGCCATTCCTGTTCTCCATAAGTTTTGTACCTAGTGTGAAAATTCCATTTTATACATTGGCCTTAATCTGCTCAGCTAAGTTTGAGGCTTTCCTTCTACCCAAAGTGTCTTTTTTCAGACTCTTCCATGGAAGAGTCACCTCCCTCAGATGAAGATTCCTTACAGCACATTCCTGAGGGCACCGAGCTTAGGAGGCAACCCAGCGGTGTTGCCTCCTAAGGAGGTTTCAGCCAAGCTGAAACCTCTGCCCACTGCCAAAATTCGTACAACCCACATAGGGTTGCACTGGAGATACGCCACAACATGGCAAAAAGGTTTCCTTGGATGAGGAATGCAATCAATAACAAACACAATAAAGAAAACAACTACATGCAATAATTTATTTATCTATGTATTTCCTTCATTTATACCCTACCTTTTTCCATCTTGAGGACCCATCATTCTTCTCTCCTGCATTAATCACCAGAACAACTCTGTAAGGTGGGTTAAGTTCGTTCGTTCATTAATTCATTCATTAGATTTATTAGATTTATCACAGCCATGCAGTGTAGTAGTTAAGAGTGGTGGACTCTAATCTGGAGAACCGGAT